>NC_088863.1:39184831-39509709 GCF_032884065.1 Artemia franciscana | reverse complement strand
TTAACATTGAAGCGTCTCGTTCCGCATGCAATAAGAGATTAAAGTAGTCCACTTGCTGCTCTAGTTCTTTTTTCCTTTTCGGCCATGGACAATATAAGCCTTGAATGTTCATCCGTTGGACACGACTTTTTCTGCTTTTTAAACCGTAGTAAACAATGTCTAGGTACCTGTGATAGGAATAGCTCTGTATAAATACTATGCACATCTTATAAAACTTTCGGGATTCGAAGGGCTTATTAATAGTGTAGAATGGGATCAGCTGATCGTCCCCTGTCTTTCTTTTCAAATTGAAGATAGTATACTCCCAAAGTCAGAAACTAAAATAAAATCTGAGATAACTTATCAATTTAAAATAATTAAAAAGTTATGTGTTAAACTAAATAATAACTATATGACATCAGGTAGTGACGTTTTTTTGTCGGTAAGCATATAAAAAGAGTCCATCCAAAATGAGTATTTGTATAGGCCACATTGCAAGGGCTTGGAAGTCGAGAAATCAGACGAGTGTTACAGCTACAGTGAATTCACAGCTGTTAACATAGGGAAATCACAGGCTGATCTCGGGAAGGATCCGCCGACAAAGCCAGTGGCTACACGTGAGGACCGAGGGCCTAAATTTCAATCCGGACAAAGCGAGGGTGTCATACTCTAGAACGCGATTTTAAAAATTGTATCGAGAAGGTTCGAACAATAAGTTAAGAATATTCTACTTGGAAGTATTTTCATCAGCAACTCTCTTTGGGAAATCATGTTCATTTTTCTCTTTTTTTTGCAATTGAGATTTGATCACCTATTTTCCTTGCTGTAAGCTTAAAGGGTTTTCCCCGTTTTTTTGCTGTTGATAACTTTAATTTTCAGTTTTAGTTAGTCTTATATTATGTATTTTTATTTTCTTTGGCAGAGTAAATATGCAAGTTCAACTAGCAAAATTATTTAGAGGATTCCACGACTTAATGACCGCATCAATCAGTGAATGAGTCGGTTCACTAATTATCTAAACTTCTAGCAAAGTTAACATTGCGGTAGCACAATGAATTGATGCTCTGCTTGGCAATACGGCACTCGGGTTTCGATTCCCACTGCCGCAAGGCTGGGTGACAGGTATGCTACCTGTCTCTGTAAGTAAAAAAAGCGCCCTGTGTGCCATCAATGATTCCGGAGGATCTTTATTCCTTACTCTTTCATCAAGCAAGGCTCACACTCAAGAGTAATTAGCAACTATAAAAAATAAATGATGTTTAGCATTAAATATGAGAAGTAAAAATACTCAGCCAAAACACATACAGCTAGTAAAAAAGACTACTTTATTAAATGAATCTCGGTTTTCTCTCCATAAGTTAACTTTATTTTTTACAACAGTTTCTTAAGCATATCTGATTGAATTTAATGTGAGATTGAAGTAAAAAAAAATCAACTAAAAGCAAGGAGAAATATTAAAACTTAAAACGAACAGAAATTATTCCTTATATGAGGAGCCGTCCCTCTCTTCAGCCCATCGCTCGTTACGCTAAAGTTTTTTATTTATTTAATACAGATTCTTATTCCAATCCAAAGGCCCTTGTGTTTCAGCAGTCATTATTAAATAATTGGGACAAAAAGTAATATTTTAGGGGGTAGCTCCTCTCATACACGGAATAATTTCCGTCCGTTTCAAGTTTGAATGTTTTTGCTTACTTTTAGTTGAAAAAAAAACTTGTTTTTTTAAATTTAACTTTTTGATTTTGTTAAAATTACGCTCAGTCCTAACCAAGATATGATGTGGGTTACCGGTCCCACAAATCCCTGATTTCTAGCTTATAAACTTTAGATATGAACAATTGTAAATTTATTTGTAATGTCCTGATTTTTTAGTTTTTTTTTCTGCTTAAAAATAAGTTATTGGATTGAAATTAAGATTTTGGACAAAATTGGGATATTCAGTCCGCATTTTCGATGAACAGTAGTTTTATTGAATAAGTCCTGGATAAAACCTTTACTACAGGTTTCGGGTGGAGAAAGGGGTATTATTGTTCTTATCGATGGAAATTCTGATTGACATTTGATCCTCTATGTGGCTGAAGCCATCACAACCTTTACAATAGGGTTCATTGATGTTTAAAAACAGTTTACATATATGTTTAAATAACATTTATTTATTGTATATAAATAGGAAAATAAAAATATTACCATTTAAAATTGCTGAAAACAAAACTCCTGGTGGCATTTGCCCCCCCCCCCAAAAAAAAATTACCTGACGGAGTTTATCTTGCGGAGTTTATCTGGTAAATTTATTATTTTGTTCTACATAGACAAAGATTGTTGCAAGGGGAGGGGCACTATTACATCCCCCCTCGCCAGTACCAACATAAAAAAAATATTCCTAAGAATCAAGAGGGACTAGATATCAATTTTTACCACCTCCCCTTCCCCAAAATCTTAAGGCACAATGAGAGTTGGGATATTAAGACATGGAAATATACTCTTTGAGCCATCTGCCCTCCCACCTACAAAATGACCCACCTCCCTGGCGGATCATTTTTCCCGGAAAAGAACTAAGAGATTAACTCCTGTTTCCCTCCCCCACATACCTCTTTGCATATTTTTCTGACGGATAATGGGGAGTCCGACTATTAAGGCATTGAATCTGAACTTTAAGGCGTTTTCCCCCCTCCTCGCCCCCAAAATGACTCACCAGCCATCCTTCATAATTGCTGATGAGTAATTATACATCACTAAACATAATTCATTAAAATTCAAGTGAATTAACTTATCTTAGTTTAATTGAGCATTAAGATAAATATCGATATTAACCGTTTAGACTGTATGGACTACATCAATTTTTCAGGAACGAATGAACCACTGTGTGGCATTACTTCTTCTGCAACTGGGAAGCTATATAACTATTTGATACTTTTCAATCAATGTTTGTTCAGTCGATTGCAAATTGATCCTCTTTGGGAAAAAATCGTAGTTTGGTGCATCAAAATGACGGGAAACGCCACTTGTCGGTGGCACAATCTTTTTGGTCACTTAAAAAGGGCACCAAAGCTGCTAGTTTCCGTTCGAATGAGCCCTCTTCTGATCTTTTAGGATAATTGGTTCGATACGATCCCTCGTGGGAAGAAATTACGCATCCATGATTTTTTTTTCCAGAAAAAAAAATTGAAATCCACATTTTTGCAGATAGGAGGTTAAAACCACCACAGTAGGGTTCTCTGATATGCTGAATTCCGCGTTTTTGGAAAATCGGGAAAAATTATCAGGATCGTAGCTGTTGATAGAACATTGGACTGCTCCCACTATTCTAATCAGCTTATCTCAATAAAATAACATTAGTAATTGCGTCTTGTTTATGATTCTGCAAGGTAGAATCAAACGTTGTTCATCTCATAAAGCTATCAATGTAATAAATAAAGGAAACAGTGGAATTCATATGTGATTTGGATGCCATAGGATAGTAATTTAATTTGATATTATACCGCTTAACAAAGACTTTGTAATAATGACCTGGATCCACTTTCCATTTCTACAATAATTCTCATCATCTCGAAAACACCGGTCTTGCAACTTTCCACTGGTCGCAAGTATCAATAGAAAGTAAAGCTGGGCTTCGCTAGCCATCTCACGAATATCGCTCTTTCTTTGCTAATTAAATAAAAAACAAGTTTTTTAACTGAAAATAAGGAGGGACATTAAATCTTATTGTTTATTTATTGTTATTATAGTTTTTTATTGTTTTATAAAGTAGAGTTGTGAGGAGTCAAACTTTAGCGTAAAGAGCGGGGCGTTGAGGAGGGGACAGCCTCTTTCATATGCGGAATAATTTCTGTTTATTTTAAGTTTTAATGTCGCTCCTTACTTTCAGTTAAAAAAATTATTTTATTTATTTAATTTCCGAACGTTTTCGAATTAATGTAGGTTTTGAATTTCGCTCACCCTACATGAATAATTAAAACGAAGTTTCTATATTAATTTTACTTTATTAAAACTAATAATAACTTTATAATAACCTAAGTTTTATTTTTGTTTCAGTTGTTTAAGAATGACTCCTGAATCACAAAGGCTATTTAATTAGAATAAAAACATTTTTTAAAAGTTGAAAAAGAAACTTTAGCGCAAGAAGGAGCTACTGAGGAGAGGCAACCCATCTCATATACGTAATATTTTCTATGCGTTGTAAGTTTTAATGTTGCTACTTACTTTAAGCTGAAAATATTGTTTTTTTATTTAATTACTGATCCTTTTTTAAATAATGTCGGGAAATCCGGCTCCCCCTCCATGGAAAATTCCCTTCCCCCACGACAAAATTTCTCCATGGAAAGATTTTCCCTTGTAACTTAAATTAGCGATATTCACGGAATGGTCTGTCATAAAAGCACCTTGCTCTGGTTGCCCAATCCTACGAATAGTGTTCCGACATCAACCTAGCAGGAAGACTGAGAAAAATTTTCTGGGACTGACAGCAGAGTTATTTCACATTCAAGGGGATAATGCCACCCTTCCAACAATCTTCGGGGATTTTCTCAGTTTGTCTTTTTATGTGTAGAACAGTGTGTGGAGGAACAGGAGCTTTGTAGGACTGCATTTTTCAGCAGTTCAGAGCTTAACCCACAGATACCATTAGCTTTATTATTCTTGAGCCTTTTAACTGCGTTTTGATTTCTGAGGGGCTGAAAGGCTCATCTGGAGGAAAATCTGCTTCAGGCCTTTGAATGCTAGACTGGTTTAGGCTGCCATTTGGAGGGACAGATGGGCTGGTGTTGTTTAGGAGCAAAAAAAAACAGTCCTTCCACTGCTCAAGACAAGAGCCTTCATCAGAAAGGATTGCCCCATCCCAGGATAGGACAGCTCCCAATGTGGGAGTTTCATTTTCTGTGAGATCTCGGAAACTAATTTTGTGAGGCATAGTAACAGAACGGCCAAAGAGGTCGAAACTATTTTTATGAAAGTGAGAGTCACAAGTTGAGCGATTCTCAAATGAATGAATAAAAGATCTTCAAAAGATGTACGTAATAATTTATGTTCGTTCTAAGTTTTAATGTTACTCCTTACTTTCAGTTGGAAAAAACACTTTTTTTATTTAATAACAACCACAAGCTAAAGACATAAAATATCTATGGTTTATTATCACATAAAAACCATAGTTATGAAGCTGCTAAAGGTAAAATTAAATGATAAGGTTGGTCGGGAAATAAAACAAACCTGGCATTGCTTATATCGGCCATTATTTTACAAAATTTAAACTTCAGCATAAAGAGCCAGGTATTGACGAGGTGGCGAACTTCCTCATATACGTAATATGAGGAGGTTCGCTCCCTCGTCAAGAACTCGCTCTTTACGCTAAAGTTCGAATTTTGTTCCAATGCTTTAAGAATTAACCCTGAATCACAGAGGCTGATTAATTAGAATAAATAGCCCTTTTGAAATCACTAAAAATATTTTAGCGTAAACAGCGAGGTATCGATGTGGGGACAAATCCCCCCCCCCATATACGTATTAATTTCGGTTCGTTTTGAGTTTTAATGTTACTTCTTACTTTCAGTTGAAAAAACTTGTTTTTCAATTTAATTTCTGATCTTTTTTAAATAATGTTGGGATATACAACCCCCACCCCTTCATAGAAATTATTCTACCCCATGAAAAATTCCTCCATGGAAAGATCCTCCCAGGTAACCCTACCCTCCCCCCAGACCCTCCACCAGAAAAATCCCGCATGAAGACGTCTGTATACTTACGAATAACCAATACTATATATAAACAATGGACAAAGTTCATAACTTGCAGCCCTTTCCCCGGGCACTAGGGAGGATTAAGTCGTCCTCAAATACATATTTATTAGATATTTCGACTATACTGTACAAAATGGCTATCTCAAAATTTTGATCCGGCGACTTTCGAAAAAAATGAGCGTGTGAGCGGGCCTAGTTGCCCTCCTATTTTTTTGTTTACTTAAGAAGGGCACTATAACTTTCAATTTCCATTCGAATTAGCTCTCTCGCGAAATTCTAGGCCAAATAGGTCGATACGATCACCCCTGGGGAAAAAGGGAACAAAAAAAACAACAACAGAATAACAAAAAAACACGCATCCGCGATCGTTCTTCTGGCAAAAAAAAAAATACAAAATTCCGCATTTGTAGTGATGGGAGCTTGAAACCTCTACAGTAGGGTTCTCTGATATGCTGAATCTGATGGTGTGATTTTCATTAAGATTCTATGACATAAGGGGTGTTTTCCCCTTTTTTCAAAAATAAGGCAAATTTTCTCAGGCTCGTAACTTTTGATGGGTAGGACTAAACTTATATATTTAAAATCAACATAAAAAATCCGATTCTTTTGGTGTATCTATTGATATCAAAAGTGCGTTTTTTAAGAGTTTCGATTACTATTGAGCCGGGTCGCTCCTTACTTACAGTTTGTTACCATGAACAGTTTGATCTCACTTTTACTCGCAGAAACTTTAGAGATCCACTACAAAACCAAGGATTGTGAAAAACCATAATTTAACAAGTTTCCTTCGAACATGCTTTCCTTCAAAATTACTGCTGAAAGCTACTACTACTAATTGAGGGGATTGTCACTACTAGGGTTGCCACTGAAAAGAAATCAATCGAATTTGTTTGAACAAGTCAACCAGTTCTTACTAGCAGTACTTACAATTTTGCTCTCGCAACGCTTTCAAGCTTTTATCGCCAATACTAACGCTAAATGACGGGTATGATTTTATGACATTTTTGTGGGGAAGCGAAAACAAGGTGTTTAAACCCTTCTAGGTATAAATCATTGGTAGAATGTCTAAATAATAATCGTTTTGAAAGCTTGATTAAGGTTTGATGCGCAGGTATATGTACCCTAAACCTAGTTCAACACAAAATAGGACAAGTAATTATTTATATTATTACTGTTGACTTATTCCCCTTCGAACTATATTAAAATAAGCGAAACGTGAGAAAACACGGTTAAAAATTTGAATTCTGGTGGTGTTTCGTAACTCAAACGATGTCATGAGCAGAGGCTTAGATCGGACAGAACGAATATTAACTGATTAGTTTTCTACTGTGGTTATTTATCCCTCTATCCCAAATTCTTGCTGAAGTCTGCAATAAATTCAGAAAAACTCTAATAAATCCAAAATCCTTAGGTTTCGTAGATACCAAAAAATCATGAAAGAATCCATCGAAAGTCCGAAAATCCGGATAAATCTTGGAAACGATGTTTACTGCTTCGACAATGAATATAAATATATGATTAAACTTTAAGTGAGTATTTCGAAATACTCAAGGATTCCGCTATGATTGATCTACCCTGTCCAAACGTATTTGATTTGTGATTCGTTTTGACAAATCTCTGTCAGACTAGCCGTAAAATACCAAAGTACAATTTTTTTTTACCGCTTCATTTGAGATTTTTTAAATACACCTTGCCACTTCCTTCCCATTTATCTGAAGTTATCTCTGATTGTTCGAAAGTTTTACAAAAAAGAGTTTAATCATCTCACTGATCCATACGAAATCGCATTACTATTCGAAAATAGCTTTGTCGAAGTGGCAAACAATTTTATTGGTAATCAAAGTGCAAAATTTTAGGAAACATAATAGCACATAAACACTACCCTGAATGAATTTCTCAAGAATAACAAGGCGGTTATTATGTTAGGCTGAAAAAAAAATTGGAAAAGATGATAAAAGAAACAGAAAGGAGACTATATACCTGCAAATAAATCCAATTTGAAGAAAATGCAGGAGGATTCGGGAAGTCTTCCAGCAAATAGAAATTTGTGATCGTTTTTGGAAGATACTACCTTCTTTTCCACATTTGTGATCACTGAGCCAATACCAGTATAGACTATGGAATAAAGAAATTGAGTAAAGCAACGGAACTTATCAAACTCCTGTGGTAACGAATTGTAAGTAAACACTGACACGTGCCAAAATTAACCAAAACCCTAAAACCGATTTTTGATAACAGTCTTTACATCAAAAGAGTATGTCTTTCGTGATGATTCCAAATATGTAGAGCTCATTAAGTTTAAAGTTGCCTATCGGAAGTATTTCGCATTTTCATATTGTGATGGGTGATTTCGATTTTAATTTTCTTGATCCGTCTGGAATATGTGGATTTTGTTAATTTTGTTGTTTCGAGTGATTTGTATCCCCTCGTGGGCGCAATAACGAGAATAACTTCATAAAATGAAATATTGATCGACAATATTTTTGTTAGATTGAGTGATCTTCACTGAAGCTTTGAAGCATGTGATAGTTTGCCCTGGATCAGAACATCTTCCGTTAATACGATATATCACCCTGTGAAAAAAACTGCGAAAAAAGAGGGTCGTAACTAGACTGATAAAAAAAGAAAATCTCCAAACATTTTCAGAAGGGATTAGCATAATTGTTTGGTGTCCAGTTCCTGCAGAAAAAGAATCCCCTTCAATGGAACTAGATAGCTTAATATCAGCTATGTTGCCTTTCTATGAAAGATCATGCGCTCTAAAGGCTATGAAATCCAAAAATGTCGCCTCGGATGTCGATGAAAATAACTGATGAAATAGAATTGAGACAGAATTGAGACAACACATAGGAATTTAGTGAATAAACTTTGAAGAAATGCAATTTCTGATTTTTATAATCGTAAATTTGAGGATAGCAAAGGAAACATGAAAGAAACGCAGAGGACAAAATATGATTTTGTAAGTGACAAAGGGGATGAAATTAATGAAGAAGTGTGCTTTAGCGGTTGCGACCGGGGTGATAAAAGTGTAATTGTACATAAATTTTGTCGATTTCCCTTGAATATTGGCCCTGAAGTGCAAGCTAGTGTTTATGAGAAGTATCCAGAAATGCAGGGTAGCAAGACTTGAGATAAGAGATGAATCACTGTGAATGAATTTTGATTTATGTACCATTGGTAAAGTGAATAAAATTATGGAGACGCTGAAATCTAATTCATCCAGAATAGATGGTTTATCTCTTCGAGGCCTTAAAGGGTTTTTTGGTTACATACTACCCTATCTGGTTTTTATTATTAACATTTATCTAGAAAAGGATAAGATCCCTGAACAGCTTAAGTCGCGAAAGTCATAGTCCTCCATAAGGGTGAATGCAAAAGAGATGACGACCGATATCAATTATATCTCTTTTATCAAGATTATTTTGAAGTAGTAGATCATAAGAAGCCTATATGATTTTCTCCAGGCCAATCAATTATTAAGTGAAACCCAATTTTGTTTATGAAAGGGACACTCCACAACTCATGACTTGCAGCATTTAGTGGAATGGGTTAGTGATGCGTTGGATAAAGGGTACTTGCCGATATCCTTATTCATTGATGTAAGGAAGGCATTCGATACTGTAGATTTCAAGATTTTGCTTGACACACTTAAGTGTCTTGGATGGTGCTTCATTACAATGGCTCGAAAGTTATCTGCTTGGAAGACCCCTGTGTGTAGTACTCTATGGTGTGACCTCGTCTTCTTATTGATTAAAATGCGGAGCAGCGCAAGGATTACTTTTAGGTCCCTTCCTTTATCTTGTCTACATCGACGCTGTGCGCTTGTATCTTCAAGACGTCAGTTTTACAACTTTTGCTGATGATAAAACCTTGACAGTGTCATCTAAATCCATCGAAGAGCTTGTGTTGAAAGCTAATGATGCGCTAAAAAGGCTGTAAGTTTCAACTACCCTTAGATTACTGTGTGTCGACGTTAACAAGACTTGTTTTCATAACTTTCTGCAGAGTAGGCATACCGGTTAGTGCTAGTTGTCAAGTTATGTTATCTGAGAAGCCTGTCCAGCAAGTTCAGATGGCGCACCACATAGGACTTTTCATAGATTCAAATCTTTCTTGGTAGCATTATAGTGATGTTATTTAAAGAATTTAAACAAGTGATTTTGTGAGTGATTTAGTGGTTTTTTAAAGAATTAAACAAGATATTCGAATCAGAAAAATATAGTTCATTGTGAGTGGTGGTGCTTTTTTTTTGTCTTTAACATTTTTTTTAATATTAGGCTCATGCGTTGAAAGTGGTCATTCGAAAGTTCGTCACTCAACCGGTTTCTTTACTTGTTTTCAATGAATTTCATGAGGGAAAATGAAATCTCGTACAGATATGTTGTGCTGAACATTACCTTCATTCGTGAACCAACTTGAGAAGATCACTTTGAAAATCAATCAGTTCCATCGCCTCTGCCGCGTCGTCTTCTTCAAAACGTCGCAAGTCACAAGTAGAGAATTATTCAGCATCCATCTCTACAAAATATGCGACGAACTGTTCTGCAGTCGAAATGTCTTTGAAGTCTTGAAAGTGTTAACAGGATTGAAATTCAAGTCTGAAAGAACTACAATACATTCTTTGTTGCTAAAAGAAGACTGTGAAGGTCCTTGCTTGTCAAGAGCCTGCTTCAAATAAGCAAAGGTTTTCGGGTATGTATACAAGAAAAGCTCCATCGGTAGCCAAACTCACCAACTTTAGTGCAGGAATGTTTTCAGAGTCACTAAGCTTATCAAAAGCAAAAAATAAGAAAATGGACATTTCTGCAACAGACGTGTTTTAACAGTCCCTATTTAAATTAAAGTTTAAATTCACATTTCTTCACATTATAAAAAAACCTTTAAGCATTGCAGGTTTCTATTGTTTAGGGTTCTCGAAAGCGCAATACATACGGTATTCATAGCGCCCAGATTAAAGTCATTATGCAAACATAGGAAGCACTGCCAACAGGATTCGATTATGCTGCTAATTGTAATCCTGCGCTGCGAAAGTTTTAATAGATATACAAAAATGTTTTTTTTTGCAGTATGCCGAAAACACAAGATATATAGAATAATATCACTCCTAAACGAACACACATAGATTGAATGGCAGATTCAAGGGTCACTAGTTCTGTTTTTTGTTCGTGAATAATAGGTTTGAGATGAGTTGTACAAATCAGATAAGTCATCCCAGGTGCTATGTCTGAATTTCCCTGAGAGCTACCAAAAAGTTCCCCGCGAGCACCCAGTAGCTTTCGATCGGCGGTTCGGTGATCTCTGGTCTACTTTCTTTATATATTAAAATAGAGATTGCACCCCAGCAAAGAGGCAATTTATATCGTTTTCGAGTGCAAAACAATAATATTAGCCCGAAGAGAGCAAAATGCTGTCGAGTGAAAATTCTGAGACAGCCAATCGATTTTGAACTATCAAAAAGCTGTAAACGCAGCCTCTCAATTACAGACGCTCTAATTCTGAACGGTGGCCCAACCCCGCCAAAGATATATGCAATCCACAAACGTTTATTACCAACAATTATTTTAAAGCTTTGTTTGGTGAAGTTGATTCTTTTTCGGTTTCATTAATTTATAGGTAGATCATACAGCTCGTTACACGAACTGTAAATAAGTGATCTTTTTTTTATTTATTGAAACTGTAACTCTAAAAATAGCAAATTCAAGTGCAACATACATAACAAAAGAATCTGCTTTTCATGTTGATTCTAAATATGTAAAATTCATCACTTTAAAATCATCCATAGAATGTTATTAACATAAAACATTCATGCCGATTCTAAATATATAGCCTACAAGTCATTAATATAATCATTAATTATATAAACATTAATTAAAATTAATTATAATATTAATTATAAATTATAATAATTATAATGAAGGTTTTTAGCAGAAAACAAATCTGTTTGCTTTTAGAAAACGGGATATAAGACCGCCAAAAAACGTAAGTGATTTCGTTGAAACTTAACATGAAATTCAACATGACTGAGAGCCCTATTACAGAGGTATCAAGTAGATATCTGTAAAAAGTTTATATTTTATATTTTTTTTTCAAAGTAAGATCACATGTACTAATAGTATTATCTTTTTTCTTTTCAAACAGTTCGTGGTAACGAACGGAGCGATCCGGCTCAATAGTAACCAAAACTCTACAAAATTGAATTTTGATACCAATAGCTACATCAAAAGAATCGCATTTTAATGCTGATTTTAAATATACAAGTTTCATCAAGTTTAGTCTTACCCATCAAAAGTTACGAGCCTGAGAAAATTTGCCTTATTTAGGAAAATAGGGGGAAACACCTCCTAAAAGTCGTAGGATCTTAACGAAAATGACACCATCAGATTCAGCGTCTCAGAGAACCCTACTGTAGAAGTTTCAAGCTCCTATCTACAAAAATGTGGAATTTTGTATTTTTTGCCAGAAGACAAATCACGGGTGCGTGTTTATTTGTTTGTTTTTTTTTCCCCAGGGGTCATCGTATCGACCAAGTGGTCCTAGAATGTCGCAAGAGGGCTCGTTCTAACGGAAATGAAAAGTTCTAGTGCCCTTTTTAAGTGACCAAAAAAATTGGAGGGCATCTAGGCCCCCTCCCACGCTCATTTTTTTCCTAAAGTCAACGGATCAAAATTTTGAGATAGCCATTTTGTTCAGCATAGTCAAAAACCATAAAAACTATGTCTTTGGGATGACTTACTCCCCCACAGTCCCTGGGGGAGGGGCTACAAGTTACAAAATTTGACCAGTGCTTACATATAGTAATGGTTATTGGGAAGTGTGTAGGCGTTTTCAGTAGGATTTTTTGGTTGGGGGGAGGGGTTGAGAATAGGGGATAGGCTGGGGGAGCTTTCCATCGAGGAATTTGTCATGGTAGAAGAAAATTCCCATGAAGAGAGCGCAGGATTTACTAGCATTATTAAAAAAAAAACAATGAAAAAATAAATATGAAAAAGTTTTTTTCAGCTGGAAGTAAAAAGCAGCATTAAAACTTAAAACGAACGGAAATTATTACCCATATGAGGAGCTCACCTCCTCCTAATACTACGATCTTTACGCTAAAGTATTTTTAGTAATTTCAACTATTTATTTTACGGCTTTGGTGATTCAGGGGTCATTCTTAATGAATTGGGACAAAATCTAAGCTTTAGTGTAAAGAGCGAGGTACTGACGAGGGGGCGAACCCCCTCATATATGTAATAAAAACATGAGAATACAAAACTTCTTTACGTAAGCTAATTTATAAGTTACGTATATCTTTTACTAAAAAAAAGATTCGTAAAAAATTAAAAGTTCTAGTTGCCTTTATCTTAATTAACCAAAAAATCGGAGGGCAACTAGGCTTCCTCCCCCGCTCTTTTTTCTCAAAATCATTCAATCAAAATTATGAGAAAGTCATTTAGCAAAAAAAAATTAATAAATATGCAAATTTCGTTTTAATTATTCCTCTGCGGAGAGCCAAAATCAAAACATGCATTGATTGAAAAACGTTCAGAAATTAAATAAAAAAAAAACAAGTTTTTTTTTAACTGAACTGGGCTGCTTCCTCACCAACATCCCGCTCTTTACGCTAAAGTTTTTTACTGTTTTAAAAAGAAGAGTTGAAAGAAAGAGTCAAACTTTAGCGTCAAGAGCGGGATGTTGGTGAGGAAGCAGCCCCTTTCATAAACGAAGTAATTTCTGTTCGTTTTAAGTTTTAATTTTGCTCCTTACTTTCAGTTAAAAAAAACTTGTTTTTTTTTTTTTATTTAATTTCTCCCTAAAAAATGATCGTTTCGAACCAGTCGTCGTAGATTATCTGAATAATACTCGTTCGAGCGGAAATTAAAGGCCTTATTAAACAACAAAAGCAGTTACGCCACAGCAATGTGCTTGTCACCCTCTGAAGGTCAATAAAGCCATACTGACCCCCTCTATGGACAACCTTGAATACAGACTTCTCTTAATCCATCATTTTATTAAAATTACTTCTTCATGTTTGTTTTGTGGTGATTGTTTAGTATATTAAATTAGTCGCGTCATAGATTTTTTCTTCTCCCTTCCCTAGATTTAGAAAAATACATCCTCCCTCATTTTCATGAATTGTATTCAATAAACACATGCCTAGGTTATTTTTAAAAAATAGTTGTGTTTTATTGTTAAAGAAAAAGTTTCGGAGATCCCGAATCAATGGAACGAAATTTGTTTCCAAAATGTTTGTCTTAATTGAAGCTTACAAGTTTCAAGCCGATCTGTGAAAAAATCTAATTTTTGCGTCGGAAATCAAAACGACAAAATGTTTCTTTTTAATCTTTTTTTTTTGTCCCTACTGAGACCCCTTAGTCCAGTCTACATAGCTGAACTTTATTCAATTTCTGGCAAATTTTGAGGCGTTATTAATCAAAACAACTCATTTTTTTTTCTAAATAACTGCGTCCTCTTAGTTCCGTTTTGCCCAATCTTGAGGCGTCATAAATCGATGCAACTATTTATTTCCAAATAATTCTGCCCTCTGAGTTCCGTTTCGCCCATCGTACGTGGTCAGGAAGTTGGAAGTCGATCGAAGTCACAAACAGAAAAATAAGGATCTGTCTCTGGCATCACGAATCAATACGACCAAATTTGTTTTGTGTCTTCATTGCGGGCCACCTTTCCCTTTTTACACGCCTTTTAAATTTCAACACCGTTTTAAGAGTTCAATACAGTTAATATATTACCTGTGACTATTAATGACAACGTGGGGCACCACTATCAGGATTACCGTGAGCCAAAACCACCAGATAGTATCATCCTCAGTATATAATACATAAGCAACAGCAATGTCCGAAGCGAGATCAAAAATATAAGTGAAAATATCCAGTACTGTAAATAATAAACGGAAGTTTGTGTATTCGGGCATTGGTAGTGGTGACCGTAAATAAATATCTCCTTTGTCGACGAACTGAAATTAAAATACTGATTACAGTTTTGATTTTGTGTTTTGAAAGGTCGTTCGAAACAATCACTGAGCAAGTGCTCAGGCGACTAGTTGATGGTTCGGGCAAAAGGCCATGAAACATAGGACTCATCCATAGGTATTTCTTAAACGAGAAAATTGGCAAGCTTTATTTTTTTTAGGATTTTTAGAGTTTCCCACTCAAAACCTGTTAAAAATTATCTCCAACTACGTTTCGAATTGTTTGACAATTTTACCAACAATTGTTGTCAACCATTTCCTGTAAGCTTGCGAGAAGACAATTATTTGTAACATTGTTGTGGAACGGCAGAAGGTCAGGTGTTTAAGCAAGCACGTACTAGGAGCTTGTCTCGTCGGGAGTGAGACCAGGAAAAAACTGGCAAGTTAAAGGTGAAGTGTAAATAAATGTAGGAACAACGATACAAATCTAGAGATTGAGTTGCAGCGGGTCACGGCCCTCCTATTGCTAGTTGCTCGTACGAGCCTGAATTCAAAGCTTCGGTTTGGGAGAAATTTCTTGTCTTCCTGTTTATCATAATTTATTCCTCTTTATTATGTTAAATTTACATTGAACGTAATTCATTAAGACATTTTTTAAAGTGTCTCACTTCCAAAATCTGATTAAAACAAATACTTCGAATCCTTCCCTGAGGAAAAAGTAAAATCGTGTTCTAACGACAAACCTTACATTACTAGTCAGTAAAAAGCTAATTAGGCTCAAAATTAATCTTTTTCGGAATGGTAAAATATCTGAAGCTAACTTACAGCGTAAACATATAAAAAAAGAAATACGTAAACCTGCTTCTGCGTATTACAAATGTAAAGTCAAGGATCTGTTTACTACCAAGCCAAATACGTGGTAAAAGAGTATAAAAAAAAAATTGTGGGAAAACACACAATAACATAGATTTCCATTTACAAGAGGATCCCCTAGTTACATCCAATGACCTGAATAAATTTATTTCCTCCATAGTTCAAAGCCTCCCTCCCCTCTCTGTTAATACTTCTTATGATCTACACTCTCCCAATTTCCTCACTTCAGGCATTACTTTGCCCTCAGATTTTGAAGGTAAAAATTAAAAACATTAAAAAGTTCAGCACCTGTCCACTAGACATCCCAATTGTACTAATTAAGCCTTTGCAGACATTCTTTCAGAACTTGTGTCCGTACTTTTTAATGAAATTACCTCTACTAGTAAGTTCCCTGATTGTTAGAATTAGGTTTTATTACTCCCGTAAAAAAGAAGGTAGCAAACAAGATTTTGCTGGTTTCTGGCCCATTACTCCTACTCCGGTTTTTTCCAAGTTATATGAAATCTTTTTAGCTGAATGATTGAAAGTAAAAATAATCCCAAATGTCGACCCAAGGCAATTCGGAAATTTGGGCTCCACTGCTACCACGCACTATCTTGTTCACCTCTTGGACACTATATCCAATAAACTTGTAAAACCTAATACCTGGCTCAATGTTATCGCAGTTGGCTTACAAAAAGCTTTTGATTTAATTAACCATAATATATTACTATAAAAAGCAAACCAATGACTTTCTAGTTGACCCCTATTTAATAAGAATAATTTCGTCCTTCCTTTCTAATAGAACGCAAGTCGCCAAATACCTGATTGTATTTTCTGATCCACTCCCAATTTGTAATGGTGTGCCCCAGAGAACCCTCTTAGGCCAAATTTTATTTCTTACCATGATTAACAGGCTTGGTGCCGATTTCCTGGATAGATGGAAATTCGTTGACGATTCAACTGTCTTAGAAACATGTTTTAAAAATCTAAAAAGTAACCCAATGGACATCTTGGAATCAATATCAGATGAAGTTGTTGCTAGTGATATGAGAGTCAATCCTTTAAAGTCAACAGTTTTATCAATTAGTTTCCTTAAAACTCCCCCTTTTTCTCCTGTCCAATCCCCCTGAAATGTCTGTTAATACTATGAAATTACTGGGTGTTACCATCTCAAATGAGTTAAAATGAGATTGCCTTACATTTCCCTTCTTCGGAGAGCAAATCTAGTCACACTTAAGGAAAGGAGAGCACAAATTTCCTTGCGTTTTGCCCACAACACCGTGCATAACCCTCGTACTACTTCTCTTTTCCCTAGTGAATATATACTCACCCCCCACGTTCTGTTTCAAGAAAAATCCCCCTTCTTGCACCAATAAGAGTTTCCACTGGAAGATATAGAAGAATTTTCGTTCCTCCCATAGTCGAAATTTTAAATCAACAACCCTCCCCCTTCTCACTCCACTTTTATCTTATAGTTTTGTGTTTCTTTTGAAATTGCGTACTTTGTAATTCTTGCAAGTTAGACTTTTTTATTGATTGCAATTTTAGGATTTTATGACATTAACCATTTGATAAATTTTTGTTTTTTTTTATACTGACACTAAAGAGCGAATTCGGCCCATTTGGCTTGTGATAGCCGCTTTGTCGAAATAAAATCTTATCTCTTATCTTACATATCGATATACACTAACCTCAGTTAGCCTTCACTAGCATTGTTTTCCTTCTCAATATGCAGGTACCTTTAATTGGACTGTGTGAAGGTCAAATATCAAGAAAAAGATGTCATCATTTAGCAACCTTTAGAAATAGTGTTCCTCATTCTTAAACTAAAATGACCAATCAGATCTATTGAAAGAGGAAAAAGTACCATACTACTGCTGTAGAAACTTAGACAAAAATAGTGTAATCAGTTCTAAAATATAATTCTTAAAATATGTATAACAGATAATTAAATGCTACTCAACATCGATATAAAGCCTTACATGGCACTAGAAAAAATGTAACAGTGCTGGTCAGGAATGAAAAATATCAAAGTGTCAAAAAGTTTTTTTGAAAAATGTCAAAAAAAAAAAAATCGAACAGTTGAAAAGGAATAAACGTTTGAAAAGTCAAGAAAGTCAAGAAATTGACTTTGTTGAAAAGTCAAGAAAGTGAAACATTCGAACTATCTTATTTGATACAGAAGTAACACACAAAATTGAGAAAAATATTTTCTAGACCATAACGCTTGACCATTTGTAATCGTTTAATTATAATAGCCTATAATGTTCCTGAGGTAATGCAGATACGCCTTTTTGATAGCATGAACGCACATAGTTTCTTTTGATTTGGTTCAACATTCCCTTAAGTTTCAACTTAGTGCTGTTTTCATATTCCAAACCACTCATGATCTAACCTTCCCCCCTCCCTACTTCCTCAATGCACAGACCATGGGTAAATAGCATAATCTACAACCCTTGCATACTTTATATGTGAACAATCAGAAGTTTGCATAACTTAGAGCCTCACTTAGAGCCTACTTAGTTTCCATCAAACGAGCCCCCTCTAAAGTTTATACGAACACGCCTTCTGTATTAAGTGGCTCTCGAAAACAATTTAGTAAGAATACACTGAAGCCTCTTTAGTATAGGAAAATCGAGTGTATTGACTCTGATCTTGGTTATTGTGGTCATTTTCTTCTTCTTTTTTTGATATTATGGTGAATAAAAACACACTGCTCAAAATAAAAATTGCTTTCAGTTAAGCGCATGACGCCCGAGCTTTTAGAAGACAAAAGAACCCCTAGCCCTACTCTCGTTTGCAGTAATCTTTGTTCGTCATTCATTGTAATTCATGTTAGTTTTGGGCCTCAATTATTTATTAATAATGATTACTGTTTGTTTTTGATGCTATTTCGGCTCGTCTTTGGTTTGATTTAGTTCTCTACTTTTCTTTGAAAAACATTTTTTGTGAAAATTTTTCTATTTTAATTAATTCTTTAGCAGGCTTTAGTGAAAAGTCAAAGTGCTGACAGGCTGTGTCGGCTTTTTACTGAATAGAAATAAAAAATGGATCATACTTTATTAATGTTTCTCCCTACTCTTTGTATGTCCCTCCCCACTTGCTTTGGCACTGCTTTGATCTCCTTTAGGAATGGCGGTGGATCTGGGGCGGTCCAACTGAGATTCTGAAAACTCCCCCATTGTTGTGGGTTTAGTCTTTGCATCTGCTTTCTTATAAACTGTGGGCTGTTCCGCATCGGGCATTCTTTTCCTAAAATTAAACGTGATATAACATGAAATTCTTTGGCGTGAATGTAGCCTATATACGACTGTGTTTTGCACAGAAAATTAATTTAATTTATCTTTCTGCTTACTTCTTCCGCATTGAATGGACATAAATAGAATAAGAGGTAGAGAGAGGGTGGGGATAGAAAGAGAGAGAAAGAGGGAGTTAGAGGAGCTTATATTTCTCCAACTATTTATTGACAACTCATTCTCGATTTTGTAGCTTAGTAATCTTGCCATTTTAACGCTCTAAATGTCAAGAAACCTTTAGAGCCAAAGTTAACAACCAATAAAAATATTGTCATGTCGTTTTGAGAATCTGGTGAAAACGTATATGGAGCAAAATACTTGTGTAGAGCTTGACAGTCCAACCTCTAAAGACCATTAATTTCACAGAGATACACGAACATAGTGGAGGGTTGGCGCAGGGGAGTCTCCCTCTATGTTTGGTCCAAAGAATCTTTTCCCAAACCAATAAAGAAAATACTGCCCAAGAATCGCTGTTTATCATGTTCTGACCTGCCATACCCAAAGTAAAATCCTCTGAAACTCCCTCCCTCCAGGGGTCGCACTTGAATGCCCCTATGGGCACGGGCGTGTGACGTTCTGAAATTATTGATTCCTCCTCCAGAAAGTAAATTAGTTTGACTGTCCAGAATAAGGACAAAAATTCTAGGACCCATTTGGTACTCCATACAGGAGCAAAGGTTCTGAACTTGTATTAACAAAAAAGACAAAAGAAAGGAACGGTTGCTCATTCTTTACCAAATTTAATTCCGCTTACAAATGTATCAAACAGTTTGTGGTAACAAACAGTAAGTAAGGAGCGACCTTGTAACTGTAAGTAAGGTTTCGTGGGAGGACCTTTCAATGGAGGAATTTTTCATGGAGGAAGAGAATTTCCATGAAGGGGGCGCTGGATTTTCCAGCATTATTTAAAAAAATGAGAAATTAAATAAAAAGTTTTTTCAACTGAAAGTAAGGAGCAATATTAAAACTTAAAACGAACAGAAATTATCACGCATATGAGGGGGTTCCCTTCAATATCTCACTCTTCACGTTAAAGAATTTTTAGTAATATTCAAACGAGCTACTTATTCGAATTAAACGGCCCTTGTGATTCAGGGGTTATTCTTAAAGAATTTGAACAAAATTCGAACTTCAGCGTAAAGAGCGAGTTATTGACGAGGGGGCGAACCCCCTCATATACGTAATAAAAATATACGAACATTGGAGTTCGTTACGTGAGTTAATTCATAAGTTACGTATATTTATTACTAATAAAAACGTTCCTAAATAAAACTAATAGTTCTGGTGGCATTTTTAAGTAGCCAAAAAAATTGGAGGTACCTTGAGCCAAAATCAAAACCTGCATTAATTCAAAAACGTTCAGAAATTAAATAAAAAAAACAAGTTTTTTTAACTGAAAATACGGAGCGACATTAAAACGAACAGAAATCGTCCCGTATGAGAAAGAAGATGTCCCCTCCTCAGCGTTCCGCTCTTTACGCTTAAGTTTGACTCTTTCTCACAACTCTACATTTTAAAATAATAAAAAACTTTAGCGTAAAGAGCGGGGCGTATAGGAGGGTACAGCCTCTTTCATATGTGGAATAATTTCTGTTGCTCCTTAAGATTTAATATTGCTCCTTACTTTCAGTTAAAAAACTTGTTTTTTATTTTATTCAATAATGAACTTGAACAGGAGAAATCGCCTGTGACGTAAAGACATATTTATATTCTGAACGCGTTGGGGAAAAATTTGAGGCTTTATAATGTTCCTAGATAATGAAGTGCCAACTTGAATGCAAAAAGTGGGGAACTGGGTAATTTTTAGCAATAATCAAGAGGGTGATCTATCCCATTAATTTCATCCAGAAAGGGGCGGGGTAAACAAAAAAAGTTAATATTCAGGCCAGGTTAACCTTTTTTCATCCCACGAGTTACGTTTTAAGAGCCAAGTCAATATTGATTGAATATTGTGACAGGGACTTAATCGGAGTAGGGTCTTTGAGCCTGCTTTCTTATTTAAAGATCCTGCTTGGCAGCGCCAAGGTGAAAAACAATATCCAAGCCTTTTTAATTTTCCTTAGTGCTATAGAACTTTCAGAACGATGATTAACCATCTTGGTTAAACAGCAGAATGGAAAATTAATGCAGTTAAGTCAAAAATCTTCAAAGAATAAAGGCAAAATCTCATATACGGGTTGTACCTAGAAGGAAATGGTTAACATGATGCCTATTCTTCGAAACAAATAAAAATTGATAAAAAAAATCTTTTAGTATCTTTTATAAATGGTCGCTGCAGCTTAGATGTATTTATTTCATAATGTGTTGGTGTGTCAAGCTCAAAGACAACCTAACATAGTATGTGTTATAAACGAAACTGAAGCATTATTAACAAATGCACATTGTAATTTTTGCATGAATCTTGTCTAAGCCCTCGAAGAAAAAGGACTCCGCCAAAGGCTTAGAAACTTGTTTCTGCTCCCTGTTCCAAAAGTATGATAAATTTTATCTTTCATAAATTTTTACTTATGGTACATCTACAAAGAAATTTAAAATGTCAAGAATGTTAGTGGAGAAAATACGAAGTAGTTGCTTTTAGAACTTTTTGAAACACTACTACGGATTATGTAATTTGTATTTTCATGGTTAATACATTTAGATTCCGGTTTTAATTAGTTAGATACACTTATACACTCATGCATGGATCTTATCCAAAGATTGAAGACAGTTCTTGTCTTGATCATTTAGTCAGTCAATCTTTTGCCATTTTGTGCCAAACTTGAGTGTGCATCTTTTGATTAAAAAGTTTGTAATCATAGATGAAATAGAAAGATTGAAAATGAAATGATCAAATTTTCAATCAATGGATTCAAGTTAAGCAGTTACAACGTTAAGTATGCACAGTTTGTCTGGGTTTAGAGTTAGAAGTTATTTTTTAATCAGAATTTTAAATCTCAAAAGTGCTTCCTTTTTTCTTTCGTGTTTTTAATTCTGAATTCTAGCATAATGAGGATTAGATTTAAAGTAAAAGGTCCTTGATATATAGGGTAATTTATTAAACAGTTCATGGTAACGAACTGTAAGTAAGGAGTGGCTCTGCTTAATAGTTACAGAAACTCTAGAATTGGCTTATTATGGTGATTCGAAACGCATACAATTCATTAAGTTTAGTGTTACCTATCAAAAACTACGAGCCTGAGAAAATTTGTCTGATTTTTGAAAAGGGTGAAAACCCCCTTTCCCAAAAAGTCAAGGGATACTAATGAAAATCACATCATCAAGTTCAGCGTATCAGAGAACCCCACCATAGAGGGTTCAAGCTCCCATCTGCTAAAATGTTGCATTTTTTGCCAGAAAAGAAAATCACGGATGTGTGTTAATTTGTTGTTTTTTTTGTCTCTCTCAGGGGTGATCATATCGAGTCAATGATCCTAGAATATCGATAGAGGGTTCATTCGAACTGAAATTGAAAATTCTTGTGCTCTTTTCTAGTGACTAAAAATATTGAAGAGCAACTAGTCCCCCCCTTCCATGCCTCTTTTTTCCTCAGTCATTTGATCAAAATTGTGAGATAGCAATTTTGCTCAGCATAGTTGGAAAGTCCAATGACTATGTCATACTTTAATCTTTGCTGACTCAATTTTACATGCAGGGGCGGATCTAGAGCAAAATCTTAGGGGGGAATGTGACAAGTGCGCCAGTGAGCGAGATCGGGGGGAGGGGGTCCAATGTGAAAAAGGTGCCAATAATTGACCAAATTGACAAATTTTAAAAGAGTGAAAAAACAGGGGGAAAGGGCGCAAGAAAAGATCTTGGGGGGAGACCCCCCTGGATCAGCCGGTGTTTACATGTGGAAATGTTAAGGCTAATTGTCTGGGGTAATTTTCACCAGGTTGGAATTGTCTAGAAGATCTTTCTGTTGGTGGGAAGGGTTTTTCTACAGGAGAAATTCCCTATGGGGGAATTTTCCGTGGGAGAAATTCTCCACGGGCGAATTTTCTGCGGGAGCAAGTTTCCAATAGAGGAATGGTAATTCCGGGAAACATTTCCCATGGAGGAGGGGTTTCTGGCATGATCTGAAAGACAATTTGAAATCAAGGTCTTTTTTCAAATGAAAGTGTGCCAAGAAGAAGTTTCCCGGCGGAGTCGTCCTCAAAAGTTTTCCTGCGGGAATTTTCAGTGAAAATGTAATTGTCCTGGCAGGGGGGGGGGAGTATTTTACGTGGGAGGAATTTCCCGCGGGGGTGGCAATTTTCCATGGAGGGGGAGTCCGATTTCCTTGCATTATTTAAAAAACGATCAGAAACTAAATATAAAAAACAGTAAGAAGCGATCCGGCTCAATAATGACCGAAACTCTAAAAAACGGAATTTTGATACCAATAGATACATCAAATAAATCAGATTTTTATGCTGATTCTAAATATATATTAAATAAAAAAAACAAGTTTTTTTAACGGAAAGTAAGGAGCGGCATTAAAACTTAAAACGAACAGAAATTGCTTCGTATATGAAAGGGGCTGCTTCCTCATTAACGCCCCGCTCTTTGCGGTAAAGTTTGAGTCTTTCTCTTGACTCTACTTTTTAAAACAGTAAAAAGACCCAAATGCGGAGCTAGCTTCCGTACTTTAAATAAAAAAAAAAAAAAAAAAAACTCGTTAAAAGTACGTCGAATAGAAAAACATTCTGATGTATGCCTAGTGGACGTGTTCCCGATCGCAAGGGGTGAACTGGTATCATGTACTATAATCGTCAGTAACTGGTCGAGTCCATAGGAAGTTAGAGACAAAAAAAAGAAGAAAATACGACCTTGAAGGTGCTTCATACCTTATTTTTAATAAGGACTTCTGTCAATTTTAAATTTGCTTGCTTCTGACATAGACTTTGACACTGTGTTATTGGGAAAAAAAGAAAGAAATATGCCCCTTAAATGTACTTCAGACAGGGAAACCTTCTGTCTCGATCACAAGGGATGAATTGGTGTCCCGTACTATAGTTGTCGGCAGGGGTGTCATGTATGAGGGGAGGAAAGACGCCTCTTATATCTCGGACCAATCCGTACAAAGATTTGAGTCGGTAAAACACTGGCGCGAAGCCCCATTATTTTACTGGCTATGAACTAATTTTAAATGAAGTAACTGTAAGCAATATAATCTATAACCTGTAGGTAAAATAATCAAGCAGTCGGTAAATCCAATGCCCCCTTCCCCTGAACATTTTGGCGAGCGACCCCTCTAGTCGACACCAAATCAAGTTTATGGGAACTAATTAATTGTACTTTTTAGTCCCAATCTTTATCTTTGTGCCCTTCACATTATCTTTGGCAACCCTTCTACAGTTGGCAATAATTCCAAATTTTCAAATTATTTTCTTAGAGCTTTTTCTTACCCTGTTACGATAACTCAACCCCCCGAAAACTCGAAAAAAGGATGAACATACAAAAAAAATGTAAAAATAAATACCTTAGCATAATCTTCACCATATATTCTGCCTATATTTTGGATTATAGGTAGAATATTCCTTTGTTTATTCGTTGTTTTTATTTGTCATCTCGTTCTTTGGCTGCCTAATTTTTTCTTGTGGGTTGAATTTTCCCGGGGGTAATACGTTTGCTCTTGACACAATGGTAGATTATATGGGCGAAATAATTTATGTTACATGTATGTGTGTGTAATGTGTAGACGTTTTGTCCGTTATAAATGTGAAATTGCAATACTGAGCAAGTGACCATGGTCGTGGCGAGTAAAGAGCGAGCCACAGTCTCTAGCAATAGAAAGTTAAAAAAACGTTAATAAAAACAGTCTAGAGAGAAAAAAAATGCCAATTTGAAAAATTTATTGCAAAAAAATTGTTTGCGAGTTTAAAAGAAGAGTCTGAAGCCCCTCGAAATGGGGTCGGATCAAAACGTAAAGTGCACGATAGAAGTTGCCATGATCAAAACCGCACACAGGGGGTATTTTTTGTGTGAAAGCACAGACACGTCCTTTATTCTTTACTCGCCCCTAGTAAGGCAACAGAACATCATGTCGAGCTGTTTAAGGTCTCATTTAAAAGCTAATTTTGTATATCTACTTGTTCTTTCTTGTAAATTTCTTTTTATAACATCTTCATAAAGTAACATGGCATCAAAAGTGGTACTTCTTAGTGCTATTTCTTGAGCGGAAGCTGGGAAGAATGAAAAGGGACCATCCTAATCTCCATAGTTGAACACCCTGACCCCGAGGTTCACAGTATCCCCTCTTTTGTATAATCCCCCTCTCAGCCCCTTAGAAAGTTTCATAAATCGTAATCTTACTAGTATAAGTAGCTGGCTACTACAACATCGTAGTGAGATGTTTAATAGCTTATTTCAAAGCTCTTGATTTTATCTACATGCTTCTGTAAATTCTTCTCGATAACATCATCATAAAGTGTCAGATGGTACCAAAGATGACGCTTTCCGGGGCCAGTTTTCGAATTGAAAGGCTGGGAGGCATAAAAAGGGTATTTTTATAATCTTCATGTTTAAGAACTTTTTGGTGGGTGTCTGTAACTGCACAGAAACATCGTTGAAAGCTGTGTAAGAACTCGTTTGAAAGCAAATTCTCGAATCTATATGTTTAGTATATAAGCCAGAGGCAACGCTATAGCTTTGCCTGTAGTAAAGAGCCATAAAGGTTCAATGTTTTATTATTTATTCATTTTTTCCAGAGGCACTTCATATGGAAGGGTGTTCATATAAACTTCGGAGGGAGTTCATTCGATTGTAAATCGGAAGTTCTAGTTTGGTTTTTATGAATCAAAGGTGATCGGAGGGATACTAGCCCCCCGTGCCCTCTTTTCCCCATGAATTTTTGAAATCGCCACCTTGTTCAAATTAGTCATTGCTCAAATAATTATGCATATGGGAATGACGAGACCTTCCACACCTTTGGAGAGTAATGTCAAACCCAATCAAAACATAATGTGTGAATGCTGATTGTCTAAAGATCGTATCAGCAATATCTAAGGAATGACTAAGGGTATTAAGTTCAAACTGACATGGCATGTCGAGGGGGGTGTTGAAAAGTGATTGGAGGATTACAAGCCTCCCCTTGTCCTTTTTAGATGCCTCTCCGATCCAAATTTTTAAAAATTGATTTTGTTCAAAATAGGCAAGAGATAGGCGAAAAATTCTAGTAAATATGCCTCTGGAGATGCAATGCCCCCCAAAAACCTCAGGGCAAGGATAGTAAATTACTAAGTTTTCCCTTTTTATGGCACTTGGTATTTACCAAGTGACATATAGCGATCGCAATTTCTGTCTGTTGGTCCCGGTTTTGCTAGTTTGAGCACTTCCAGATAAGCTAGGACGATGAAATTTGGCAGGCGTATCAGGGACCAGACCAGATTAAATTCGAAATAGTTGTTTCCCGGGAAGCGGACATGCTAGGACGATGAAAATTGGTAGGTGTGTCAGGGACCTGAATAAATTGACTTGATAACAGTCGTTTCCCTGATTCGACCATCTGGGGGGGGGGGGGCTGGAGGGAGGAGAAATCATGAAAATGGATGGAGGTATGTTTATCTTACGAATGGGTGATCGGATCTTAATGAAACTTGATATATAGAAAGATCTCTCATGTCTCAGATGCTCCATTTTCAATTCGGAACATAGGGAGTGGAGGGGGGAAATGGAAATCGAGAATCTTGGAAAACTCTTAGAGTGGAGAGATCGGGATGAAACTTGATGGGAAGAATAAGCACAAGTTAATTTTATTTTAACTTTTATTCGGTTAATTTGGAAAAATTAGAAGAAATGAGGTATTTTTAACTTACAAACGAGTGATCGGATCTTAATGCAATTTGATATTTAGAAGGATCTCGTAACTAAGACCTCTTATTTTAAATCCCAACCGGATCCGGTGTCGTTGGGAGGAGTTGGGAGGGGGACCAGAAATCTTGGGAAACGCTTAGAGTGGAGAGGTTGGGGTCAAACTTGGTGGGAAGAATAAACAAAAGTCCTAGATGCGTGATTGACATAACCGGACCGGATCCGCTCTCTTTGGGGAGTTTGGAGGGGGGGGGAGGTAATTCGGAAAAATTAGAGAAATGAGGTATTTTTAACTTAGGTCCTTCATATTTAGATGGACCTTGTGTCTCAGAACTCTCATTTTAGATCCTGACCTGGTCCAGTGACATTGGGGGAAGTTGGAGGAGGAAACCGGAAATCTTGGAAAACGCTTAGAGTGGAGACATCGTGATGATACTTTGTGGGAAGAATAAGCACAAATCCTAGATACGTGATTGACATAACCAGACCGGATTTGCTCTCTTTGGGGGATTGGGGGGGGGGGGGGTTGTAATTCCGAAAAATTAGAATAAAATGAGGTATTTTAACTTACGAACGGGTGATCGGATCTTAATAAAATTTGTTATTTAGAGGGACCTCGTGAGAGCTCTTATTTTAAATCCCAACCGGATCCGGTGAGATTCGGGGGGGGGGGGTCGGAGGGGGCAACCGGAAATCTTGGAAAACGCTTAAAAGTGGAAAGATCGGGATGAAACTTGTTGGGAAGAATAAGCAGAAATCCTAGATACGTGATTGACATAACGGGATCCGCTCTCTTTGGGGGATTTAGAGGGGGGGGGGGGGGTAATTTGGAAAAATTAGAAAAAAATGAGGAATTTTTAACTTACAAACGGGTGATCGGATCTTAATGAAATTTGATATTTGGAAGGACCTCATGTCTCAGAGCTCTTATCTTAAATCCCGACCGGATCTGGTGACATTGGGGGAGTTGTAGGGGAAAACTGGAAATCTTGGAAAACGCTTAGGGTGGAGAGATCGGGATGAAACTGAATTGGAAGAATAAGCACAAGTCCTAGCTACGTAATTGACATAACCGGATCATATCCGCTCTCTTTGGGGGAGTGGGGGGGGAGTTCCAGTGCTTTGGCGAGTTCGGTGCTTCTGGACATGCTAGGACGATAAAACCTGGTAGGCGTGTCAGAGACCTGAACAAATTGACTTGATAACAGCCATTTCCCCAATTTGACCATCTAGGGGGGGGGCTGGAGGGAGGGAAAATCAGGAAATATAGGTATGTTTATCTTACGAATGGATGATCGGATCTTAATGAAACTTGTATATAGAAAGATATCATGTCTCAGATGCTCTTTCAATTCGGGACAGTAGGGAGTGGATTGGGGAAACGAAATCTTGGAAATCAAAAACCTTAGAAAACTTGTAGAGTGGAGAGATCGGGATGAAACTTGATGGGAAAAATAAGCACAAGTTCTTGATACGTGATTGATATAACCGGACCGGATTCACTCTCTTTGGGTCTAGGACTTTGGCAAGTTCGGGAATAAGTATAAGTTGTAGATACGTGATTGATATAATCGGACCGGATCCGATCTCTTTGGGGGAATTGGAGGGATTTCTGGTGCTTTAACGAGTTCGGTGCTAGGAAGATGAAATCGATAACTCTAGTACCGAGTCTAATTTTAGGTTCCGACCTCGCCACAAGTGCCATACGAGCTTTTAGCTCTTGTTTTTCACAAGAGCTAAAAGGGAGGGAGATTGTTTCATTCTGATTGTGTTCGAAAAGGCTATACGTATTAAGGCGAAATTTCGCGTGCATTCAATTTTCCGAAGAGGCGTATTTGCAAGATCTTGAGAATAGTTGAAGGTATTAAATTCAAACATTCTGGGCCTATTGGGTGATGTTGAAAAACCTTTGCTCTATTTAGCTGTAATGTCGCCAACTGCATTTGATCAAACTTTTGGAATAGCCCTTTTATTCAGAACAGTCGGAAAGTCAAATAACTATGCTTCCAGGGATGACAAAATCACCACGACCCTAGGAGCAAGTGTTGTATGTTACATAAATTGTTCCTTATTCAGGGCCGAATTTAAAGCTTTGACGCTTCTAGGCCCAAGCGTTTTTGCCGCTCCGTTTTTGTGAGATTTTCGGGGTCATTCCCGAAAATTCAGGGATAGTGGAAGCAATGAACAGAACGCAGCTGTTGAGCCAAAAGTAATGAAAGAGAGGGCGATACCGAACTTTCAGCTGCGATTCTTGGAAGACACCTCACAGTTTATAAGTGGCCACGGAATTCCTGTGTTGTTTTAAAATCACTTCTCTGTGAATAGACAGCATGGCAGTGGGGTGCACCTGACACTTTGACTATAAACTACATCAGTCTAGTTTTTGTAAAGAAAACAATCAGCCAGTGATAATTTATTGCGTCCCCTGGCATTCTGGGCCCTAGGCCCGGGCCTATTGGTAAATCCAGGCCTGCCTTTGTATTGGGGGAAAGTTTATTCCGAGCCTTTAAAAAGACTAAGGGTATTAAGGTAAAAGTTTTAGAAAATTTTCTGGGGGATGTCAAACAAAATCAAAACTCACTATATGCAGGAGGGCTGTCAAAAGGGTGCGATAGCGATATCTAAGGAATGGTAAAGGGTATTAAGTTGGATTTTCAAAATAATGTTTAGTGGGAAGTTGAGAAAGGAACAGAGCAGCCATCCTCCCACCCCCTGTCCTTTTAGATGCTGCTCTTTACAATAATAGAAACATCAAAAGCAATTTTATTCGAAGTACTCACAAGGTCCAACAACTTTGTCTTCTCGAAAGCTATGTCTCAACAGCCCGAGGGGCAAGAATTATAAATTATTTAATTCATCAATTTCTTAAGCAGGATTATCATTGGGATGGGGGATGTTTGATCCTGGGTGCGTCCAAAAAGACTAAGGGTATTGATGACAAATTTCGGAGCATGTTGAGCTACGCTAAATCAAGACACTATATGCATCCAATTACCAAAAAGACATATCTGCAATATCTTAGGAACGGGTGAGGGTATTATCTTGAGACTTTCAGGGCCACTGCTGCTACCACTGCGGCTGCGAAAGCGACTGCAACAATGATTGCTTGAAACTAGTACTACAATTACTTGTGACTACTTTAAGAGAATGTTAGGTGATGTTTACCAAATTAAGACACACTATGTGCATGTTGATTGTCAAAAGGGCGCTTCAGCAATATCTCGGGAACGACTGAGGGCATTAAGTTGAAACTTTCAGGGCAGTTTGAATAGTGCTCGAACCTTCAAGGAATGATTAGGGAGATTTTAAACTAAATCAAAAGACACTATATGCATTCAAGTTGTCAACAGAGTAAATGTGCAATATCTTAGGTGCAGCGAAGGCTAAGAACAAAAAGATACTTTGTGCGTCTCGGCTGTCAAAAGGGCGTATTTAAAATATAAAATATAATAGCTAGGAATTATTAGTTGAAACTTTCAAGGAGTTTTGAAGGGGAGGATTGAAATAAATCAAAAGATAGTAATTGGAAACTGTTATAATCAGGCATTAATATGGATTAATAAATCTTTAAGAGCTAACATTAAATTGAATGTTTAAGTCAAACTTAAAACAAACAAAAATTACAAAAAATAGACACAAAGTTATATTTATAAAAAATAAAAAAAAATGTGTCTATTTATAAAAAATAGACACAGCAGTTTGGCTACTGCCCTTTTCCCCCTTCCCTAACCATAAAAGTCTAAATCTTGTTGCTTCATTTGCGCTTTACTGAAAACGAAAATTTATTACAAATATTTTCTTTTATATTTACAACATTGAAAATAGAAATTAGAGTGAAATAAAACTTGGAATTGCCGAGTTTCCAAGAATATATATCAAATATTTTTGCTATTTGCTATATTGCTTTGTTTTGCTATTTTTGTTACGTTTTGTTGCTTTTTTTGCTATTTTAGCTGCTTTTTGCTATCTTGGAAAGAGGTTAGGTTAGGCAAATAAAACTTTCAGAGATGGGTATATAGACTGAAGTATGGGTACTTGCGTATTATTCAGAACAAACTCAATAAGTGAAGTTAGGTTCTTTCGTGAAACAAACTACGATGTAAAAATCCGGTTTCATGGCCACAAAGGCAGAACTCAATTTAGTTTGCTACGCATAGTGATAGAAGATAGTGTCTGAACATGGATTTTGCAATGAAGATTTGGGATCTGCCAAAGACTGAAAAAGAGGCAATTGTATTTTTCCAGGATAAGGGGTTGTTGCCCACAATAAAACAGTACGTCAATGGACACAACATGACTTTATACTCTTACGAGAAGGAACTTTTTGGAAGTGTAACAATAGAAACCGGTGCCTCTACCCAAAAAGTAGAGAGAATGTGGGGTTCCGTAAGGTGGCGTAATAAATGGCACCGAGGTACATCTTGCCATCATTTATAATCATACTTAGTAGAGTACATGTGGCGGGCGGCAGTAAAGGCAGAAGGAAGACCTCTTTTTAACGCGATTCTTAACGACATTTCTGCGTTCTGAGTACATAATTCTAAGTTGTAATTTTCCTAATAAAGTATTAAATTTTCATCATATTTTGTTTTATTTCATTAGCTTCATCAAAAGTTTGGGCTATAGGCTATATTTGCACATAGGGGGAAATGGGGTGTATACCTCTATATATATAAAATATTTAATTAAAATGTACCTGTATCGTAGTTTGTTTCATGAAAGAACCCAGCTTCACTTATTGAGTGTGTTCTGGATAATACACAAGTATCGAAGTATGTCCGTGCAAGGTATTTTGAAGTGCCTACCTCCACTCCTTCTCCCTCTTGAGGGGAGGGACCTTTGATAGTCTTTAAAAATTTTTGTGTTATGAAAGTGAAACCTTGCTAAACAGATCTTCTGCTTAAATGAAGCATAAGAAAACTGCTGTCAGCTTCACAACTTTGGTCAATCCAAATATTATGAGGTTTCAAAAGATCCGCACCCTATTGATATTACTTAAAATTCTACTCAAATTAGATGAATTGCATTTTCAGAACTAAAACCAGAGAAAAAGAAACTGATAACTGAAAAATTAAGGTAAATGATTTTTTTTGTCGAAATATAAATAGGTATAGACGTGTCAAGTTGGCTAATTTCTAACTTACAAATCAGAAGAGGGTTAACAAGGAAGCTTGGTTTCATTACTGAAAGTTTCATTTTTTTAACCACCCCTTTTCAAGATAGCAATAGGCTGCTAGGCCTACTAGAACTTTACCGTGGATATATTTGAAAGTACTTAAAAACAGGCAAACATCCTTAAACTCATTGGACAAAATACGGATATTAGGGTATTAAGGAGGGGACAAATCCCCGTACGCAGCTGATTGAGCATTATGAATAGGCTAAAGTAGGGTCACCGGGTACTATAGCCTAAATAAATATTTTGTCCAAAGCAAGTTTAGTTCCGATCATTATCAATTTTACAGTGTATGTTTGTCACCTTTTGGTTTTCACTTTCTATTTAGTGCAGATTCTTCGTATCTTACGAGTTGCTATCACTACTGGAACAAGACGTACAAAAAAAAACACTCTTTTCCTCAATCGAATCATTTACACCAGGCTACTGCGGTTAACTGTCTAATGAATTTGGCATGTATTGTCAAATAATGCATGCGTAATCCCGTTTTCAACATTGCCATCTAAAAACGAAATAAGTATAGATGGCAAGCTTTGCTTTAGATTTGAAAAAAAACGTTTTGTCAATGTTTCGAAAATTGGTACTTGTAATTATGGTCTTTTTAGTGATGCTAATTTAAAACAAGAGCTAAGAGCTCATATGGCACTTGTGACGAGGCGAGAAGAGCTAAGAGCCAAGAGATCACATGGTATGAGCTCTAACAAAATTCTATGAATCAATAGATTGATTTAAAAAGGAAAATAAGAGGGTTAATGCCGGTCAGGATTTAAAATAAGAGCTCTGAGTCACGATGTCCTTCTAAATATCAAAATTCATTAAGATCCGATCACCCACTCGTAAGTTATACATACCTAATTTTTTCTAATTTTTCCTCTTCCTTTAGCCCCCCAGATGGTCGAATCTGGGAAAACGACTTTATCAAGTCAAATTGTGCAGCTCCCTGACACGCCTACCAATTTTCATCGTCCTAGCACATCCAGAAGCACCTAACTCGCCGAATCACTGAACCCCTCCCCCCAAATCTCCCAAAGAGAGCGAATCCAGCACGATTCTGTCAATCACGTATCAAGGACATTTGTTTATTCTATCCACCAACCTTCATCCCGATTCCTCCACTCCAAGTGTTTTTCCAAGATTTCCCCTCCAACTCCCCCCAATGTCAAAAGATCTGGTCGGGATTTGAAATAAGAGCTCTGAGACATGAATTCCTTCTAAAAATCAAATTTCATTAAGATCCGATCATCAATTCGTAAGATAAAAATACCCCAATTTTCACGTTTTCCAAAAATTCCGGTTTCCCCCCAATGTCACAGGATCTGGTCGGAATTTAAAATTAAAACTTTAAAGCATAAGATCCTTCTAAATATCAAATTCCATTAAGATCTGGTCACCCTTTCGTAAGTTACAAATACCTCAATTTTCAAAATTACCCCCCCCCCCTATTCCACCAAAGAGAGCAGATCCGGTCCGGTTATGTCAGTCACGTATCTTAGACAGGTTTCTATTCTTCCCATCCAGTTTCATCCTAATCTCACCGCTTTAAGTATTTTCTAAGATTTCCGGTCCCCCCAACTCCCCCCCCCCCAATTACGCTTGATCCGGTTGAGATTTAAAATAAGAGATCTGAGTTACGAGATCCTTCTAAATATGAAGTTTCATGAAGATCCGATAACTCCTTCGTAAGTTAAAAATACGTCATTTTTTCTTATTTTTCAGAATTAACCCCCCCCCCCAATATAGCGGATCCCTTCCAATTATGTAAATCACGTATGTAAGACTTCTGATTATTTTCCCCACTAAGTTTCATTCTGATCCCTCCAATCTAAGCGTTCTCCATGATTTTATGTTCCCCCACCCCAAACTTCCCCCAATGTCACCAGATCCGGTCAGGATTTAAAATGATTGCTTTGAGACACGATATACTTTTAAATATCAAATTTCATTGAGATCCGATCACCCGTTCGTAAGTTAAAAATACCTTATTTTTTCTAATTTTTCAGAATTAACCCCTCCCCCAACTACCCCAAAGAGAGCGGATCCGTTCCGTTTATGTCAATCTGTATCCAGGACTTGTGCTTATTTTTCCCACCAAGTTTCATCCCGATCCCTCCACTCTAAGTGTTTTCCAAGTTTTAGGTTTCCCCCTCCCAATCCCCCCCCCAATGTCAACAGATCCGGTCGGGTTTCAAACAGTTCGTGGTAACGAACTATAGTAAAGAGCGACCCGGCTCAATAGTAACCAAAACTCTAAAAAATTGAATTTTGATATCAATAGCTACATCAAAAGAATCGCATTTTATTGCTAATTTTAAATATATAAGTTTCATCAAGTTTAGTCTTACCCATAAAAAGTTACGAGCCTGAGAAAATTTGCCTTATTTAAGAAAATAGGGGGAAACACCCCCTAAAAGTCGTAGAATCTTAACGAAAATGACATCATCTGATTCAGCGTATCAGAGAACCCTATTGTAGAAGTTTCAAGCTCCTATCTACAAAAATGTGGAATTTTGTATTTTTTGCCAGAAGACAAATCACGGGTGCGTGTTTATTTGTTTTTTTTTGTTTTTTTTCCCAGGGGTCATCGTATCGACCAAGTGGTCCTAGAATGTCGCAAGAGGGCTCATTCTAACGGAAATGAAAAGTTCTAGTGCCCTTTTTAAGTGACCAAAAAAATTGGAGGGCATCTAGGCCCCCTCCCACGCTCATTTTTTTCCCAAAGTCAACGAATCAAAATTTTGAGATAGCCATTTTGTTCAGCATAGTCGAAAACCATAAGAACTATGTCTTTGGGTATGACTTACTCCCCCACAATCCCTGGGAGAGGGGCTGCAAGTTACAAACTTTGACCAGTGTTTACATATAGTAATGGTTATTGGGAAGTGTACAGACGTTTTCAGGGGGATTTTATTTTGTTTGGGGGTGGGGCTGAGGGGAGGGGGCTATGTTGGAGGATCTTTCTTTGGAGGAATCTGTCTTGGGGGAAGAAAAATTCAATGAAAAGGGCGCAGGATTTTCTAGCATTACTATAAGAAAACAATGAAAAATAAACATGAAAACGGTTTTTCAAATGAAAGGAAGGAGTAGCATTGAAACTTAAAACGAACAGAGATTATTACGCATATGAGGGGTTCTAAAATACTTTAGCATAAAGAGCGAGGTATTTAGGAGGTGATAAATACCTCGCTCTTTATGCTAAAGTATTTTTAATAATTTCAACTATTTATTCTACGGCCTTTCTGATTCAGGGGTCATTCTTAAAGAATTGGGACAAAACTTACGATTTAGTGTAAAGAGCGAGGTATTAACGAGGGTATAAACCCCCTCGTATACATAATAAAAATATAAGATTATGAAAGTTTGTTACGTAAGTTAATTCTTAAGTTACGTATATTTTTTACTAATAAAAACATTCGTTAAAAATTAAAAGTTCTAGCTGCATTTTTAAGTGACCGAAAAATTGGAGGGCAACTAGACCTCCTTCTCCACCCCTTATTTCTCAAAATCGTCTGATCGAAACTAAGAGAAAGCCATTTAGCCAAAAAAAGAATTAATATACAAATTTCATTTTAATAATTTATGTGCGGAGAGCCAAAACCAAACATGCATTAATTCAAAAACGTTCAGAAATTAAATAAAAAAAAAACTATTTTTTTTTAGCTGAAAGCAAGGAGCGACATTAAAACTTAAAACGAACAGAAATTACTCCGTATATGAAATGGGTTGTCCCCTCCGCAATTCCTCGCTCTTTACGCTAAAGTTTGACTCTTGGCCGCAATTCTATTTTTTAAAACAATTAAAAGCTTTAGCGTAAAGAGCGAGGGATTGCGGAGGGGACAACCCATTTCATATACGGAGTAATTTCTTTTTAATGTCGCTCCTTACTTTCAGCTAAAAAAATTAGTTTTTTTTATTTAATAAAATAAGAGCTCTGAGCCCCGATATCCTTCTAAATATCAAATTTCATTGAGATCTGATCACTCTTTCCTAAGTTAAAAATACCTGATTTTTTCTAATTTTTCAGAAATAACCCCCGCCCCCCAACTACCCCAAAGAGAGCGGATCCGTTCCGTTTATGTCAATCATGTATCTAGGACTTGTGTTTATTTTTCCCACCAAGTTTCATCCCGATCCCTCCACTCTAAGTGTTTTCCAAGTTTTAGGTTTCCCCCTCCCAACTCCCCCCCAATGTCACCAGATCCGGTCAAGCTTTAAAATAAGAGCTCTAAGACACGATATCCTTCTAAACATCAAATTTCATTGAGATCCGATCACCCGTTCGTAAGTTAAAATGCCTCATTTTTCCTAATTTTTCAGAATTACCCCCCCCCAACTACCCCAAAGAGAGTGAATCCGTTCCGATTAAAAAAATCATTTATCTGGGACTTGTGCTTATTTTTCCCATCAAGTTTCATCCCGATCCCTCCACTCTAAGTGTTTTCCAAGATTTTAGGTTTCTCCCTCCCTCCAACTCCCCCCAATGTCATCAGATCCGGTCGGGATTTAAAATAAGAGCTCTGAGACACAATATCATTCCAAACATCAAATTTATTAAGATCCCATCACCCGCTCATAAGTTAAAAATACTTCATTTTTTCTATGTTTTACGAATTAACCGGCCCCCCACTCCCCCCCCCCCAGATGGTCAAATTGGGAAAACGACTATTTCTAATTTAAGCTGGTCATGTCCCTGATACGCTTGCCAAATTTCATCGTCCTAGCTTACCTGGAAGTGCCTAAAGTAGCAAAACCGGGACCGACAGACCGACAGAATTTGCGATTGCTATATATCACTTGGTTAATACCAAGTGTCATAAAAAAAGACTTTCAAGAAAATTTTTCCATACAAAATTGCATAGTAATATTAAAATCCAAAGTTAGAATTAGTATATTTATGTCATTTATATCATGGTCAAATTAGTGAACCTACACAAATTAATATATTATCTGTATCGTTAGTAACAATTAATATATCTATGAAAATCTATCTGACACCGGACATCCATTGAAACACCTGCAGAACTTGAACCGAAAAGTAAGGAAAAGTGTTTTTGCTTAACGTACATATAAATGTGCCTGTTTGTTCTTCAAAGTGGTGTTTTCAAAATCCGATCAGTGCTTAGGCGAAGGGTATCTAAAAAGGGCAAGGAAGGCTGGATGCCTTCCAATTACTCTGCAACATTTCCCCTCAACATACGCTGAAAGTTTCAACTCAATACCCTCAGATGCTCCTTAGATATTTCTGAAATTCAATTTGACAAATTGCATTCACATAGTATTTGGTTTTGATTTTGTTTGATATCTCAATCAAAATTTCCTTGAAGTTTCACCCAGGACCAAAACATTGGTCTCCTTTTTCGAGTCCCAACATCAAACATGCCCTCTTTTCTCAATAAAAAACTTTATATGTAAACAATTTGCAACTTGTATAACTTACATCAATTGCTTCGGAGGCTTTGAGGGGCTATACCAACCCCAGAGGCGTAGTTAATTGACTTTTGGAATATTTAGAACAACGTGGCTATTTAAAAAATTTTATAGGATGTCTTTGGGGAAGAAATGGTATGGGAGAGGCGCTACTTCCAATCACTTTTGATTCTTAAAATGGGCATAAGGACTTTCAATTTCCAATCGAATCAGTCTCCTCCAAAGTTTATACTACCACCTCTTCCATTTGAAGTGGCTCTGGGAAAAAAATACATTGAATCTTTATGGCTCTTTACTATCGGCAATGCTAGAGAGATGCCTCTGATTTTTTTCCCAGAGCTACTTGTGTTCAAAATAGTCCAAATGTCAAATAATTATACCTCGGGAGTTAACATAAACTCCCACAGCCTCTGGGACAAGGGCTGTTAGCTGTGGGAGTTGTCCATTATTAATATATAAGGTTTTTATTTTGAAAAGTAGACATATTCGGTACTGTGTCTCCAAAAAGGCATTGAGTGTTAAGCTGAAAGTTCAGGAATGTCGAACATAGTAAAAACACACTATATGAATGCTGGTTTTCAAAATAGTATATAGGCAATATTTAAGGAACGGCTGAGGGTATTAAGTTGAAACTTTAAAGGTATATGAGAGGAATGTTGAAGAGTGATTGGAGCTCCCGCCCCCTTGCCAATTTTTATATGCTCCCCTTCCCTGAACACTGATGAAAATTTTTGATGAAGATTTTACGACTACGCCACCGGGGATGCCCTGCCCCCCCCACAGCCCCCTGGGCAAGAATTGTAAATTACGAAATTTGTTCATTGTTTACATGCAGAATTTATCATTATGAAATAACGACTGTTTGTTTCTAGGTGTGTCGCAAAACGCAAAGGGTGTTGAGGTGAAACTTCAGAGAATGTTGAGGGGTATGCTAAACTGAATCAAAAGACACTATTCGCATCCAGTTTATCAAAAAGACGGATCTGCAATATCTTAAGAACGGCTGAGGGCATTAAGTTGAAACTTTCGCGGAATATTGAAAAGTAGTCGGATGGCAACCAGCCCCTCCCCCCTCCTATGCTCTCTTTAGCTGCTTTAAGCCTAAGGACGTCCGATAAAGATTTTGAAATAGCCATTTGGTTCAAACTAGTCTAAAAATCAAATAAATTATGCCTCTGGGAACACAATCCCCCGAATTCCCTGGGACAAGAGTTGTAAATTATGCAATATGCCCAGTGTTTGTATAAAAGCTTGGTTATTGGGATAAGGGAGCAGATTTGATCCTGGGTTCCAAAAAAGGTTTGGGTACTAAGGCAAAACTTTACGCTTAGCAATGTGCTATTACCGCCCAGGCGTGTTATGTAACGATCATTTCGCTTTTCTACTGTACGCACTGGACTAGCTACTCCGAAACATGTTGACAGAGTTGCATTACTGGTACATAGAGGCAATCTAAGCAGACATTTTGCATATTTGTAAAAACACTTCTTTATTTCGATGACATCTGTCTGCGAGAAAAGAGACCAAAATGGGGCAAGCGCAAGCAAATGGGGAACTACAAAAGCATTATTTAAAGTAGCAAGGGTGCGACGGTTAAACTTGAACTTCAGCGCTACCAACAGTCCAAATGCCTTCCTAGTTTTATTCGTAAAAAAATCTTTAAGCAAGACTCGTGTCGATCGGAGATTTTTTCCAATTGGGACTCCAAGGTACGTAAGACGTTCTTGGTCTTGTATGACGTACACACCAAGAGATACAGCAACAGGATCTTGGCAACGGCAATTTAAAACTAGAATCTCACTCTTACTATGATTAAAATTGAGACCAATGCGATTATACTCATCTGACAATATACGAAAGTTTTCTTCAATCCCTGTTTGTGTTTTACTGCTTGTGTTCTGTTATGAGTTCGTTTGACAACGAATAGAAATTACAAACAATAAAAGTGTGAAGAGGGACTGGTTGCTCTCCGGTCACTTTTGACTCTTAAAAAGGGACCTAGAACTTTTAATTTGCAATCGAATGAGCTCACTCCAAAGTTTATTTGACCGTCGACCACCCCTTCCACATGAAGTTCGCCTGGGAAAAAGTATAATAAATAATAGATCATTGAAGCCTTATGGCTCTTTAGTATAGAAACCGCCATAGCGTTGCATGTGATAAAATTCGGTTCCATGTTCTTACTACGTCTTTTTTTGTCTTTGTTTTGAAGAGTTAAGATTTTGACAGGGAGCCAGGAATAATTTAATTTTGCACCACCAGTAAATTCTAATTACCGCAACTTGAGCTTATCCTATTTTCCCACCAATAATGAGTTTTATGACAGTCATTTGAGGAAACCTAAGACAAAGTGATTACAGAGCAAACGGGCCCCTTCAATGCCCTTTTTAGCTACAATCTCTCCAAAAACGTCAGGTCAAAATTTTGGTATAGCCATCTTATTCAAAACAATAAAAAAAGCCAAATAACTACTCTTCCAGGGGTGTCAGAACCCTCCATTGCCCCATGTTTTCTGTTTTCTCCAAAATTACCTAACCCCCCTGTTTTCTGTGATCATTTATTTTTAATTTCTGTTCATTTGGGTTTAGCTTATTCTTTAGTAGTAAATTCTTGTTATTTGAGTTCTGATTATTACAGGAATTTATTGCTGCTGGTCTTAAATTTAATATGGCTATTCACTTTTAATTGCCGAACAAATAAAACATTCAAATGGGGATAAGTCCATCTGAACGCTTATTGTGGTCTGGGAAAAGAATACCTTGTGAGGTATCACGTCAAAAATATTTGTATTCGAAAAACTTTTTTTCGAGGAAATCTATCAAATGAATTTAAAGAAACGGCACGTAATGTATTAACTAAAAAGTTTTGAATTAATTTTGGCTACATCTGCTCTTAACTCTCCGAAATAGACCTTTCAGGGTGCTTAACTATCAGGGTGATTAGACTGAACCTAGAGGACTCTGACGAAGACAATTAACTCAAGAAGAAAATCAATTTTGGGATTTTCGAATTTTCCCATAATCCTATAGATTTTAGTTAAGAAAAACTCTTTTTTCGTCTGCTTGAAAATAATTGAGTATGTGTGGCAATTAAAAAAAAAAGTATCAATCATCGCAGTATGTAGACTCTGTTATGTTGTCATAACAAAATGAAGATCGGACATCACAAATCATTAAATCCAGAATTATTTCTTCATTTTTTATGTCTGTTAAGGAGGGTTGTTTTTACCCTGTTTCTGTCTACATACTGCGATGGTTGATACTTTTTTTTTTAGTTGCCACACATACTCAATTATTTTCAAACAGATGAACTCACAGTCAAACGAACTCATAATTCGTTTGATCAACATCCGCTTAAATATTCCTTGAAAGCTTCAACTTAATACACTTAGCTTACGTAGTAGGAACAGTTGTAGTAGCAGTAGTAGCATTAGCATCAGTATGCGCATAACACCTTTGGTTCCTTCAACATCCCCTTCAACACACGCTGAAAGTTTCATGAAAAACCGTTCCCAAAGCATTGCTGATACGTCCTTTTGACAACCTATGTGAGCAGAGTCTTAATACCTTGACAGTCTGTCTAATACCCATTAAAAAGGTATTAGACAGGGAGCTCTGGCCTCCCCGCCCCTGTTCAATAACAGTGTAATCGAGCCCCAGCAAAAAGCCCTCACGACATGTATTTTTAAAGGAATAGACGTTTCATTAGTAAATTACGCAGATGACGTATTGAATGTAAGTAGAACACAAGCAGGGATTGAAGAAAACTTTCGTATATTGTCAGATGAATATAATCGTATTGGTCTTAATTTTAATCATAGTAAGAGTGAGATTCTAATTTTTAATTGCCGTTGCCAAGATCCCGTTGCTGTATCTCTTGGTGTGTACGTCATACAAGACCAAGAACGTCTTACGTACCTTGGAGTCCCAATTGGAAAAAATCTCCGTCGACACGGGTCTTGCTTAAAGATTTTTTTACGAATAAAACTAAGAAGGCACATGGACTGTTGGTAGCGCTTAAGTTCAAGTTTAACCGTCGCACCCTTGCTATTTAAATAATGTTTTGCAGTTCCCCATTTGCTTGCGCTTGCCCTATTTTGGTCTCTTTTCTCGCAGACAGATGTCATCGAAATAAAGAAGTGTTTTTACAAATATGCAAAATGTCTGCTTAGATTGCCTCTATGGACCAGTAATGCAACTCTGTCAACACGTTTCGGAGTAGCTAGTCCAGTGCTGTACAGTAGGAAAGCGAAATTACACAACACGCCTGGGCAGTAATAGCACTTTGCTAAGTGTTTTCCGATAGTTTTTTTCATGTTATAAATGCTGAGTTTGATTTCGTTTTTAGAAGTGTGTTTTTCTTGTCTTTTGTTTTTTCGTGTATTACTCCGTCAGTTTCTTTTTTTTGGAATATGACGGGAAATAAACATATAGTTCAACACAATTTCGATATTACCCAAATTTTCTCCTTGATATCCTTAGCTTTAGTAGCAGCAGTAACAGTAGTAGTAGTAGTAGTAGTAGTAGCAGTAGAATTGATAGTAGTAGCCTTAACTTTAGTGGTAGTAGTAGTATTGAAAGCAATAATAGTAGTAGCAATAATTGGAAGTAGTAGTAGTAGTGGTAGCAGTAGAATTGATAGTAGTAGCCTTAACTTTAGTGGTAGTAGTAGTATTGGAAGCAATAATAATAGTAGTAGTAATAGTGGCAGCAGTAGTAGTATGAGTAGAAGCAGTAGCAACAGGATGTGAATATTTTCTTATGGTTAGTTCAACATCCCACGGAACAACCCCTGTTAGTTTCAACTTCACACACCAAACTGTTCCTAAGATATTACTGATGCGTCCTTTTGACAACCTGCATACAGACGGAGTGCTTTTGATTCAGTTCAACTTCCCCCCTCAATATTCCTTGAAAATTTCACCTTCATACCCTTAGGCCTAGTTGTAATAGTAGTCATTTAGTAATATTAGTATTAAAAGTAGCAGTATTAATAGTAATAGCACTAGTACTAGTAGCAGCAGTAGTAGTAACATATTGACATTGAGTCAGCTGAACATGCCTCTCGTCAAGTTCTTTAAATTTTTTTCTTAATACAATTAGCCGTTGCTATGACATTGCTGATAAGTCCTTTTTATGATTAACTTTTGGTCAATTGATTTTCCTTTTTAAGCATTCTCTGAAACTTCCAGCTTAATACCCAAATACATTCTTGAGATACGCTCTGTTTGACAACGTGCATGCATATAGTGTCTTTTGATTTAGTTCAAATTTCTCCTCAATATTGTAAATGTAGCAGTTTGTTAGTAGTAGTAGTTGCAGTAGTAGAACTGGTAGCAGTAGCAGTGGTCGTATTTGCAGTAGTAGTAGTAGCGTGCAAATATTGTCTTTTTGGTCAATTGATCATCTCCCTGATCATTTCCTGAAAGTTGTTAATTAATATGCTCAGTCATTCCTGAGTTACACCCTTTTGACAAAGCGTATACACAACAATTTTTTTTATTTAGTTCAACACTTCCCTCAATATTCTCTAAAAGGCTCAGATGGATTCCCTTTGTCTTTTAGGAAAGTAAAGGTCAATCATGTATACCTCCTCCAATAACATATACGGTGTAAACAATGAACGAATTGCCTAACTTATAGCCCTTATCCTGAGGGCTGTGATGGGTTTGACATCCCCAAAGGTATGATTACTGGACCTCCAACAATGCTGAAGGAAACTGATGTCTCAAAATTTGAATTGAATGTCTGTCTTGGAAAATGATGGACGTCGGGGATTAGTTATTCTTGGATCACTTTTTGACACTTAAAAACGGCACTATAGCTTCTAATTTCCAATCAAATAAGCCTCAATCGAAGTTTATACAACCACCCCTTCCATAAAAACCTTATATGCCCCCATGACATAACTTACAACCCTTGCCCAAGGTTTAGAGGGGTTGTTTCAACCCAGAGGCCTTGTTATATGATCTATAGACTATTTTGAACAAAATGTCTATTTTAAAATTTCCGATCAGATGATTTCGGGGAAAAGAGGACGTCGGGGGGGGGACTAGTTGCTCTACGTCATTTTTGACTCTTAAAAGTAAACCAGAACTTTCAATTTTCAATCCAATTAGCCCCCTCTAGAGTTTATACGACCCCCCTTCCATTAAAACCTTATATACCCCCAGAGCATAACTTACAACCCTCGCCCCAGATTCTGAGGGGTTGTTTCAACCCCAGAGGCCTTGTTATATGATCTTTAGACTATTTTGAACAAAATGGCTATTTTAAAATTCGCGTTTGATGCGTTTGATTGCGTCAGATGCGTTTGAGGAAAAGAGAATATCAGGGTGGGGGCAATTTGCCCTCCGTCATTTTCGACTTGTAAAAGGAAACTAGAACTTTCAATTTCCAATCCAATGCGCCTAGAGGTTATACGGTCCCCTTACATAAAAAATTTATAAAGGACAACTATTATAACTTATAGCCCTTGCCCTGAGGACTTCTGGGACATGCTGTCATCCTCAAAGCCGTAATTACTGAACCCTTCAACTAGGTTGAACAAAACAGTTATCTCAAAATTTTGATTGTAGGTTTTAGGGGAAATGATGGGCATGGGGGGGCTTGTTGCCCTCCAATTACTTTTGACTATTAGAAAGGGCACTAGAACTTCCAATTCCCGAATGAAAGAGTCCCTTTCAAAGTTTCTATGACAACTCCTTCTATACAAAGTGCCTTGGTCAGAAATAAAAATATAATAAGCAATTCATTGTGCCCACATCGCTCTTTACTTAGGCAGCGCCAGCGTTGGCTATGATATACCTGTTTATATTTGGTGTTCATAACTGACAGATGCCTAAACCTGTGGTCAAATTCTGTATCAAACAGTTCGTGGTAACGAACTGTAAGTAAGGAGCGACCCGGCTCAATAGTAACCAAAACTCTAAAAAATTGAAATTTTGATATCAATAGCTACATCAAAAGAATTGCATTTTAATGCTGATTTTAAATATATAAGTTTCATCAAGTTTAGTCTTACCCATCAAAAGTTACGAGCCTGAGAAAATTTGCCCCTTATTTAAGAAAATAGGGAGAAACACCCTAAAAGTCGTAGGATCTTAACGAAAATGACACAATCAGATTCAGCGTATTAGAGAACCCTACTGTAGAAGTTTCAAGCTCCTATCTACAAAAATGTGGAATTTTGTATTTTTTGCCAGAAGACAAATCACGGGTGCGTGTTTATTTGTTTTTTTTTTTTTTGTTTTTTTTTTCTTTTCCCCAGGGGTCATCGTATCGACCAAGTGGTCCTAGAATGTCGCAAGAGGGCTCATTCTAACGGAAATGAAAAGTTCTAGTGCCCTTTTTAGGTGACCAAAAAAATTGGAGGGCATCTAGGCCCCCTCCCACGCTCATTTTCTTCCCAAAGTCAACGGATCAAAATTTTGAGATAGCCATTTTTTCAGCATAGTCGAAAACCATAATAACTATGTCTTTGGGGATGACTTATCCCCCCCACAATCCCTGGGGGAGGGGCTGCAAGTTACAAACTTTGACCAGTGTTTACATATAGTAATGGTTATTGGGAAGTGTACAGACGTTTTCAGGGGGATTTTATTTTGTTTGGGGGTGGGGCTGAGGAGAGGGGGCTATGTTGGAGGATCTTTCCTTGGAGGAATCTGTCATGGGGGAAGAAATTCAATGAAAAGGGCACAGGGTTCTCTAGCATTACTATAAGAAAACAATGAAAAATAAACATGAAAAAGTTTTTTCAAATGAAAGGAAGAAGTAGCATTGAAACTTAAAACGAACAGAGATAATTACGCATATGAGGGGTTCTAAAAATACTTTAGCATAAAGAGCGAGGTATTTAGGAGGAGATAAATACCTTGCTCTTTATGCTAAAGTATTTTTAGTAATTTCAACTATTTATTCTACGGCCTTTCTGATTCAGGGGTCATTCTTAAAGAATTGGGACAAAACTTACGATTTAGTGTAAAGAGCGAGGTATTAACGAGGGTACAAACCCCCTCGTATACATAATAAAAATATAAGGTTATGAAAGTTTGTTACGTAAGTTAATTCTTAATTTACGTGTATTTTTTACTAATAAAAACGTTCATTAAAAATTAAAAGTTCTAGTTGCCTTTTTAAGTAACCGAAAAATTGGAGGGCAACTAGGCCTCCTTCTCCACCCCTTATTTCTCAAAATCGTCTGATCAAAACTAAGAGAAAGCCATTTAGCCAAAAAAGAATTAATATACAAGTTTCATTTTAATAATTTATGTGCGGAGAGCCAAAACCAAACATGCATTAATTCAAAAACGTTCAGAAATTAAATAAAAAAAAAACTAATTTTTTTAGCTGAAAGTAAGGAGCGACATTAAAACTTAAAACAAACAGAAATTACTCCGTATATGAAATGGGTTGTCCCCTCCTTAATCCCTCGCTCTTTACGCTGAAGTTTGACTCTTTGCCACAATTCTAATTTTTAAAACAATTAAAAGCTTTAGCGTAAAGAGCGAGGGATTGCGGAGGGGACAACCCATTTCATATACGGAGTAATTTCTGTTTGTTTTAAGTTTTAATGTCGCTCCTTACTTTCAGCTAAAAAAATTAGTTTTTTTTTAATTTAATTTCTATGAAAAGCCGTGGTCTTTGTGCTAAATGAAACCGTATACTCATTTAAAGCTATATACAACTTGAAGAGAAAAGTAAGTAAAAGCACGTTTATTGGCCAAAAAATAACAATTCCACATGTCCGTTAGTTCAAATTTAGGACGGCTGTTACAAATTTTACAACTCATTATAAACGTATGCTCGCTTTACAGTGGACAAACGCACTGGTCTAAAATAGCAGGACTGACGACTGAGAGATTGAGCGAAGCTTGCGCGAATGAGACGCGTAGACCACGTTCGCCGCGCTGAAATTGTTTGATCTTTGACCCTGACAACACAGAATATAATCGTCACAGAACATTTGGCAGATACGTTAATAGCTGAACAGATGTGGCATTTTCTACGAGTGTTTGAAGTGCACACATGTCAGAATGACAAGATGGCTGTTTCAGAAAAAAAGATAGCGTTTTTTTTTTTTGTCAAATTGTTTTGAGATTCTAAAATATAGATGCTCAGTGAAGAAATTTGCTTGGCTAAGCCATCAAGTACCATGAAGTTAGCTAGTTATCATCTCCACAAATCATAGATTGAAAATATTTCAATATATTGAAAGAAGCCCTTAAAATTGTAAGTCAGCCTAAAAACCACTAAGAATCAGCGTTAATCTAAAAAAAAAATATCCTACTCCAGAAAGCTGGCGTAAAATGCGCTGGCGCAACCATGCAACTATAGTTAGCAAACGTTCTTTCCCTACACATTATATTCATATATATATATATATATATATATATATATATATATATATATATATATATATATATATATATATATATATATATATATATATATATATATATATATATATGTATATATCATGAAAAGAGAAATCACCAATGCAACAGCAAAACACACACAAAAAAAAAGAAGAAAAAACAGAGAGACAGAAGGAGAAAAGGAAGACTGTTTTCCTAAATTAGTGACTAATATAGACCAGCACTTGAATGAAGCCTTAACCCTACTCATCCATACAATCACATAGGTCAAACAGCATAGCCACACACAATCAACCATAAAGAATAATCCATGGACAGGCAGTCATGTCGTCAATAAGTATAAGTCGTCATTTACCAAACAATAGAAAAAATAATATAGACAAATAATTCAGAGGCAACACCCAACATAAGGGCTCATCTGGAGAATACACTGGCCTATATAGGGTTTCGCCACTCTAAATTCTCTACCCAGCACAGTGTTGTGGCTACCACAGAATATCCATGGCATCCCCGCGTCAGGTATCACCCCCAAAATATATGCCTATGAAAGAAAAAAAAACAGCAAATGCAAAACAACCAAGTAAAACCAAAACAAGCTTATCCTGTTAATATATCCCTCCCTTTAGCAACAATAGGTAAACTAAATATTATAAATTTTACCAAATCACAAATATTAACACATTGCAAAAAACCTGAATGAATTAAACAATTATAGAATTCATCTTTACCAAGTGGGTAATTTTTAAGAAAATCCGCTCAATTAGAAACACAATTCAAAATAAATGGCGCTGTTACAACATTTCTCGAACCTCCGAAATTAGTTGAAAATTTCTTTAAGTATTTCTAGATAATTCTTTTGATATTTATTTAAAAGTTCGTTATAATGAAAACTAAATTTTTTAAATTGCCAAGTTAATTTATTTGCAGAAAAACCTCTTGATATCAATTTTTGGCTTAAGATTTTACATCTATTTTTAAAATCAATATAATTACTACAAATCCTTGCATAACGAAGTAACTGTGAGAAAAACGCTGAATATGTGATATTTGAGTGTAAATTACTTTCAGGGAATGGGAAACTAATCACTTCAAAATCAAAATCATCCGTTTTATTATACATTTTAAAACTTAATTTATTATTATCACAAATATTAATATTTAAATCTAAGAAATGATCTTCATGACCAGCGCCATGACTAGGCTCAAGAATAAGCTCTGATGGATATATATTTTTTGAAATATCAATGAAATCCTTACAATTTAAGACCAAAATATCATCTAAATATCTTTTATTATTTGACAAAGCATGTTTTAAATTAATTGGATTATTCTTATCCATCATATATTTATATTCTAGTTGACTTAAAAACAAGTCAGCTATAAATGGGCTGGCATTCCCCCCCATGGAGTATAAAAGAAACAAAACAAACACTTCGCAAAACAAAAGAAAAGAAGAAAACTAAACGAGTGATGCCGATGTGGGTATGGAGATGCTTATAATAACGAAACGGGTAATTTGCCAGCAAGCTCTGTAAGTTTCGATTCGATATCTGGGAAACTGTAAAGAGACATTATGTTTCGATTTCGATGTCATGGGGGCTGATACAATAGAAAATGGAGAAATCGGAAATAATTAGAATGAACTGAACTGATATCTATTTTTTTTATGAAAAACAGGGTAAATAGCTGAAAGAAGCAAAACCGAGTCATCTGTAGAAACCAAAAATAATTTAGCAAGAGCTTGTATTTACAACAATTTTAGAACAACTTAGTTCGAATTTCTTCTTGCAATCAGCAACAAAAGGAGGTCCGGAAAGATTTTAGTGATTTACTAACATTAATTCCCAGCTACAAAAAAGAAGAAACCGACGAGATAGAAAAATATCCACAGATTAGAGGGGTCATGATATTACTATTAAATTAAAGGTACTTAAATTTTGAAAGATTAATACAGACCAATCTTGTGAATTGCTGCTATTCTTGCTCAATGATTCCTTAGAAATACACACTAGAACGTTTTTTGGGGGAGAGGGAGGAGCAAATATTTTCATGTAACTTATCATGCCAGTATGTGAAGGCCGAAGGTTCGAGCTGCCGAATATAGTGAGGGAGGGGGTGACGTCAAGCTATATTTGTGAGGGCTAAGGTTGAAGACTGAAATTAGTGGGGATCAACGGCCTGAGCCTGCAAAGGGAAGCAAAAAAAGACCATATATTGTTCATCGCTACAATGAGTTTGTAGCAGTAATTACATTAAAATAATGTTTATAAGTCTGAATGGTATCTAACATGTGCTAAGGAATGGCAGCGACTATTTAGACAGACTATGAAGGCCTTCGAACTAGTGTGTGGAACCAGTTGGGTTTTTAGAATTATAAAAGGGACAGGAACCCCTGACCAACACACCCTTCACGAAAGCCACGCTTTTTCGAACTTCAGAATATTTAATCATCTGTGGCTAGTTTAAAATCAACCTTATCAAAATGACAAATTATGGCTGTTCATACTACAATATTACGGAACTGGTTCTATTCTCCAGTAGGGGAGCAAAAATAAAACAGTATAAACATTGGGCTGTATGCGTCAATTAAGCGTAAACGCATATCCTTTAACCCGGTGGCGCACTATTTTCTCACGTTTTATGTTTAGGCGTAACTAAAATGATTTGAGCATGCCATATCATTTTGTGGGTTTTGTTGAGCAGACAAAGCGATACAGTTTCGCTTTGGATTGCCTAAGTTTTATGTCTCGATGGAAAAAGACTAATGGATTCTATGCCTCTTCCAATTCAAGGTAAAAACTATTTTTTTTTTTCTTTTAGCTTACTTGAGGCATTGTGTAAAAAGTTGTTACGACTGATTGAGAGGTTCTTCTGATGGAAACACTATAAAACAAAAAGAGTAGTCATTTGAATGCTCATTTTATGCTATTTTATAATATAATAGTCGCGTTGGTATCATTTTAGTGCTGGCTGGTTCTAAAAAAAACGTGTCAAATAATTAAGAGTAGTATTATAAGATTTTTATCGTTAGCTCTTTCCAAATATGAAAAGCTCAGTTCCAAATATGAAAGGAAAACTTTCAATTTTTTTCCTTTTTCACATTAATTTGCCAGGAAGAGAGTGAATACACTATTAGTTGCCTTTTTTATTTTTATTTTTCCAAATACAATAATTGCTTCCAAGGAAAATTCCGTATTAAGCCCTAAAATGTATCTTACTAGCTTTTCCATAGTCTTAAGACTACGTTGTAAATTTATAAAATTATTTAAAACTGATGATTTAATTCGGTACTTGTGTATTGTTCAGAACACACTCAATAAGTGAAGTTAGGTTCTTTCGCGAAATTAAATATAAAAAAAAACAAGTTTATTTTAACTGCAAGTAAAGGGCGACATTCTAACTTAAAACGCACAGAAATTGTTCCGTATATGAAAGGGGTTATCCCCTCCTCAACGCCTCGCTCTTTACGCGAAAGTTTGACTCTTTGTCACAACTCTACTTTTTAAAACAATAAAAAACTTTAGTGTAAAGAGCGAGGCATTGAGGAGGGGACAACCCCTTTCATATACGGAACAATTTATGTTCATTTTAAGTTTTAATGTCGCTCCTTACTTGCAGTTAAAAAAACTTGTTTTTTTTATTTAATTTCTGAACATTTTTGAATTAATGCATGTTTTGATTTTGGCTCACTGCACATGAATAATTAAAGCAAAACTTGCCCATTAATTTTTGTTTTGCTAAATAGCTTTCTCGTGGTTTTGATCGGACGATTTTGATATAGTAAAGGGAAAAAGGAGGAGGCCTAGTTGCCCTCCAATTTCTGGTTATTTATAAATACGACTAGAATTTTTGTTTTTTTACGACCGTTTTTGTTAATGAATAAATATACGTAACTTGCGAATTAACTTGCGTGATGAACTCCTGTATTTGTGTATTTTTATTACGTATAATATGAGGGGGTTCGCCCCCTCGTCAATACCTCGTTCTTTACACTAGAGCTTGAATTTTGTCCCAAATCTTTAAGAATGACCCCTGAATCACAAAGGCCGTAGAATAAATAGTTGAAATTACTAAAAAAAATTTAGCGTAAAGAGGAAGGTATTGTGGAGGAGAGGAACTCCCTTATGTACGTAATATTTTGTGTTCGTTTTAAGTTTTTATGTTGCTCATTACTTCCAGTTGAAAAAAATTATTTATTTTCTCATTGTTTTTTTTAAATAATGCTAGAAAATCCTGCGCCCCTTTCAGGGAAATTCCCTCATGACATGACAAATTCCTCTTCCCTCATGACAAACTCCTCCATAGAAAGATCCTCCCATGTAACCCCCAACCCACCCCCACCCCAACGCGAAAAATCCCCCTGAAAACGTCTGTACACTTCATAATAACCATTGCTGTATGTAAACAATGGTCAAAGTTTGTAACTTGCAGCCCCTCCCCTGGGGATTGTGGGCGATGAAGTCGTCCCCCAAGGACCTCGTTATTAGGTTTTCGACTAAGCTGAACAGAATGGCTATCTCAAAAATTTGATCCGATAACTTAGGGGAAACATGTGCGTGGGAGGGGGCCTAAGTGCCCATCAATTTTTTTGGTCACTTAACAAGGACACTAGAACTTTAATTTCCGTTAGAATGAGCCCTCTCACGAAATTTTAGGACCACTGGGTCGATACGATCACCCCTGAAAAAAAAAAAAAAATTGCATCCGTATCTGTCTTCTGGCAAAAAATACAAAATTCCACATTTTTGTAGATAGGATCTTGAAACTTCTACGCCAAGATTCTCTGATACGCTGAATCTGATGGTGTGATTTTCGTTAAAATTGTATGAGTTTTAGGGGGTCTTTCCTCCTATTTTGTAAAATAAGGCAAATTTTCTCAGGCTCGTAACTTTTGATGGGTAAGACTAAACTTGATGAAAATTATATATTTAAATTAAAATGCGATTGTTTTGATGTAACTATTGGCATCAAAATTCAGTTTTTTAGAGTTTCGGTTACTATTGACCCGGGTCGCTCCTTACTACAGTTCGTTACCACGATCTGTTTCACAAACTACGATGCAGGTATATTTTATGATAAAATCCGGTTTCATAGCCACAAAGACAAAACTCAATTTAGTTTGCTACGCATAGTGATAGAAGATAGTGTCTGAACATGGATTTTGAAATGAAGATTTGGGATTTGCCAAAGACTGAAAAGGAGGCAATTATATTTTTTCAGGATAAGGGGCTGTTGCCCACAACAAAACAACGCATCAATGGACACAAAATGACTTTATACTCTTACGAGAAGGAATATTTAGGCTAGGTTAGGTTTCGCCTACCTAATGAAAATGTACCTGCATCGTAGTTTGTTTCACGAAGGAACCTAACTTCACAATTGAGTATGCTTTATGGTTTCCCCCCTGATTGCTAACATTTTTTTTTTCGTCCGAAAAAGCAACTTTCACCCAAAAACGAATCTACTGTAAAGCTAATATGCCCAATATCAAGCACGAACCTTTGGTGTCGACGGCGGGAGTCTATCACTCTACCATTAGAGCGGTCCACACTTGATATTCGGTTTTACATGCTTTTTTTTGCATTAATATACAGAAATAAACGGGTTGTTTGTTTCACGAAAGAGCCTAACTTCACTTGCTGATTGTGTTCTGAATAATACACATGTACCTTTAATTCTTAAACCTATTATTTTAAAGTTATATAGGTACTTATGTGTTAGTCATTACACACTCTAGACTTGGGGATCTACAAGTACGGGGTTGAAACATCTGAGACGCTTGGGACATAGATAGGATGTATATGGATGTATGCAAAATGTAACCTACCTAACCAAAATACCAACTAAATATTTATTAGAATTTAGCTATAGTCTAGGTAATTATCCGCCAATTAGTGTGCAGGCACGAACCTGAAGATAGTACCCCAGGATAAAATTCATCACCTTCTCTGGGACACCCACCCCGCACCGTACCCAATATATCATCTTGAATAATTGAGTCGAAAGCAGTTACCACATCAGCAGAGAAATGTATGGTGATCTTATTTTGGCGCATGCTGTGCTCGATTATATCTTGGAGTGTAAAAATGTGATACATAAATCCCATCGCAGGTCTGAACCTCGCCTAGTTAGTGCGCTTGATCATTTTTCTGACCAAGCTGAAACGACTGAGAAGAAGCGTGGTGAGTATGTTGGCAGCAATATGTATGAGAGGCATTCTTCGGTCATTCTTGCATTCAGTGTTATCCCCTTTTTTATACAAGGAGATGATCTTCGATCTTCTTCAAATATCCCTTCTCTTATCCCTTGTCTTTGTCAACAGGTATTATAAGTGTTAAGTAAGAAGATTTGAGGTTGTCTTGTAATTGATGCGGTTATTGATTCTATTATTGATGCTATTTTATTTTTCAGTTTATTTACTGTATTCAGTAGTTCAGCCTTGTTAGGGGGCCACAGCCTGTATTTTGCTTATAGACCTTTGGGTGACGCTTGGAACTTTTGTATGGATACTAGAATTTAAAAAGGCTGAGTTATTTCCGGACTGTGCTTCGAGGGATCTAAGTGACAGCGATGCTTCCATCAGTTTATAATTTACCGCGTCATGTTATTGTAATGTCTTGTCAGTTTCTAAACAGAGGTTGAGTTCTTTGGCCTCTTCCCCTTAGGGTCTTTAAGCAGCTAGTATGGCTTCCTGGTATCTGAAAGGGTGGATGTTTTTGCATTTTTACAATGATTTTTCCTAATATTTCTGTCCATATTCCCTCTCTGACTGATGACATGCTTTGTGAAAATACTTAAATTCGGTTGAATGGCCTCAAAGACCGAATTTGTCTAAAATTTCCTAAAAAGTGATTTTTAATTTTTTGAAGAAATTGATGAAAAAAAAAATATTTTATTGCAGCGCGGGGGTTAGGCTTTCTCCATATTTGTGAGAATTTCATTTTATTGTGAAGAGCAAATATTCCTGAATGAATTCTTATATTATCATAAATTCTGTAAAATAGTTAGATTTTAGTGGGTAACATTGTAATTTATCCCCTCATCTGAACTAAATACTATAAAAAAATATATTTTCTGGCTGTAGTTAGCCATAGGCTAAATACAGAAGTCTGGTGATTTATTGGTTTGTATTATTTTTGTACTCATTTCTTATCAACAGTTGTTTCATCATGGCAAATAATGTCCATTTGAAAAAAGAAAGCACAACAAATTATTAAAATCTTTTATATAACCTAGAACTATTTCCAACCATTAGGGGAGGGGGGCTGAAAGCAGTTGAAAAGCGACCCTGAAAACCCAATAAATAAGCATTTTTAAAGTGTAATGAAGTTAGAATTTTGATGGTATCAAAGATGGTATACACTGTAGTGTGTAAAAGAGCGGGGTTGTAGGACTTCTATATGGGTCAGGTTCGCATTAATTCACAATATCATTTTTTACTTCCGTTTAAAACGAAGTTTTCTCAATCTAGTTTTCATTCAGTTAAGAATATTTGTATTTATTTTTGCACGAATCCCAAAATAAGATAGCAATTTGTGATCATAAGGTAAGAGAGAGAGGGAGAAAGAAAGAGAAATAAAAATAAAATACAAGAACTGTTATTATCAGAATCAATAAAGCCAAAATCGGTTTAAAAAATGACTTCGTCTCCGTTCATCCGTTGGTGCAAATCTATCGCGTATGCGATCTTTGACCCCCCACCCCACCCCCAACAAAAGGTATTAATAGGTATACACAGGCCCTTCAATTTTTTTTTTTAGACTGGTTCAAATAAAGTTGGTTCAATGAAATGCTCCCTGGGTATGGTGATTTCTGTTTTTATGTTTTAGTGAAGGGCCTAGAAGCTAATATATTCTGCATATGCGCTGTTGCTGTTTTTTTATTCGAATTTTTCGGATGTGGCTTTTTTTGTGTTATAAGAATGTTATATGTCAGTAAGAGTTGTGTTCATTTTCAGGCTAAATACCTTTGATTATCTAACAATAATTATGGATTCAATGGAGAACGGTGATCCACAAAATCTATCTGAATCGTCACTACAGACAGAATTAAAAGCATTCTTGGAGAATGGCATCGCTAGGTCGGAAACTGAAGCTATGGCGTTGGGAAAGTTTTTGAAAGCTGCTTCAACTTTTTTTAATCAAGAAGTTTCTGCGCTAAGGTTAGTTTGTGCAAGTTCTATAGGTTTTGCGTCAAGATTATTACTTTCTCTATTGTGGCTGGATCAGTTGCCATGATGTAAAATTGTAAAAATAGTGAGTGTTTGAGTTCAATGTCAACCATTCCCAAAAAATATATTTTTAGTAGTACTTCCAAAATTAATAGCTGCTGTTTACCTAATCCCTTAACATAAAACCTTATCAGCGGTTTCTTTCTAGTTTGTACGAATCACTACTCTCTTTTTTATATCTTTTTCAGGGCAGATTAGGTAGATCCTTATCTAGGCATTTTTGATAGACTCATTTCTGGCCCGTTTTTTGCATTGACGCCCTGAGCAATACATAGACAATATGTTCCTACACAGCGCGATTTACTATAAAAATGTAATTTTTTCACCTACATGTTATTTCCATGTTGTGTAAAACCACATAAATAATCAAAACATTTTTGAGCAAAATACTTAACAATAGTAGTAGCCTACAAACGACAAGTTATAAGCCTGGCACTGAAGAGAATAATAAGGAAGCATAAGCAAACAATTCCGGAGGGTGTCGATTTTTGGCTCAGATGAGAATAGTACGTTGTACAAGCAAATATTTAGCCAAGGAATGAATTAGGTGGGTACAAACTTAAACTTAAAATGGTCTCATTAATATGCAACGTCCAGAATGAAAAAACTGCAACATCAAGTAACTAAATTTGACCAAAGGAAGTGATAGCAAATCCCGCCTTCTGATTAAGGCAAAGCCAGACATCTAGCAGTTTTACTTACGGCCTCACTTCATCCATGTGGGCTCATAACTGTATATGGTGTATCTCATTCAAACCTATTTTTGTGAGGAGTCTGTTTCCATTATTGACGTTGGATGTATATCTAATCATAATTCACAATTAAATAGCATCATTAAATGACCTCAAGAACACTTTTTTGAGGGTGGTCAGGAAATTGCCCCCTCCCTTCCTGAATATCAAAGATTGTGTGCTAGTAATGGGTTAGCATAGGCTTTTTTTTTAGTCGCAAACCCTCTCACCCTAAGACAGTTTACTTTAATTAAATTTGTGAGACATGTCATAATGGTGCAAATGGGAAGTGTCTCATGTTGTGGGCTATTGACGCCAAAATTTCAGTTTCAGTCTTTATTTTTTCGTGCCATGTCATTGTCTAAAGTAATGATTCCTAAAGCATTTAGATTTGTTTTTCCATCTTAAATTATTGGGTTAAATTAGAAGCTTATTTTGATTAGAACTATAAAAGTGTGAAGATAACAAGAGATGCAAGGAGGAGGAGGTTCTTTTTCAAAGATTGAACCATGTGGGCCAAAGTTGAGTTATGGAAAAAAATATAAACTAAAAAAAAAACAAGGGGAAACAAAAGCGACAAATATGTTTTAATTATCTAGCTAGCCTTTTCTCATCACTATGTATTTGTCTTTTATGCTTTCAAGCCAATCAGACTACATTTGGCGCCAGTAAGGTATGATTTATTTTTATTTTATCTTTTTTGCCAGTTTTTATTCAACAATGTCAGTATTATCTATCAGTATATTTTATTTTGTAAATAAACCATGCAATGGCTAAATTTGTCTTGCTATCATTTGCAAAATTTATATCAACTCCTCCCCCTTTACAGCGCTTCATTTGTGAAGTCGCGAATTTTAAGGGATTTACATTGCTTAAGCCAAGTTACAAAAACTTACTTTCATGCTCATTACATGAAAAATGCCGTTTTTTGTTTTGTTTTTTTGATGTGGTAATCGAAAATTCAGTGCTGCTGAGCCATGGCATATAAATATATAGCTCAGGCATCGGATTTGGTCTTTGAAAATACATGCCTGTGAATAATCCTGAACATAGACAATCAGATCAAGTTCGAGTGTAGAGATCCAAATAATGACTGATCAGCCTCTTATTATAAATATCATCCTCAACGTCAATGGTAATATATAGTCCATGTTTCGGGAATTAGGGACCTTATTTCTTCCAAGGCAGACTTTCAGTGGCTACCTGCAGGATCGAGGAAGAGCGGTTGTCCTAACACTTGAAGCCCTACAAACCCGTCAGTGGTTAGCATTCTTTATACCTTCCTAGAAGCCGAGTGGGAAGATAAGCTGGCAATCGTGGGATTCTGAGAAGATCAGATACTCTTTTTCGTGCATAGGTGTCTCTGGAGGCACGAGACTGTCTATGGTAAGAATTGCACATCTGCATGATAATCTTGTATTATTTCCCTTTTTTTATTTACTGCCGCTAAGTTATGCTCGAAGAAACATATTTCAAAATTGGGTGTAATATACTGTATTTTCTTTTTGAGGTCTAATTTGGAACAGACTACTGCGGAACGTGATAAATTTTACAATGATTTAATTGAAGCAAATAACAGGGCTCAGATGTTGGCCCAAGAAATTGATGATCGGCACGCTAATATTGAAAAGGAGTCTTTGAAACTCATAAGGTAAGATTTCCGATTTGTCTTTCAAATATTCTCTAAGATATTGAGAAGAGTATAAACAAACACAAGAGTTCAACAGTCTACCGTGATAACCTAAACAGCGCTTCTCATGAATAAAATTCTGCAGGAAAATAAGGAAAACGATTTCATTTACCTGCGTCAGAGCTCAGCTATTTTGAAAGACCTTCAATGCATAAAAGCTGCCGTTTCAGTGTGGAAGACTTTACGTTGATATTTATGTAATAAATTTTATGTTGTTGAAACAGTTTATATTTTTGAAAACGGTCACAAGCCAAAATGACAGCGCCATAATATGCACAATGGCTGGCGGCATTTCTAACTTTTATTGTTTTAATTTATAATGGAGTATTCTTTAGTATACATGCCACATATATTTCTCCTTTCGAAATTTGTAAGTATAACCCACGACCCTGTCCGCCCTCAGCCGTTCTGTGCATAAGGGCTTTTGTGTGGTTTTTCGTAGATGCTGGACAATCATGTAAGGGTATGTCCTCATTCAAGTGACGATTCTTTTTTGGATTTTTATTTTACTAAAAATTTTATGGTATATTTTACTGTTTTTCTGTGGCAATTCTTTTACCTTCGGCTCAATGTAAAGCAAAGGCCAAAAAAAAGAGAAATAAAACTGTTACTAACCCTAGGATTTTGCTTGGTAGCCTATGTGCTTGGTAACCAGGCTACCAGTGGCTTCAGTTGAGGAAGAGAAGGAAGTTGACAACTGTCCCCGAAGATCGTTTTACCTTTGCACTCTGACCTTTAGAATATCTCGGGGGTGATATCCCTCTCATTTGTCGTGGTTTCTGTTCGTTTTAATTTTGACTTGATTATTAACATTAATTTTCGTCCGTTTTAGTGTTCATCTATAGCAGTGTTTTATATGTTTATTTTTGAAGTGAATAATCATAAAAAGCCGACCATTTCATGTACATATTGCTACGTCAAAAACTCTTTGACAATCTTATTTTTGGAAAACATTTTTTTTCAAATTAATGAAACTAAAAGAGTGACATTAAAACTTTAGACGAACAAAAATTATTCTGTATATCTGTTTCCTACTCAGCCCCTCGCTCCTTACGCCAAAGTTCGACTTTTTGTCCCCAATGCTTTAAGAATTAGCTGTTCAAACACAAGTAAGGGTAAGATGGGATAACTTGAATGGGTATTGGAATGCAAGAAAAACTATTTTCTTAATTCCTCAAGAAAGGAAGAGTTTATTGATGTAAATTTAGCTTAAATAACTAGACGTTCAGTTCAAACAAAATTATTCTAAATTCCAAATTATTATTTCTAAATAAAACGCTTGCAATTACCCACTAACTACATTGGTTTCACTCATAGATGGTTACAGTGGAGTGTTATAAATTTTTAGCGTGAAGAGCGCGAGATTGGGGAGGGTCATCCTCCCTCGGGTACGGAGAGAGTTCTGTCAGTTTTAAGTTTAAATGTCCATCTTGACTTTCACTTGAAAAAAAAAACTTGCTTTTCTTATATTTAATCAAACAGTTCGTGGCAATGAACTGTAGTAAGGAGCGACCCGGCTCAACAGTAACCGAAACTCTAAAAAATAGAATTTTATACCAATAGTTACATAAAAAAAATCGCGTTTTAAATTTGATTTTAAATATGTAAGTTTCATCAAGTTTAGTCTTACCCATCAAAAATTACGAGCCTGAGAAAATTTTCCTTATTTTAGAAAATAGGGGGGAAAATCCCCTAAAAGTCATACATTCTTAACTTAACTAAACAATCTTAACTAAAGTCATAACACCGAGAACCCTAATGTAGAAGTAAAAAAGGTCCTATCTACAAAAATGTGGAATTTCGCATTTTTTGCCAGAAGACAGATCACGGATGCGTGTTTATTTGTTTTTTTGTTTCTTTTTTTCCCAGGGGTGATCGTATCGATCAAGTGGCCCTAGAATGTCGAGAGAGGGCTCATTCTAACGTAAATTAAAAGTTATAATGCCCTTTTTAAGTGACCAAAAAATAGGAGGGCACCTAGGCCCCCTCCCACGCTCATTTTTCCCCAAAGTCACCGGATCAAAATTCTGAGATAGCCATTTTATTCACCATAGTCGAAAAACCTAATAACTATGTCTTTGGGGACGACTTATTCCCCCACAGTCCCCTTGGGAGGGGCTGCAAGTTACAAACTTTGACCAGTGTTTACATACAGTAATGGTTATTGGGAAGTGTACAGACGTTTTCAGGGGGATCTTTTTTGGTTTGGGGGGATTTGAGAAGGAGGGGGTTTACGTGGGAGGATCTTTCCATGGGGGAAGAGAATTTCAATGAAGCGGGCGCAGAATTTTCTAACATTATTTAAAAAACCAATTAAAAAATAAACATGAAAAGTTTTTTCAACTGAAAGTAAGAAGCAGCATTAAAACTTAAAATGAACAGAAATTATTACGCATATGTGGGGTTCACCTCCTCGTAATACATCGCTCTTTACGCTAAAGTATTTTTAGTAATTTCAACTATTTATTCTACGGCCTTCGTGATTCAGGGGTAATTTTATAAGGAATTGGGATAAAATTTAAGCTTTAGTGTAAAGAGTGAGGTTTTGACGAGGGGGTGAACCCCCTCATTTACGTAATTAAAACATACGAATGTAGAAATTTCTTACGTAGATTAATTCGTAAGTTACGTATATTTTTTACTAAAGAAAACGTTGGTAAAAATTAAAAGTTCTGGTTGCCTTTTTAAGTAATCAAAAAATTGGAGGGCAACTAGGCCTCCTCCCTTGCTCCTTTCTTTCTCAAAATCTTCCGATTAAAACTATGAGGAAGTCACTTAGCCAAAAAATATTAATATGCAAATTTCGTTTTAATTATTTATCTGCGGAGAGCCAAAATCAAAACATGCATTAATTCAAAAACGTTAAGAAATTAAAAAAAAACAAGCTTTTTTAACTGAAAGTAAGGAGCGACATTAAAACTTAAAACGAACAGAAACTACTCCGTATATTAAAGGGGCTTTTCCTCCTCAACGCCCCGCTCTTTACGCTATTTTTTTTCTTTGTTAAAAAGTAGAGTTAAGAGAAAGAGTCAAACTTTAGCGTAAAGAGCGGGGTGTTGAGGAGGAAAAGCCCCTTTCATACACGAGTAATTTCTGTTCGTTTTAAGTTTTAGTTTCGCTCCTTACCTTCAGTTAAAAAAAATTGTTTTTTTTATTTAATACGATGACAAGAGTGAGCGGCGGACAAATGTAATTTTTACTTTTTATTCCCCTTCTTCTCCTTTTACAGCCTATTGCTCCTTTTCTTGGTTTTATCTTTGTTTTGCGGATTTAATTGACTTGATCTCTGATTGGCTGGCATCTCTACGGGTAGATTACATGTAATTTGCAAAAGGTTGATTATTTGATTCATTGGGTTTATTTAGCTTTCAAAATTTCTTTAATTAGAATTTCATCCTGAATTAAAATATAACATTTATTTGTGCCGAAAATGAACGTTATCCCCCCCTCTAATGTGCAAATCCATACCCGAGTGGCATATAAGCACTAATTTTTCCACAGCACACTCTTTCTTCAAATTGGTTTAACGTCCAAATAACGGAAAATTATTTTCACACGTACTTTTCGGGGTATATATTTTCATATTGGGGAGGGGGAGATGAAATTAATTTCCGACGCAAATTAATGCTATATTTGGATTTAGGATGAAATTCTAATTCTGAATATATGTGAGCTAATCGGAAAATTTACCCAGGATTCTTCTTTGGAAACTATCCCATATTGGGATAGTTTCCCAATATTGGGATTGTTGCGTAATCATCTTCCTGCTGTCCTATGTAATGATCTATCTTATATTTTTAATCCATTGACTTTTCATCCTCACACTTCTAACAACTTACAGATTCATCATACACTGTCATTGCGGCCTGACTTCAACCCTCTGACAGTGTGTAGCGTGACTGGAACGCGCTTCCTCTGTTTGCACGAAGCTGCCACTTCTTTGGTCTCTTCAAAGAGAATGTTTGAGAATGTCTAGCTAATAATTAAGTTTCACCTAGTTTTTCATGGAGTTGACGTCTGAATCTGGTCAGATGTTTATTTGATTTGTGAAATCATGCGCTACGCCTCTGCCTTGCTTGTGATTTGAGGATTTTTGGGTCAGTGGCTAAATTTTTTATTATGTTCCTATTTTTGTTGGTATTTTTTCTCCCCCGTTACTTCCTGGCCATGGAGCAGACTATGTTGAAACTGATTTTGTGTTGTTACGAATTTATTATTAAATAAAGCAACACAAAACTATGTATAAAATGTATTTTTTTAATGTCCTTAGTATATTTAATTAAAACTGCAAGCGTATAAGCTATAAATTTTTATCAACTTATCCCACACCTGATATGGCAGACTAATAATTAATTTAAGCGACTAAAAAAAAAAAAGAATTCTCCTTTTCTGGTTAACAACTGCAATAGATCCCAAAGAGAATTCAAAACACATAAGAGTTAGATTCTTTGTTATTTAACATGGGAGGAGAGGAATTAAAAACTATTAGCGCCACTGACAGTTTAGCGTGGGGCAATTTATCAAAAAACATAAATTGGATAATTAATGCCACTTCGAAGCTACAGGTTTTCTCGCTGATCACGAGAAAAAAAACCCTGCAAAAGCAGAAGTGTTGCTCCGCAACACAATTGCTTGTCATCAAACCTAGAAACCTCATAAAGTTGACATTTACATAGCTTTTATGCCGTCATTTTACTCCGAAGTCCTGAATTTGTCAGTAAATTCAGTACGAAAACACAATTACTAGTCATCAAACCTGGAAACCTCATAAAGTTGACATTTACACAGCTTTTATGTCGTCATTTTACTGCGAAGTCCTGAATTTGTCAATAAAATTCAAAGTGTCTATTCCAGCCCTAAAATCCCATGATCACCATTTTTGAGAGCTTTTCGCGTCATTGTCACTAAACTGTGAAATCAATTTATGCAAAACTGGTGATTATTTACATAGTGAGAATATTACCAAGAGAAGAAGTCAACATTGTGATTATCCTAAAAAAGATCACGGAAGGTTTTAAATTAATAGGTTGTTTGTGCAATAAATGTTATTAGACAAATTCCAAAATATGTCCAAATTCCAACATAATTTCAAAAGTGATTTTTCTGGTGTTGGCGGAAGCTTCTGTAGGTTTTCAACCGGTGATTATAGCTTTCAAAATTCTTAATCGTCCTTTAAACTTCGGAAATATTCAGTATTGGTGCTTTCAACTGTTGTCTTAAAATTACCTGTAACTCCACCGAAAACCATAGTACGGGTATTATTAACAAATAGATTTTCTTTTTATTATTTTACGAGTTACAATTTCCGATTTCCTTACTCTGGCATTGCTGTTTTATCCTTCAGGATACTTGACGGGAAGGAGGCTTTGCAACCAAACTTCAGTAAGTGATTTGCGCCTTTGTTGTCGAGCTATCTACTTATTCCCGCTCCCTACCAAACAAAAATGGTAAGACCCTTGTTTGACTTCCAGTTTATGATTGTTTTGAAAATTAATAGGCTTATTCCGGATTTTTTTTATTCCTTAGAACACTTGAAGTAAAACATGGTGAACAGATCAAATACCTTCAAGAAGAACTAGAAGCTGAACGAGACTCGTCATTATCACGCTGGCAACAAGAAAAGGATGACTTGGTCAAGCAGTTAAATATGACAAAAGAAGTGGAAATGCAGCTGAAATCATCAATGGATTTAATTCAGAAAGATAATGATAAACTGCTAAAAGAGCTTGGTGCAATGAATGAATTGATTAATAACCTTGAAACTGGGAAAGCAGAGTTGGAAAAGGAACTAGAGACTTATATTTTCTCGCAAGTAAATCTCAACTTTCTCATCTACTTAGTAGTATTTTACTAGAGGTTACTGCATAAAAAGTTCTTTTTGGCACGCTTTTTAACCCAGAGCTGAGGAACTTTCCACCCACCCGTTAATTGCTATGTTTATCCAAACAATACGACACTAATCGTAGGTTTTTTTTGTGCCTTGGCGCCTAGAGGGGGTCACGCTTCTAACCCTTACTTTAGTCTAAATTTTTAGTCTTTCGAGGTGAGTATCTAGAACTTTTTGTTAATTTAAGATAAAACATATTTATCTATGATATCAGTCTCAAGTAAAACAACCCTTCCCTATTTATTGTGACTTTTATGGGCATACCTGATCACAGAGAAGCAGGAGGTGGGTGGAAAATTTTAAGATTGCGGTCTAAGAATTCGTTTTTTCTTTCACCCCTCTTCTCTTCTAACAAAGTCTCCTGATATCAAACTGCTCAAACTGTCCTTAAATCAAAACTTTAAAAAACATATTTTTTTTTTAGCAATTTGTCAAATAGTTCGCGGTATCGAACTATAAGTATCAAAGGAATCTGTCTAGTAGTTCGCGGTATCGAACTATAAGTATCAAAGGAATCTGTCTAGTAGGTTGATTCTCTTGTCTGGTCCTCTTTTCTCTGATGCATTAAGCTTCTTTAAACGGTTTCTTGATTATTCCATGAAATACTAAGCCGAAGACTTCTGAAGTCAGAAACAAAACAGATGTTTATCTTTTTTGTAGAATAACTGAAACCGTTAAAATGAGCTGCAGCTCCTATGTTTCAAAGCTGCTAATTATTTTTAGTTATAACCACCCAGCGTGGCAAACAGGCATTGATTTATAGTGTTGTAAGTTGACCGCAAATTTGTTTAATTTCAGGAAATTGAGTTGACCGGGCGAACTAAAGGCGAAAACTTGCCGCTTTATCAATCGAAGTAAAGAGTAGCGTTAAAACAGCAAAGACAGGGATTCTCTTATATAAAGAAAGCTGACTATCCTTCTTTACGTTGGTTTACCAGCCCGCTCTTGAAAGTGTTTAGAATAGGATAAATATAGTCATTGGTAATTGCAGGTAAAACATATCCCAGTTGCCTCACAAAGCATTTGAACTGAAAATTAGGCTGTTTAAAACAAATTCAGGTAGCCAACAAGCCCTTTCATTTCCAAAGCTCTCGAAAATAGCCAAACCCTTTGTCACATTGTTCTTATGTTAGAGTCTTTATTCTTGGAGCTTCGATATAAACAGTTAATCTTTAACGTAAAGAACAGGATTTTCTAGATGGCAGCAGTTCCCCGTATATGCAAGATAAAGTCTGTTCGTTTGGTTTTTACGTTGCATTTTACTTTTATTTCGACGAAAAAAATCTATTAAAGTATGCTCGTTTTCAATTTCGTCTTCAAATCTGTCCGAAATGTGAGAGTCTCATTCTACACTGAGAATTAGGGTGTCTCATTTATTGATATTTGCTTCACATTATGTAATATGTTATTGTAAGTACAAGGGGGCTATTTTAATCTATGCTTTCATATAGTTCATTGGATGCGAAAGGGTGGGATGAAGTGCAAAAATTGATTTTCATTTCATAATTTTGAAATTTGTCAGCCGAGGGGGGGGGGCACATCAATGCAATCTTATACTTTACAGTTAGAATATTCTTCGCAATAGGAGGGAAGCTCTAGCACCCTCAGAACTCGTATTGCCCTTTAGATCCAAATATATTGAACCAAATGAAGGCAGGCAAAGGAGTAACCTCCCCCCTCCCATATTGAGGGTATATGAAATAGTTTGTAGTAACGAATTGTAAGTAAGGAGCGACGCGGCCCAATAGTCACCGAAAATCTAAAAACATAATTTTGATAACAATAGCTACATCAAGAGAATCGGCCTTTTCTGCTGATTCCAAATGCATAAAATTCATCATGTTTAATGTTACCTATCAAAAGCTACGAGCCTGAGAAAATTGGCCTGATTTTCAAAAAGGGGTGAAATCTCCTCAAAATATCAATCAATCTTAGTGAAATCATAGCAGATTTAGTATATCAGAGAATCCTACTGTAGAAGTTTCAAGCTCCCATCTGGAAAAATGTTGATTTTTTTTTTCCTTTTTTTTTCTTTTTTTTTTCTTTTCTTTTTTTTTGCCAGAAGAAAGACCGAGGATGCGTGTTTATTTCTTTCCTTTTTTTGTTCTTCCCAGGGGTGATCGTATCGAAGCAATGGTCCTAGAAGTTTGGGAGAGGGCTCATTTGGACAGAAATTAACAGTTCTAGCGTCCTTTTTAAGTGACCAAAAAAGCTGGAGGGCAACTAGCCCCCTTCCCATGTCTTTTTTCCCCAAAGTCTTCCAATCAAAATTTTGAAATAATTCTTTTTTTAGTATTGTTGAAAGATCTAATAATTTTGTCTTTGGGAAAACATGACCCCCTATAGCCCCCGAGAAAATGGCTACAAGTTATAAAATTTGCCCATTGTTTACATATAGCATTGGTTATTGACAAGTATACATATCTTGTTGCTCAGTGGTAGAGCATTCGATTGCAGATAGAGAGGTCATCGGTACAAAGCCGGTTGTCCCTATTTTTTTTTTTCGAGAAAAATGAAGAGCTATGACATTGAATTTTAACTTAAAATAACTAACGTTTTTATCAAATAGTTCGTGATAACAAACTGTAAGCAAGGAGCGACATGGTTCAATAGTAACCAAACTGAAAAAATATAATTAAGAAATTTGATGTTGGGAAGGATATTGTGTCTCAGAGCTCTAATTTTAATCCCGGCCGGATCAGGTGACATTGGGGGGAGTTGGGGCGGGGAAACCTAAAATCTTGAAAAACGCTTAGAGTGGAGGGATCGGGATGAAAATTTGTCGGAATTATAGGCACAAGTCCTAGATACGTGATTGACATAACCGGAACGAATCCGCTCTCTTTGGGGGAGTTGGGGGGAGGGTTAATTCTGAAAAATTAGAAAAATGATTTTTAACTTATGAAGGAGTGATCGGATCTTATTGAAATTTGATGTTTCGAAGGATATCGTGTCTCAGAGCTCTTATTTTAAACCCATGCCGTATCCGGTGACATTGGGAGGAGTTGGGGGGGCCTAAAATCTTAGAAAACGCTTAGAGCCGAGGGATCAGGATGAAACTTGGTGGGAAAAATAAAACCAAGTCCTAGATACGTGATTGATATAACCGGAGCGGATCTTATCTCTTTGGGGGAGTTGGGGGGAGGGTTAATTCTGAAAAACTAGAAAAAAATGAGGTATTTTTAACTTACGAAGGAGTAATCAGATCTTAATGAAATTTGATGTTTGGAAGGAAATCGTGTCTCAGAGCTCTTATTTTAAATCCCAACAGGATCCAGTGACATTGGAGGGAGTTGGGAGGGGGAAACCTAAAATTTTGGAAAACGCTTAGAGTGGAGGGATTGGGATGAAAGTTGGTGGGAAAAATAAGTACAAGTCCTAGATACGTGATCGACATAACCGGAACGGATCCGCTCTCTTTGGGGGAGTTGGGGGGAAGGGTTAATTCCAAAACATTATAAAAAAAATGAGGTATTTTTAACTTACGAAGAAATGATCGAATCTTTATGAAATTTCATATTTAGAAGGACCTCGTAACTCAGATCTCTTATTTTAAATACCGACCGGATCCAGTGTCATTTGGGGGACCGGAAATCTTGGAAAACGCTTAAAGCGTAGAGATCAGGATAAAACGTGGTGGGAATAATAAGCACAAGTCCAAGATAAGTGACTGACATAACCGGACCGTATCTGCTCTCTTTGGTGGAGTTGTGGGGGGGGGAGAGTAATTTGGAAAAATTAGAAAAAATAGTTATTTGTAACTTACCAACGGGTGATTGGATCTTAATGAAATTTGATATTTAAAAGGATCTTGTGCCTTAGAACTCTCATTCTAAATCCCGACCAGGACCAGTGACATTGGGGGGAGTTGGAGGGGAAAACCGGAAATCTTGGAAACTGGAAATCTTGAAAAACACTTAGAGAGGAGAGATCGGGATGAAACTTGATGGGAAGAATAAGCACAAGTTATAGTTACGTGATTAAACAAAGAGAACGGATCCGTTCTCTTTGGGGGAGCTGCGGGTTATTAATTTGAAAAAATTAGAAAAATTGAGGTATGTTTAACTTAAGAACGGGTGACCGGATCTTAATGAAATTTGATATATAGATGGAACTAATGTCTCAGAGCTCTTATTTCAAATCCTGACCAGATCTGTTGAGATTGGGGGGAGTTGGAGGGGGAAACCGGAAATCATGAAAAAGGCTTATAAATGTCGTAGATTCGTGATTGACGAAACCGGACTGGATCCGCTCTCTTTAGGGGAGTTAAGGGATGCGATTCAGTGCTTTGGGAAGTTTGGTGCTTCCAGACGTGCTAAGACAATGAAAATTCGTAGGTGTGTCAAGGAGCTGTACAAATTGACTTGATAAAGTCGTTTTCCTGATTCGACCATCTGGGGAGCTGAAGGGAGAGGAAAAATAGAAAATTTGAGGCATTTTTAATTTACGAGTGGGTGATCGGATCTTAATGGATTTTGACATTTAGAAGGACCTCGTGACTCAGAGCTGTTATTTTTGATTCCGACTGGCTTTAAGCCTCTGATTTTCCTTTTAAAGCAATCCATTGATTCTTAAGATTTTGCTAGAGCTCACGCCATATGAGCTCTTAGCTCTTGTTCCAAGATACTTTTGTTGAAAAATGTTTTTTCTTTTATCGTTTTTGTAAGAATTGAGAAAAAAACGACTGATCCACCCCCCCCCCCTTCCTAGATTTTGAAAAATACATTTAGCCCCTCCCAATTTTTAGTAAATTGACGCCACTGAAGGAGAGCTGTGCTTACCTACCTCGCATGCAGGAAAAATGAGTATTAATGTGTGTTTCAAGTAAGGAGCGACACGGCTCTGTAGTAACCGAAGCTCTAAAAAAAAAATATTTTTGATAACATTAGATACTTCAAGTGAATTGAATTTTTGTGTCCATTCAAAATATATAAACTTCATCAATCTAATCAGCCCCTGTCCCCGATATTATTTGACCCCGGGGATCGAATCTTAATGAATTTTGGTATTTAGAAGGACCTCATGAGCTTTTATTTTAAATCCCGACCGGCATTAAACCTCTGATTCTCCTTTTAAAGCAATCTATCGATTCTTAGAATTTTGCTAGAGCTCATACCATATGAGCTCTTGGCTCTTCCGACTTCGTCGCAAGTGCCATATGAGCTCTTAGCTCTTGTTTTTATTTTTATTTTTTTTGGATACGGCATTAGACTTTACAGTCCCTACCGGCGGTGCTGATCTCCGTTTCTTGGCCCTTCAGCCAGGAAGTGCAATGGGGGGTTGGGGGCCAGCCATCCTGTGCTTTCACACACCCTTCCTGTTTACCTTCCCCAGATTTCTCCAGGTACCCATTTAGAGCTGGGTCGACTCTGGCTAAGCTTACAGAGTCACGCCACTGACCCCCGTCCCAACTGAAGAATTGGGCTGTTGGATGAATATTCTTTATTCTGCATAATTTTATGAGACACAGTGTACAGCTCTTTAAGGGAAATCTGTTCCAGACAGTGTCAATGAAAAGCCATCAGATTGGTGATTCTGTAGATGGACAAATGTCCCCTAGCGTTATTGCAGCTGTAGTTGAAGAAAATAGAAGACTTCGGGATACTAATGATGAACTGCAAGCGGAATTGGAGACTACAAAATCAAGATTATCAAGGTAAAGGTATTAGAAAGTCATAATCTTTTAAACTTGTATTTCTGGACCATTGAAAGTAGGTGACCGTGCACATAAAAATTTAGCAATTTTATATTTAAAGCTTGTGGATGCAATCAGTTGTTATTTGCACTTGTTACTGGGATGTGACTTTCGTTATTATTATTATCCTTAAATTATTGGAAAAAAAATATTTAAGAATTATATTGCCGTTGATACTAGCTCAAGGCAGCTCCTGCTGTTAGAATTTAATTTTTATGAATACCTTAAACCTTTTCTCTTCTTTTTTTTCTCCGTAGAGATGTTTAGTCTACGTTCATGCGCCCCTGTTTTTCCATGTCCTTTGTTCAGTAAAATGTCTGTTTTTCTGAAATCACGACAAGATTTAATTTTTTACAAATTGTGTTTACCTGGAACCGTCTAGCGCCAGCTCAGCATAAAAGCTGATCGTATAACATTTGAGAATTTATCAGAAAATGTATAGATGGAAACTAACCTTAAGAAACATACAATAAGTCAGTCGAAAGAAAACAAGCCTGTAATAAAAGTTTCCTATTAAAATCCTTTTTAGCCAAAAACAGTTTGAGATTCGAAATGTCCAAACCGATCAGCTTTATAAACCAAATACTGAAGATAAATTTGAGAAAGAAGACATATTGCCCGATTTGATTGTAATCTACCAAAGATCTTTCTGTAAAAAGGTTAAGAATTCAATTCCTCCTTCCTGTTAATGCATCAAAGATCATCCATTTTATAGGATGTGTTTTCTTCTCGGACTCGTTGTGATTCTCACTGTTGCTTCTCTTCTAACTGCAAATTTCTTTATGATTCGATGCAACCATCCCTATTGCTCTTCTTCTAACCGCAGATTTTGTTGTCAGTTCTTTTCATTTGAGATCTTAGTGACGCTTGTTGTCGCATGTATTCTAGCCGCAGATCTCGTTTGCGACTCATTTTCGTGCATTATTACATCAGACATGCCTTTTGATTTAGCTGTTTGAATTCATTAACAATTGTTTTCAAGAAAGAAATATGCATACATACATATATAAATAAAATACATAGTTGCTCGTTTAAAACGAGTATATAAATATATTCTTTAGTTTTAAGTCACGAGATGTTAATAAGCAATTTCAATTGAGTGAAGACAATCTGGTGTAAATTCAATCACTCTTTCCTGTTAATGCATCAAAGAATCATCCATTTTATAAGATTAGCTTTCTTTTGTGACTTGTTGGGATCCTCACTGTTTCTTCTCTTCTAACTGTAGATTTCAATGACGATTTGACCTATTTGTTGTGATGTTGGTTGTCACATTTCTTCGAGCCGCAAATCTTGTTTAGCTTTGTTTTCCTAAATCATGCCTCCGACCTTTTTCCATGCCTTTTACTTTAGCTGCTCCGATTCATTTAAAATAATGTGGAAGTTTGCATGAAGTCATAGATACCAAAAAAAAATCCTCCCCAGCTTTTCCCCAATCGTCATATTTTTGCTTTTGTTGTGTTGTTATATAATTCAGTAACAACCAGGAATTGTCCTGTTTATTTGTCATCATGTGTAATTTTGCACGGGTCATAGATCCCAAATTTTAATTTCTCCTTCCTGTTTATCAGTCATAGACTCATACACGCTAAACTAACACGTTGCTTCATTTCATTGTAATTTTACTTTATCTTCTAACCGCTCATGCACGCTAAACTAACACGTTTCTTCATTCTATGATAATTTTTTGGTCTTCTTGCTTCAAATTTTGTTGTGCAACTTTTTCTTTGCAATTCAAGGTGATTTTTGCTGTTCCTTGTTCCATGGTTTTTTTTTTGCTGTTGAGTCATTTGTCATTTTGTGTAATTTTGCAACCATCATAGATACTAAAAACAATACGACCACTCTTGGGGAGGGGGGAGAATTATGTAATTTATTGTCTTGAAATGTATATAACTTTGAGGTTACTCACCTGATTTTTTTTTCTCAAAATTAAGACTGAACGATTTATCTCAAACTCGTGACTTATTTGGATTATTTTTTTAGGCCAGAAAATCCCAGGGTGCCAATTTTCAGAACAAATATGGAGCCGTTTTTGAAATAAAAATACTGTTATAAGAATATCAAATAGAATTGCGTAGCTAATGGCCAGGAAGTCAGAAACCAATTTAAGTAATTTCGCTTTCGTTGAAGCTTTTGTGTGAAATGTGTAATAAGATCCATTATACGAAATCACTTCCCGATTGTAGTAAAATTGAAAGTTTTCTCCCAATTTTTCTTTTTTTCCTTCTAGTTCTGGATCCTTTGAATTTAGAAATGCAATTGTGTTCATATGGCAATGAGCGAGGTATTTGTCGTCTATATTTTCCTTCGGGCGTCATAGTATAGAACAGATTGTCTTATACAGCTGCGGAAGGGCAAATTTCAGCGAAATTTTCGATTTCCAATGCTCTATTAAAACGTGGAAGCCGATTGGAAGGCAATCTGCCACCCCTTTCACCCCCTAATATGCCCTTAGCTCCACGAGCCACCCAGTGCGTCAGTTGGGGAAGGGGACATCATCTTCCCTCCTAGCTTTTTTGTCCCCTCCCCCTAGATATTGGGTGATATATTTTTGTTGTTTTTTTTTTTCATTTTTTCACTGAAAGATGTTTTTTTTTTGTTTTTAAAGGAAATAGAAAAGAATATCCCCTACCTAAGTCTTAGAAATAAATTTTTCTCCCCCCCCCTCATTTTTGTGAATCGACGCCACTGCAAGCATCGAGTCCAAATATCAAGATATCCATTTAAGGTAACCGTTCGAATTCTGCAATATGTTCCACCAGGGGTTATATGGTGCATGCCGCCTTAGAGGCATGGTTGTCAAGTTACGGAAATAAGAATTCATTATATCCCGTGCGTTAGTATTGGTTTTGTAAAGAGTGGTGCATCTCCGATGTGATTTTCTTTTTTTTGCCTCATCATGTAGAAGGTATGGTCCTAGAAAATTGGGTGAAGATTTTTCGATCAGAAATTGAAAGTTTCGGTGCTCATCTTAAGGGCTCGAAAGGATCATTGGTAACCAACTCCCTCTCTTTCCCCTTCTCACCATCGGGTCCCCTGTATCGCCGCGTGGCATCGGATCAAATCTGTGAGATAACTGTTTCACTCAGATTGGTCAACATTCCCGAAATACACCTTCAGGGTGGACTTGTTTTATGTCCCATGCAATTACTGTGACTAGGGTCAAAAATTAATCAAGTTACATACTCTTGACTTATATTTTCGTAGAGAAGATGGACATGTTAAACCTCGTTAAATACCTCCGCCGCCCAACCCTCTTGCTGCCGAATTTTTAGCAGAAAGGTGAGGCCTTTGCACCGTTTTTGCGGTTTCTCACTAAAATTCTATGCTTGGAACTCTCTCAGTTTTCCACTGAGTCAATCTGCAGCCATGCAATGTCTGAATTTTTTTTAATATCACTTATTCTGAGGCAAAAACAAAAAAACACTAGTTGAAGTAAGAATCATCTTCAGTATGTTTTTATGCTTGAGAGCCCTTATCAACTAATAGCACTTTGTTTTGTTTTTTGGGGTTCATTGTTCTTTTGCAATTATGTTTGCTGCTCCAAAAAACAAAATTGCAGTCAAATCGCAGTATGCGGTTGTGTCTCGAAGCTAATTAGAAGTAGGTTTTGCAATAGATGGTTGAATTTAATTGTATTCTTCAAGAAGCAGTTACATTTATATTCGACAGTCATGTTCCACATTTGTTAGTAATTTTTTCTACGGATACGTACTGGGGAATTTTTAATTGAAAGGGTGGGGTTGGGGGGGGGGGGTAAAGTTGAAAAAATTTGTTCTGCTGGCAAATAGTAAAAGTTATAAAAGAAGCGATAAAAATGACCAACGATTTCAAAAGTTATCTGTGGGAAGCCCTCGTAAAGACTTTTTACTTCTCTTTTTAACAGGTTCTGGTAGAAAAGCGGGTTCATATTTATAACGTTTTGGCTATCTCCACTTCTTGGCTATGGGTATGCCATCAGTTCCAGCAACATGGTATATACTCCCCTTACTTCCGACGATATGCTATATACTGCCAATAATTCTTGCGACGTTTCCTATCCGAGGTCCTAAATACAAATAAAAAAAGTTAAACTTACGAAGGATTATTTTAAGACTGGGATATTTTATTTAAAGACGACAATGTAATAGTGTTTCTAGTGTATTTGATTCGGCTCTAAGCAGCCGTATTTTCAAAAACCCTAGTCAAACAGATGAGGTTTTAGAGGGACAGAGGGGGCACTTGCTCCGGGCGCAGAAATTTTAGGAGCGCAAGATTTTAAATAAATAACCTAACCGTTATAATCATATTCTAATTTGCGACATTTCATTTTACTAAATTATAGTAGAGAGCTCAGTTGGTAAATTTTGTTAATAATAGAAAATGTTTATCAAAATTTGGCTTGAAATTTTTTGGACACAGAGGAGGGGAAAGGGGCTAATCATGAATTTGCCCCGGGCGTAAAGGAGGCCAGAACAACTGATGTAGCCAGGCAATGCTATTTGAAAACAGCCCTCATTAGTAATCATTTGGTATTAAACAAGTTGTTTGAGAGGCAATAGAGATTAAACTTAAAGTAATAATACTTTCTAAATCGAGTTTTGGGAGATATTCACTCAAAGCATTGTACACAAATTTAATTAAAAACGATTGAACATATTACATCTGCTGAAAAAGCAAGGATTACACTAAAAACATGGTCTTGATTTGTTTTTATCTGAATGAATTGTCTTGTTTCGTGCTTGTTTATGTTTTTCAGTCAGTCTTAGATGAACCTCCTCGAAGTGATAATGCTAAGACTGTTTTGATTTTAGTTTTAATGATCACTTATTTTATTGTAATTCTTATTTTACTTTTATATGCGCTTTGCTGGTGACAGCTCTTAGATATAGAGCCGAAGGATTCATTTAGAAATGTTTTCAGTGTCTGAAAGTAATTTCTCGTTGTTTTACCCATTGCTATTTGTACTATTATTATTATTATTTATTGAAAACCCGTCTTCGTACAAAAAGAAAATGCTGGAGCACTACAAAAATCAAAATATCACTATACAACTATGACAATGTAACTAGAGTTGAAGAAGTTGGCTCCAAGCATGCCTTGAAATTCTTTGGTTGTGTTTCTCCATAAGCTTAGCAGCGGCTATAATAGGATCTCCTAGAGAAGAATATTGACCAACTACGTGTCCAAATTGCATATCTCAGTAGGTATTTTGCGAAACAGAATAAAGTGGAGTGGATAGTTTCAATTTATCAGCATTTGTAAGAATCTTCCCATGGAAAGGTGTTAACTACTAACAATTCACTGCAGCACCAAGCCGCCTGAGGCCAACACATCTATGCGTGCTCCTCCTCCATGCCAATCTATTCGAAGACTCCCTCTTTACAACCTCCCAGGAAGTTCTTATCTCTCATAAAAATTTCCTTAAAACATCCTCCCACCCCATTCGGGGACGACCTGCTTTTTGTTTGACTCTTGATGTTGGCGGACAAGGACAATCTTTGGCAATCCGTCATCTTTCATCCAGAGAACGTACCCTAGCCATCTCAGTCTTTTTCCCATTAAAGTACTAGAAAGTGGGATTGAACCACATTTTTCATGCAGCATAGTGTTTGAGATACGGTCAGTCAGTCAGGTACCCAAAATCATCCTTAAGCAATTTCTCTGGAATACAACTAGCAAATCCTCCTCCGTTTTTTAACCACCCACACTTCTTAACCATGCTTGACTATTGTCATCAATATAGCTTCCAATAACCTAATCTCAGTTCGCAGACTTTACTTCTTGTTCTTTTAAACTTTTTTCAACTGAAATATCCTGGACCTTGGCTATTCTACTTTTATCATCTTCGCTGCACTCGCCATCATTGCTAATAATACTAGCTATTTATGTAGGTGAAGCTGTCCACTGGATCAATCTTCTCGTTACCCAATATCACTTTTACACCTTCAGCTATTCCCAGTCTCAGCGACTTAGTCTTCTTGACATTAATTATCAAAACCTATTCTTGCACCCTGAACTCGCAAAAACTTCTATAAGCTCATTCATTTTTTTTTTACATTTTGATCTAGGATGCTTAAATCGTCAGCATAACCTAAGTTCAAAAGAGTTCTACTTCCACATTTGATTCCATGTTTGTCCCATTGCCTTTGCTGTGCTCCTTAGGACAAAGCCCGTCAAAATGGTCCATATAAATAAGGATTGAAAGCAACGCTGCTTAACTCCTGTTTTAATACGAAACTAGCTACTAACCTCGTTTCCTACCTTAACTGCTGTAATGTTATTCTCATATTAGCACTAATCGCTTCAAATGTATTTAACTGTTATACCAAAGGCGCGCACCCACGAGGGGAGGGGACTAAATGGTCTGCAGTCCCCCCTCCCCTCACGAAAAAATTACATTCTGTTTTTAAATCCACCATTATTGGACGCATCGCATACTGAATAATGGTTTGCGGGAGTTACATTTCACTACAACTACGAAATATTCAGAGGTTGCAAGAATGACTAGCGTATATGCCTCTGCTAATTTCTTTATTTATTCTGTAACATTTATAAGACTGACTCCTGTCTGTTGTTGAAGACGGCGGAAAACGGACACATTAGCCTCCATTTCCTCCCATTTCTGATTCGCAAAAATGGTCATAATTTATTGAAGTTCTCTCTTGAAAGTAGTTCTCTTGAATGTAGAGGGAAAATTTATCGCTGCCCCCATTCCCCTGAAAATATTAAGTAATGCCGAGATTCATCAAGGATTCATAAAGATCGTGATGGCCTCAGACAATTGAAACTAGGGTGGGATTTGGGATGTCTGTGAGCTTCTGAAAACTGGATCAAGAATACTCGCTGAAATGATAGTAAAAGTGAAAAGGATGTTTGGTTAGTATTCCAAATGCTTTGGAATAGTTTCTTTGTAATTAGATTTCAATTGGTCTAATCATGAATCAGCATCAGGAGGATAAGGTAAAGTTCTTAGGACGATATCTTATACATAGAGAAGCCGCATAAAGTGAAGCAGCCAAAAACCATGCTGCTAGCGCATATTTGTAAGTCAGGTCGTCCAGAGGTCTTTTCATGAAATATGCGAAGGAAAACAAAACTGCTCTCAAAACGAAAACTTTGCATAACTTCTATCGAAAATTTAAAACAGTTTACGCGCTAAATATAAAATAATAGTAATTAGGCCTGTTGGACAACAGGTCTTAAAAAGAGAAAAAAAAACTTAGTGTATACTATTTTGAGAGGATGTGGGATCTTCACTCACCAAATTCAACTTTACCTTCCCCCCCACACATAAACACACACCCGAAATAAGAGCTGTCCCCAAAGGTATCAACTCGATCATCACCGTGAGACAAAACAGAGTAGACTTAACAAAACAACAACTTTGGAAATACTCATTTACAAAGAGCGGAGATTCCATACCCCTTTAATTAAATTTTTTGTCGACCTGCATGTGTAAAATAGTCTCGTTCAAATTTTTCTCCGCAAATGCAAACTTTACTGAAATATTTCCTGCATAAAGACGCTGATTTCGGGCTCGAACCCATAAATGCAGGATCAGGAGCCTAGTGCTCTAGAATCTCAGCTAGTCACGTTTGACGTTTGGTTTTATACCTTCTTGCATTGATATGCACAATTAGACAGGTTCCTATAAAATGGTATTTTCTAGCGTTATCAACATTGTTAATTACAAACAGTATTGTCAAATTTTTTGTAGATCAACTGGACTAGAGTTAATTATGGAAAAATCGTTGTAGTTATGATATTATGGATAGGCCGAGGCGTAAAAGTCTACATATATTAAAGAAAAAGGGAGCCTTCTACCCATTGGGTGGGATTAAAAGCATATAGATTTATAATTTTAAACAATACAATATAAAAAAAAACCTTAATAATATTACGTCTATGATTAAAAAGAACAAAAAAAAAAAACATAACTAATAGGCAAGAACGATGAATCGTTAATTAAGGCGAAACATTAAAGTACAATATTAAAAAAAAACCTTAATAATATTACGTCTATGATTAAAAAGAACAAAAAAAAACATAACTAATAGGCAAGAAAGATGAATCGTTACTTAAGGCGAAACATTAAAGCTAGAAAATTATATCTAAAAACCTAATAAGAATAGAATCTGTGCGTAAAGGTCATCAAATAATTTTTCTTGGGTAATTTTGGACTTTGGCAGGTTCTTTGGAAATTTACTTAGGACAGTTTAAAGGCTTTGGTTTGATTCCAGTTGGAGGGGCAGACTGAGTAATATGAAGTACTAGAGAAGATACTCTTTCATGTCAAAATATAAATCAACTAATTTGTATTTTGGATTTACTCAACGCAATGTAGTAAACCCAAAAACTGGAAAAAGAGATATTTTTCATTTACGGAATACTTTTATTTTCCAGATCACGTTCTTCAGACCTGTCAAGGTCAGTGCAATCCTTTTCGCGTCGTTGTGATTCTGCTGATTATGATTCAGATCCTGAAACCAGTCAGTTAAGATCAAGAAAACTAAGAAAAAGTGTTGGGATTTCCGAGAGTATTGGTGACTTAAGAGGTGATTTGGACAATAAAGAAGGTCAAGAGGTAAAACTCCCTCCCTTTTTCTTATACTTTTGGTTCATTAGGGTAATCGTTTGCATAAGTATAAAGTCGCATAGCCAACCCATGATTTTTGTCGCCTGTGTTTGCCAAATCGTAAATATTTGAACAAGAATAATGGACTGGAAATATTTACAGGTCTCAGAATCTGTTTCAATCTCTTACATTTTCAGCAGGAAAAAATTGCAATCAGTAAAATACGGTTGAGATAGTAGCAGAATCTGATAGGAAAGACAGGGTGCTAAAATTAAGGCCTACGTATCTAGGAATTGGGTCAAGTTGTACTTTCCGTAGGCTTAAGTGAGCCAAAACCCCTTTCAATGATCAGCGGAGGCTCTCTCGATTCCAAGAAAGAGCTTGTCTGAATCAATTCTTGTTTCGAAAATATTAGGAGGTTTATCATTGGAGATTAGTTTAGATAGATCTTGGTGGTTGATAAATCTAGAACAGAATTGCATATAGAAGCGTTGGTATTTAACCTTGCATTAAGGCTTAGGCTCTCACTGTACTAAACTTATCTGGTCTAATGTTTGGTGTTGTACTTTCGACACTTGAGACCTAAATATCAGATTATCAAATGCAATTTTAATATCAGTTATTGTCGTGCTCAAATTAAAAGGCAACAAAGGTAATCAGTATTTACTTGAAGGTATGATTAACATCTACCTGTGAGTTCGCATAACCTTTTTTCTGCGCTTACGTCCATGAGTTTGGCAAAACACAAAACTGTACCTATGAAATCGCTCCGTTGCATTTGTTACATAGTCGTGAAAAAATGGAAGTTAAAATACCCAAATCTGTATTTTTAGCCTATAGCAGATATTTTGAATTTACGATGATTATGCTTGTCAATGGCATAGTTAAAATATTTCAATTTAGTCATTGAATCACAATTATCTATGCAGTTTCAGAGGGAAAAAATGGAGGAAATCTCAATAAAAAAGAATAAAGTCCGTATTTCTTGAAGGCTTGGAATATAATCAGTTTTAGTTCTCAGTATATAAATGAACCTATATTCCTATGTTTTTTTAGTGTGTTCTACAAACTCTAGAGGTTAAAAAAAAGAATTTGTACTTTGATTGATAGTCTATTTATATTATTTTTATTGATAGTGTATTAATATTATTTTTTTTGCATATCCAGCATATTACGACTACTCACCGTTTGAAAGATTCCATAAAAATTGTGCAAGTGAAATAGTTTAGTGGCAATAATTAATATGATATTTTAAATCCTTCTTGACCGTTTCTGTTTTCTAATATTTTTTAATGTTTAAAAAAAAAGAAAAAAAAACTGTATTCATTTCCTATTAGAATCTACCTAAAGCCTATTCACTGTAGAGATCGTGCTAACATCAGGCTGTTCATAATGAGATTTAGCTAAACTCCAGTGGTAATTAAAACCAAGTACCAAAATTCAAATGAATTCTGCTTTTGTATTTAAGCTAAGCTTGCCAATTAGAAACCATGTATAAAAAGTTTTAAAGGAGTTGAAATTAAATATTTTATGTTGAAAATTGTGTTCTGAAGTAGGCAGAATTCTCCGATCGGATAAATGGACCTATCAGTAACCAGATTTCATGTGAATGGCCACTTTTTTTACTCGACATGTTTATCATATTTAAAATCCTCTGTTATTCATCAGGTTTTTGAGCAGAGTATAGCGACTCAACTTTTTATGGCAAAAAGAAGTAGCAGTTTTGAAAGCCTGTCTAAACTAAAGGGGAAACTTGTCAAGGTTTTAGAAAGGTGGAAAGCTCATTTTAATGAAGATAGCTCTGGTAGCTGTAGCTCTACAGAGACCTTGAGAGAGAAGCATGAGTCATTCCTTCAAGAAATTGAGAATAAGCTTATTGAGGCAGCTGCTACAGAGTCAGTACTTGTTGCCCAATTAGAAGATTTGAAGCAGAAATACGAACAGCTTCAAGATATTCAACAGGTAGAACCTTATTTTTGATTCCGAACTAGTCATAACTCTATTCTAATAGCCTAATTTTCTCATCGACTTTTTTAGACTTGTCGGCGTAAGATTATTTCGTAGTTAAATACTTGAACGAATTACTGCTCCTACGAAACGCTGAAAACCGAATTTCGCTAAGCTGTACATAAATAAATAGTGTTTAAGTTAACATAAGCATTTTCAGGCTCTCACCTGCCTCTTCAAGCGATGAATCAAAAATGACCACGTTGTCGTTAATTAAATCATGATTCTTCAGTCTAAAAATTCCAAAAAATCATATGGATGACATGACACAGGTATTAGAATAACTGCTATTGCTTTAAGGACCTCTGAAAGCCTAGAACTCCTTTTCAGTTTTCGCTATTTTCATTGTGAATTATTTTAGATAAACATTTTTTAATGTTTTTTTTTGTGCCTAGAAAGGGTAGGGTAGGTAGGGTAGGTAGAAAGGTATAAAAAAAGAAGATAAAAGGTGTTATGCGAAAATAAAAGAAAGTGGTGGACAATTTTGAATTCGGAGATGAGCCCCCCCCCCCCCCTTGCGTACGGGCTTGAATCCCACCGTCGGACAAATAGTAATCCGGAGTAAAAACAAAAAGAGAGATATGAACTTTAAAACCAAAATTTGAAATAAAAATAACTGAAATCAAGCTTTAATACAACTGAATTTAATAACTGGACATGAGAATCCTAACTATTCAGCAAAACAGCAACAGGAAAGTTATTAGTAAGGTCGCTCAAAATGAGTCGCTTGATGAATCCAAGATAATCTAGGCTAAGAGAAAAGAAACTTTTGCATACTGATTTGAAACTAACTAAATTGACTTCCTGAAGTGTTAGTTGCTCCACTAATCTATTCTCAGTGACACTTAAAAAAGCTCTCCTGTCTGCTTTCATATTCTGCCTTCTTACAACTGCTTTCCTTTCTATTCTTTCATATTCTGACTTATGAATTTCGTACAATTTTCAGCATCATAAGTATCTCTGTATTGGTGCGACTTACTAAAAGAATTAAAACATTGGCTCTACTTGTGAACTAGTAACTTGAATCAATATGAGACGTAGCTTATATGTGTGCTATTCTCGTTGTTAGAATCGAGATTTTTTCTCAAAAGGTTTATCTATGGTACGATTGATTATTCAGTTTTAACATATCCTTGTTGTCAGAACGAACCATCTCCGAAATCACCCATAATGAGGGCCTAGACAGGATTTTTTTCTTGGGCCACTCCCCACCCCAATTACACCAGAATACTTAATTTCAATAAGGGTACTTTCGTAGTTCAATATAGGTCCTACTTCGAGAGGAGGGAGGGTAGAGTGTAAACAACTAGCGTTTTTAGGATACATTTTTCACTTCTTTGTATTCTGAAGGAAGAGTCCTGTGGGCAGGTATAGATGATTTGATAAGACTTCTTTATAGAAATAAATATGAGTGAATCATCACATTTGTTTGAACAGGTTGTGGAATACGAGGCTATACCACTTTCGTACCAAGAAGAAGAACGATTTCGGAATTTAGAGAGGCTCTTAGTTTCCACTACTGAAAGACTACGCAATAAAGAGGTACAAAGCATGAAAGGAATGTGCCAAAACACACTTATTCTAAGGATTACTGACTCTGGTGATGGTTATGCATGTACTTTATTGAAATAAACCTCTTGGTAAATCAAAGTCACCGCTTGCACCCTAGTGCCTCATATTTATGTACATCAGTTCTAAGGCATTTTTTCTATAAATATTCTTCGTAAAATTTCAATTTTAATGGATTAATCTGAGCTACCAAAAATTTGCAGTATACTGCTCGTGGTCTAACTCTCAATGACGTTAGTGTTATGTAGTCATTTTAAAGTGACTCTTTACTCTTTTTTGTATTCATTTCTTCAGCAAGCAATTATTTTTCTCTTTACATGAAACCTTATAGGACACTATTTTTCAACTGTTCTGTTGCTAGACAAAGAAAAAAGTTTCAAAGATGTATTTATATTAATAATTATTTATATTAGTAATTAATATTTATATTAAGAAAAAAATAATATATATTTTATGAAAAATAACTTCCTCTTTATTATTTACCCATAGATATCATGTTGTTGCATAAAAGTCATGATTAAGAAAAACTCAGTGTGCAAAAACTGTTTTTTTTTTCGCTATTGAATAATGAGAGTTTCAAGGACCAAACAAAATTAGTTTTAGACCTATACCGAACTGGCATTCAAATTGCTGACGGGCTATTTATAACTATAATTTAAACATTTCAAATAAATCTACTACTTTTATTGGAATTGGTGTTCGTTCCCTAGGAAGAAACCAGTCAATTATATCATATAATTTAATATAATGATATAATCTAATTAACATAAAATAATTAATATAAATTAATGTATTATATAATTAATATAATATTTTAATTATATAATTGTGTTATAATATAATATAATTAATATAAAATTATATAAGTAAGTATATTTGAAATACAATTTTAATTTCCGAGTACTTTTTTAGCTTTTTGTCTCATCCAGACCCTATGGGAAATTTAGGGATTCCTCTAGACAAATTGCCGGTGGAAGAGGGTTTCTGATCAACTAGTGAACAACTTTAAACTTATTGTTCTTGTATTTTAAATATAAGATGTGTGTTCTAGGTTTTGTGGCTGCTATAGGACTTCTCTATTAAAGAACATTCTATTCCAACAGTTTCATAGCCAACTTTGAATTCATGGCGAAAATTTAAAAGCAACACACATGCATACATATCATACCTATTAATTTAACACGTTTCACTAAAAGGGGGAGGGTCCATTCTTCTTAACCTGAATTTTACTTACCGATTTGCCTCATATTAATTAATGTAATCTTTACTCCAAAGAAGAAGGAGCATCACAATCTTCGCATATTAATTAATTAATGCCTTGCTGCAAAATATGAAGGCTCAAAATTTTCAGTAAACTTCCTGAAAAGGTTCTGGAAATTTTTCCAAATTTTTTGAAACTGGAAACTCTATGCTGTAAGATATCAAAATTGTTTTTCATCTGGTTTTCCCTGTCTCTGATTGATCTGACCCTCCCAATGTCATCTAGTTTCATTTCATGCTGTCCCGGAATATTTATTCATTCTTTGATAGCTCAGGTGGCTAATATACAGGACGCTGAAGCTGTTACCGTCTCCTTTATTTTAACGCAATTGGAAAATAAAATACAAAATTTGCGAATAAATTTTCAGGATGAAGTTAAATGTCAACGACTTTTTTTCAAGATTGACTATCAAATTTCGCAATGTAATATTTGTCAATAGACTAGCCCTGCATCAGCAACAGAAAATTTACTGTTATTATTTATTTTAAAATTGAGCTTTAATTTATTGAAAAAAAGGAGATTATAGGCTAAATGCACATCTCAGATCCTCCCCTTAAATAACGGGCTTAGTGACACTCTATAAGTTTTACAATTCAGTACGCAATCTGGTTAAACAAAATTCAGATTTCGATTTTTAAGAGTCAACTTTGAGTTTGCTAATTATTGTGGTTGTTTTTGTTTTTAACTTACCAGTTGAACCAAGCAGAAGTTAGCAATTATTTCTTCCAAAGATTTGCTGTCGAGCTTTTTAAAATGGAGAATGTTTCTGTTGAACTCTGTTTTATGGGACTTAGAAATGCCTTTGTCTTAAGGTTAATGTTCCCCTGTGAAGAATAGGAGTTGGAAACAAAGCCAGCAGCTATAGATTTAGTCATTCCAGTGGATTCAAGTCAGAACTATGATACCAAGCTAGAATTATGATAATTCCTAGACTTCTTAAAAAAAATGATCTAAACGCGCTTAAAAATAAGGGAATCTTCCTATTTTCCTTTGTGCTTGTTATGCTACTGAATTTTTTGCATCTAAAAAGATATGAATTGTAGCTAAAAATTGCAAAATAATTTGCTGTTAGAAAATCTGGAAAATAAAAATACAAAACAATATATATCTCACGACGAAATATTAAAACGTGGGACTGCAGAAACATAACCTACGAATATCTTGAGGAACATAAATTTTACCCTTAAAAATGGCAAGCATACTTAAAAGACATTTCGTGCTGAAAGAGGAAGGCTGGGTCTCAAAAATTAGATCTAGAGGGTTTCTTTTCCCTTTGGCTAATTCAGTGTGTTTGTCTTATCCAAGATTTTCTATGCGATTTTCCTCAATTATTTGAGAATCGGTCCCAATTCTACAAACTTCGATTTTGAAACATCTTTGATGCAAAGTCTGTGTGATTGAGCGAAACCAGATCCCAGGAAGTGAGACCAATAAATGGCCATGGAGATAAAGATGGATTGGTGGGGTAACGTAAGTGGGTCTTCTGCATAATCAAATAAAGTGATTATAAAGGTGGGGATAAGAATGTACTAGGACATTATAGGCCTTTTTCTTTATTACCAGTAGCATCCAAACTGTTTGAAAAATTAATAGTTAAAAGAATGGTTGATTTTTGGAGAGCAAGTCATTTTTGAATCCAAACCAATTTAGTTTTCAGAGGGATCTATTTACTGAACACGCTGTTTTATTTTTGACAACTTTTGTGGGGGATGTGTTGTATAATGGTATTAAATTTGCTTCTGTTTTTCTTGATATTGTAAAAGTTTAGACTGCGTTGATCATTTTATTCTTATTGCCAAATTAGAAAATAGTGGTTTTAGAGGACCATTTCCCTAAATAATGTCCTCGTTTTTAAAAGAAATAACTCAACACGTACAATTAGGGGATATCGCTTCTTTAGTCAGTAATGTTAAATTTGGAGTACCCCAAGGAACTGTTCTTGGTTCCCTGTTATTTCTGTTTTTTAGAAATGATTTATATAGAGCTTTTAATATGATTTCGTATTATCTTGAATTTGGATGTGTCGGGGGAAAAGTGATTGTCCCCAGCTTTGCGGATGACGCTCATTTTCCCAAGCGATATTTTAAGAACACTGTATTATTCCTTAATTCATCCCTATCTACTATAATGTTGTTCTGTTTGGGGTAGTACATTTTCTTCTCTTCTCCATCACATTCGAGTTTTACAGAATAAAGCGTTTCGTGGGTTATGCGGTGTTCGTTTTAAAGACTAGGTACAAAAGAGGTATATAGATTGCAAAATCTTGCCATTAGCAGGACTTTTCATTTTTTATCGAAGCCTGTTTATATATAAATATTTTAAAATTGTTTATCAATATGCTTTAAAAGTATGTTTGAATTAGGAAGTGATATTCATACACATTTTACGAGACAGTCTAATATAATTTGCGTCCGCTTGTCCGCTGTTGAGACCCGTAGGTCTCGAATTTTCTATTCGGCATCTAGGACCCCATGCATGGAATTGTTTACCTACGACTTTGAAAAACATGGATGATTTTCGTGAGCTCCGGTGGGAATTAAAGCTATTTTGCCTAAATATTTATGGTTTTGATAGTTGAGTGGAGCCAAGATGTTGGTTTTGTTTCAGGTGATACTGGTCAAGTGGTTTTAGTTTCTTTTTGTTTTGTCTTTTTTGAAATGCAATCCTGAATCGATCGAAATGCACCGATCTCTCTCTCTTTCTTTATCCCTCTCTCTCTCTTTCTCTCTCTCTCTCTCCCTCCCTCTCTCCCTACCTCTCTCTCTCCCTCCCTCTCTCCCTACCTCTCTCTCTCCCTCCCTCTCTCCCTCCCTCTCTCTCTCCCTCCCTCTCTCCCTACCCCTCTCTCTCACCCCCTCTCTTTCTCTCCCTCTCTCGATAACTTCTGTTCTATTTTTAGGAAGAATGTATGAATTTGTCTTCAGATTTAAATGAATACAAAAAGCGATTGAGACACATCGAAGGAACTGTGGAAGAAGCAGTTAAACAAGAAATGGAACCGTACAAACATACTTTAGAGCAACATCAAAAACAAATGCTAGATAAATGTGCTGTAAGTTGCTGTACTTATTTTCGGTGTTCGAAAAGGCATTATCCAGGAACGCTATTTAAAAGACCTTTTCAAAATGAAGACACTTGGAAAAGGACTGTTTAGCAAAAGTTGCTTATACTGCTGCTACAAACTCGTCGCAATGTTAAGCGGCCTGTGGATCAAAAATAAAATTAGCCTATTTGGTTGTATCATGATGCAAACGTCAACCACTAACATAGTTTGCAATTATGGAGGTTGGAAAAAAGATGTATAAGTAGGTAATAGATTGTGGGTTTTGAAAGCAAGGGATAGGGCTTTTATTACAATTAAGGAGGTTTTGCAGTTAATCAGGTCCACTGTTCACCTAAATGTCATAATGTTGATGCTAAATGCCTGCAAAAATACAATTGAAAAAAGGGGAAGTTTGATGGAAATTGAAAGACAAAATCTGATTAATGCATTAAATACTATTTTCAAAGTAATTGTATTTTTTTTTCTATTGTAATTCACCAGTTGTATCGCAGTAATGATAACACTAGTATCAGTAATGATTATATCATTTTTATTTGATTTTAGAATATCGTAGATCTTATACTAGACCCTAAGTATTTTAATTATATGCTATTATCTACAGTCTTTTGTTTTCTTTTAATCCATTTTTTTTAATTAGTCAGTGAAAAGGATTAGCCGTGTAAAATCAGAGAACTACCGCTAGCCGTGACGCTAATTGAAGGGGGGAATTGGCCCCCCTCCTCTGGATTTTGTCAATTTTTTTTGTATTTTCATTGGAAAAATTGAATAAAAAACAAAATCGCCCCCTCCCTCCGTATTTAAAAGAATACACCACCACCCCTCTTCCTCAATTTCCCTGAATTGACGACACTGAATGTCGTATGATATTACACGTTTTAAGAATTGCTAAAACATACTAATAAAATCCTAAAAATAAGTGGAAAAATATGTTTTGAAAATACTTTTAGGGGGAATTTACCCGAAGAAAACATGGTATTTAATTAAATAAAAAATTGAAAATGATTGCAACTCGTCTTAAAATTTTAATAGATAGAATTGATCTTGAAGTGAAGGGACTTGAACCCATTGCTGAATCTTTGCGCTAGGCTGGATGAATGCTATAGACTAGGGTCGAATCAGTTTTAGTTGCTGTTATAAGCATTAAAATAAAACGACAAGTAGACTGTCTGAGGCAATGAAACATCTCTGACCCTTTAACTATTCAAAAAAGGAAATCTTTTAAGCTTTTCATTAATATCTTATAAACTTTAGTGGAAAAAATTAAAAATCCCAATTTACATAGCGAGCAGAGCAAAACAAACTGGAGCTTTGTCTCTTGGACAGAGCTCTCTTATGGTCAATTAATATTCAGCACTATTGGACCTGGCTTTTAAACATTTACGAATTATAGGTGGAAATATGTCAATCAATGCTGTAAAGATTATTTTTTAATAAAAGTAAAGTAACGGTTTAATAAAGTAACGGTTAACGCTAGTCATACATGTGGTCAGTTACCTGGTAGCGTATGATAAAGATGCCTCTTTGCAGGTTGTGGATTCGAACTTTAAAATATAAGACTTGTCTATTGCACAGGAAGGGATGAAATAGGATTCTATACTTTAAATACAGAAATTTCGGACTTAATTCTACAAGAAAGTTCTCTCTCCACTTACTAATAATACCTTATTAGTAATTCCTAATCTATCCACAAAAAATAGTAACTTCTAAGCAAAAGCTTAGAAGTTACGGTATAAGGTATCAAACAGTTCGTGGCAACGAACTGTTGTAAGGAGTCACCTGGCTCATTAGTAACCGAAACTCTAAAAAACGGAATTTTTATGCTAATAGATACATCAAAAGAATCGGATTTTTATGCTGATTTTAAATATATAAGTTTCATCAAGGTTAGTCTTACCCATGACGAGCCGGAGAAAATTCATATTGTTTTTGAAAAAAGGGGGAAACACATCCCCTAAAAGTCATAGAATATTAATTCAAATCACACAATCAGATTCAGCGTATCAGAAAACCCTGCTGAAGAGGTTTAAGGCTCCTATCTACAAAATGTGGAATTTTGTATTTTTTTTTTTGCCAGAAGAAAGATCACGGATGCGTGTTTATTGGTTTTTTTGTTGTTGTTTTTTTCCCAGGAGTGATCGTATTGACCCAGGGGTCCTAGAATGCTGTGAAAGGGCTCATTCTAACGGAAATTAAAAGCCCTAGTGCCCTTTTAAAGTGACCAAAAATTGGAGGGCAACTAGGCCCTCTCCCACGCTCATTTTTTCCCAAAGTCACCGGATCAAAATCTTGAGATAGCCATTTTGTTTAGCATGCTCAAAAAATCAAATAAATATGTCTTTGAGGACGATTTAATCCCCCACAGTCCTCGGGGGAAGGGCTCCGGGCTCCAAGTTATGAACTTGCCCATTGTTTACACATAGTATTGGTTATTGGGAAGTATACAGACGTTTTCAATGGGGATTTTTCTGGAGGTGTGAAGGGTAGGGGATTACATGGGAGGATCTTTCCATGGAGGAATTTATCATGGAGAAAGAGAATTTCCATGAAGTTGGATTTTAAATTAAATAGTTGGATTTTAATTTCCATGAAGTTGGATAAAAAATTAAATTAAAAAAAAACAAGTTTTTTCAACTGAGACTAAGGTGCAACATTAAACTTAAAATGGACAGAAATTATTATGTATCTCACAGTACATGAATAATTAAAATTGAATTTGTATATTAATTTTACTTTTTTTAGCTGAAATTTTTTTTTTGATGAACAGAAATTACTCCGTATTTAAAAGAGACTGCCCCTTCCTTAACGCCTCGCTTTTTACGCTAAAGTTTGACTCTTTCTCGCAATTCTACTTTTTAAAACAATGAAAACTTCAGCGTAAGGGGACAGCCCCTTTCATATACGGAATAACTTCTGTTCGTTTTGAGTTTTAATGTCGCTCCTTACTTTCAGTTAAAAAAAAACTTGTTTTTTTTTATTTAACTAAATTTAAGGAAGCACTTAATCAAAAGAACTTTTATTTGTAGTGTGGCTTTGTCTAAGTTATACGAACTTTTAAATAATTTACATACAATAAGTGGGGGGGGGTCCCAAAAATCATTTACATTTGTTTTTCCTTTTAGCTCTCTTTTTACGCAAATTGTGCATTTAAAGTCTTTTCTACTAGTATGATCAGAGTATATTTAGATAAATAAAATACGCTACTGGAATGCCGCACATTTAAGAAGCTTAAGAAATATTTTTATTTCTGATGCGTGCGCTCCTTAAAATCAATGTATCGTTAGAATTGAGGAAAATTTAAGTAAAACACAGATGACTTTCCACTTTGGTTTCCACTACTACTTCAATTTAGTAAGGATGTCTAATTCACACTTTTCATTTATTTAATATTTTAGGAACTTCATTGTCGGATTGAGGAAGCTACCCACATAGTTAATCAGGCAATAGATAAAGAAAAGGCACTATCTTCTGTTCAAAGTATCAAGGTAGAAGTAGCAACAAAAATTAAAGAGCTTGAAAGTAACAGCAAGAAATTCGTAGATTCCTTCCCGAAAAAAGAAATGAATCCTGTTGATTCACACTCTAGTATATGCGACAAAATGCAATGTAGTGAAATTAAGACAGAGTTAGACCGTATTAAATTTGAAATACTGAAAATGATTGTGGACAAAGAAGAATTGATGAAGAATCGAATAGATAGCAGTGATATTGATAAGAGGATAGAAGAAAGAGTAACTTATGAAACTGAATTACTTCAAAAGCGCATTCGAGAGCTGAATCAGACTGTACTTGATCAAAAAGAAAAATCAGCAACTGAAAAACGAATGCTTGAAGAACGGACAAAAGAATTAGAACATGGATTAGATACTCTTAAAGAAGAGTATGATGATCTGGATATTTATTGGCAGCAGAAAATTGAAGAAGAGCGCGATTTGTTCAAAAAAGAACGTGATATCATGGACGAAAAGTTTAATGGACTTCAAGTGAAAATTAAAGAGCTGGAAGAGCTCGTTTATAAAGCTGAAGAGAAAAGTGACACAGATTCCTTATCGACCATCGACGAGAGGTCCACCTTTGAGAAACAGGTAAGAAATACTTGTAGGCGGTTTCTCCTTTCAAGGTGAAAATTAAGAAATATTAAGCAAGCTGCTACTGTTGCTACGAATAAGTCAATGCAGCATCAAACCACCTGCACACGCCCTCAAATACCCCAATCTCTTCAGAGCCCAATCTATTTGGGGAAGACCTGCTTTTCGTTTGGCCCGACATAGGTGGCTAAAAAGTACAATTTTTGGCAATCTGTTATCCTTCAGTCGTTAAAGCTGACCTAGGAATTTTAACTTTCTTTCATTATAGTCATAAAAAGTATATCCGGACCGTTTTTTTTTCACAGCTTATTGTTTGACATAAAGTTAGCCAGGGGAGTATTTAAACTCTTCTGAGACAATCCCACTAAAAAAAATTTAACAATTGTTCCTCAGCCTTTTGCAGCGCCAACAAGGCAGAAAGAGGTAGAGAGGTAGATAGAGAGGTAGATAGAGAGGTAGAACTCGATGTGTCTCCTTTATCACAAGAAAGAAGCCAACAGCAATAAAACTGAGTACTCCTAAGAAAGAGAAAGAAGGGGAAAATACTGGAAAGTACTCCGGAGTGTATTATAGTGACGATAATAACCAAACAAGTCACAAAATATTAGAATAGTCCGTTACTATAAGCAGAAAAAACCGTCTATTTTGAACTTCTTTTTAATCTGAGCAGCTTCACTGCAATAAAGCTTCACTTACTAATTTGACTTATATTCATTCTCAACAAACAGAAGAATAAATTTGTTCATAGCTTTTGGTAAATGACATTGCTGATTTTCAATCTAAAATGTTAGTTCGTTCAAAAAATTGTATTTATGTTGTATTTTTAAAGACACCATTCCAAATGGAAAAGCTGTCTTAAGTCAAGGATGTCAAGAAATAAAAAGATATTTTAGTTTCAGGTAATTTTTCAGTCTTCCTGGGATTTGTTAAAAAGTGGTCAAATATTCTTATTGACTTATTTTCGACAACCCTCGTGAATCTGAAGGAAGACACAAAATCCAACCATTCGGGTAATACGTAAAATTAAAAATTAAATTATCCAAACTATAAAGCTCTCACGATTTGATATGAAAATAAAAGTTTAATCTCTGCAAACAAACTTGTGAACACTGTTGCTCTACGTTGACTAATATGAGTTTATAGACATAATTTCCGGACCTTTCAACTACGCTGAACAAATTATCTAGGAGTTTGGATTGGATGTGTTTTGGGTAATGATGGGTGCTGGGGTGGGGGCTGGTTGCCTTCCAACCAGTTCCAATTTTAAAAAAGAGCACTAGCCCTTTCAATTACCAATTGAATGAGCCCTTTTCAAAGTTTCTATAGCAATTCCTTTTATACAAAGTGCCCTGGTCTAAAAAACGTAACAAATAAATAAATAATACATTTTGTCCATGTCATTTAAAAACTAACATGAATTAATTCTAAAAAACTTCCCACAAGAAAACTTTTTCAGAAGAAAATAAAGAGCTACATTAAACCAAAGATGGGCAGAAAGAAAGTCAAATAATTTTTCAAGCGTAAAACTACCATAAATCACTATCAATAAATAAAATGAATTCAAAACTAGCAGAAACACATTTTAAGGTTTTCCCTTTTATAACTTTAATAAATCTGAAGTTACTAAGACTTTCAGGAATGAATATCGGTATATATTAAAGTCTCACAAAGAGACAAACTTAGGCATAATTTTTAAAATTATTAGTTTTTAACCCTTTTTTAAGGGAAATATACCTGGTCTAAGGGTAAAGCATCCTATTACCGGTTGAATTGATCATATATCAATTCCTTTTCGAAAAGGTGAGTAAAAACAAGGAACAATAAAAGCAAAAAAAAAAATTTAGAAAGAACAGCTAAAAAAGGAAAATAACTACAAAAAAAATATAAAAAACATTGTGGGTATGTTAAAGTCACATTACAAGTTTCGATTTTGTCAAAAATGGTTTCAATCTGTCAGAAAAATATTCCCGTTGCTAATTGTGTTGTTAATGTTCTAGTTGCTACAAGGTTTTTTTTCCATGGTACCAAAGCTGTGAAAAGTGCATTCGCCTTTTTTTTCAAACTAATATATTTTCTTTAGTCTACTGCAGTCTATATATCAGTGCTAAATGAACGGATTTACACCGTCAAAACTTATGCATAAGGAAGGAAATACTTATGACACCTGATTTACCTGTTAAGCATAAACGTGATAGGTCTTCATACCCTATAAAGGATTTAAAGCACTTGGCTCATTTTAAAATCGTTTTAAATGCCTTTTTGTAATTCCAGATTGATTATTTCAAACCAAAAATACAGGAAACTTAGGGTGGTCCTTGATAGACAAATAATCATCAACATAAATCGTGTTCGTATAAAAACCCAAAGCTTATTACAAAACCAAGCAATGATGTTTCCAGGTTTGTGTTAGATATTTAAGGACATAGTGTTGACAAAATAAATTATGTGTTAGCTAAATAAGAGGCATTGTTTTAGGATGAATATTTTAAGTTCCGCAACGATTTTTCAGTCGATACTTCTTCATTATGTTTAGCTCAGTCAACACATTTCAATCCAGCACTTCCTCAAATGCTTATTATTTACTTAACATTCCAAATACTTTCAATTTTCGGCAAAAATCCATGCCATATTCTTTTCTTTTAGTTGAAGACTGGATAGAAAGCTTTGATCAAAATACTAATAAAAAGTTGAAAAGCTTCAAATTTGGCAGACAATCCAATCGGTAAATGCGTCATCGAAGATAAAGTCAAAGATTTTATACCTCTATAATCGAAAGGATAGAGTGTGTGAATCCTATTTGGAATCTGGGCTCAAACCTACAAAAGATTTTAATCCCGGACATTATTTGATTTTTTTTTATGCTTATTTGGTTTAGCAACGCCATATTCTTATTGTCTCTTGTTTGAGTAATTCTCAATTGAGCCTTGCTAAAGGGCAAAATTGTGATTCTTTTCACCACCTTTTATTATTTATTTCCAGGTTGTTGATTTGGAGGAGGAAAATAACGAACTGCGTCGTCAAATTTCCTTCTATCAATCGGAATCTTCTCGTGTCTCATATGAAGAAGATATACCCACCGCAAAGCTCCAAGAAAGCGTTGAATCCCTCAAGAATCAACTGCAGTACAATCAGTTCAACTACGAAACGCAAATAGAAAACTTACAAAAGCAGATTGAAGAATATGAAACTGAGAAAGAAATCCTTATGACAAAGCATAGCTGTGAATTAAAAAGTCTTCAAAATAAATTGAAACCCTATTCAAAGAACGAATTTTCAGCAGCAGTTTTCAATGCTAATAGCCAAAAGCTGAAGCTCGAGCGTAGATCAGACACAGTTCTTTGTCAGCGACCGTCTAGTCCAATACCCTCTTCAAGTCATTTAACTCGGATGCCTATATTTTCTAGTCAACCACCACCTGCCATTTGTAATAAACTCTTCAAAGTAAGTATTGACGTGCACCTAACTCAACTTGAAATTGCAATCTTATTTTAGGCATTTCGTTGGAAGGACATCTTGCCGTTCTTGATGATAAAATCTGCACCTAGAATTCATTTATTACCGGCTTCCCGAAGTGTTCGGGAAACGTAGGTATTTTTGGTGATTTTTAGCGTTTAGTGTCCAAGAATACGTTTTAAAATTAATCCCAAGGTGACTAAATTGATCAAGTTAAGAATGAAGAGAGGTGAAAAGGTATTTTTGGTACCAAAAAATTAATCCAGCGAATGAAAACTCGAAAATGTGGACTCGAAAAAGTCGAGGAAGATGTGCTACACTTTCTCAGAGAAGTTTCCTAGGATAGTTTTAGAATTCTTTTGATCGACTGTATATCAAGCACTAAGTGGTTTGTGGCCTAACCGCATTTAATGATAAACAAAATCGAAGTTTACATAGGTTTAACTTCTTAGAAAGATTTTTTTACAAACATTTTGCAAAGTAACAAACAAGAGTTGTTTAACGAGTCCCATTATTCTTTAATAATAAATAAGAAATTTAATGTTTGAGTCAGGTATGAACTTTTAGGAAGGTATGAAATGCCCTCATTTGGGGTATTTCCGTTGACAAATGAATTTTTTGCTATTATATTTAAGAATTTGAATAAAAAATATCCCCCCTTCCATTCTCAAAAATGTATTTCGCCCCCTCTCCTAATTTCTGTGACATGATAGCACTGTTATCTTGGCCACTGATCATGAGCTATGATGGACATATGGTGAGTTGGTTATGGGGGGGGGATTTTCCGCCTATAAATCATGTTAATTGTTTTACAAACTTGTTTTCCTTAAATGAAGATCCTAGACCAACAATGGTTTTTTCTTTATACAGATTTGATATTATCTTTAATTTGATTTTCTAAATTTAGGTTTGTTTAGACTTCGTATTATTACGATTAATTACAATTATTAATAACCGTAAGAAGCAAAAGTGCTTAAGAAGGGGCTGGTTGAGTCTTGAAGACAAACTAAATCATCACAAGGCCAACTGTTGTCCGTTGCTGTTCAAACACCCTCCGCCCTATCTTTTTTCTTAATCATTGCAGTTGCCTCACAAAGTAGGAAAACAAGTATTTTTTACTTTTGGAACACTCCTTCTATAAACCGACGTAGGTCACAATACTTTTTTTTTTAACCTTGTACAAAGAACTTTGTCAATTTTTTTTGAAAAATTGGTTCCTTCTTTTGTATAGGCTACGTATAGAATTTTTATTTTTGGTAGGATTTACCCAGCTTTCAATCCAATCTACGTTTAAACAGAGGGGTAATTGGCCCAACAATAAAAATAGACCATGGAACAAACAATCACATTCTTATAATTTCTTCTTGTGTTGAACTAGTACATTTTCTAAGTAAATCGCCAGAAAGATAAAGCCATTTTTCAACTATGTCTGTAGTAAAATAGAACATTTTGAGCTCTTCTATCCAGTTTTATTTACATAATTAAAACTGAAGCTATGTATATTTCTTGAAGTAATTTTTCTTTTGTGTTCTTACACTCGAACTAGACTGAAGGAAATTTTCATCCCTAAAAGTAAGACTGTTCACAATTTATACGGCAAATCCCTCATAATTCTCAGTATAAATCTGATCTAGTCAATACATTTTTGTCTGTGAGACTTAGTCAAAACATACTCATTAAAGCACTGTCATTAATCATGTATAAAACAAAAAATGTTTTTTAGTCCTTGACAATCGAGGGAAGAACAGCTTGCCGAATAGAGCTCTCAGTGTTACAGAATCTGAACCATCGATTGAAACACTTGGAAGAACGAGTCAAACAATTAGATATGGCATTGAAATTTCAGCAACAAGCAACAGACAGAATACTTACTGGTAAGTCTTGTAGATAAAGTTTACTATTTATTGATTAAACGTATTTTTCAATTGAGCACCCAAGTTTGGTTGCAGGCTCTATCAACCCAACTGGAAATGATTTATATCTCTCAGCAATTACGATACTGATCATGTTAGAGGACCTAACAGCTAAGAGGGGGTGAGGAGGAGAAGTGGAAAAGATATTCTTGTAGAATAATTAATTCTTTTACATTAAAGCAGTCATGCTGCAGTCTTAAAGACTATGAATGATTTACGTACAATCGTGTTAGCATACCCTTCACCATATCACACACTGGTATTTCGAAAGAATTTGGTTTGTGTTAAGATTTTTATGTTCAATAAATTAAATTAGATTTGCAATTGACGACTGTAAAAATGACTTTGGAACAATATTAAGTCAGAAGAGATAAAATATGTTTATATATGTGAAGTTGGGGAAGGGGCGTGCTAGGGGGGGGGGGGTATAAGCATCCTGTCATATGTACTAGCGTCTTTTAGCCTTAGATGTCTATATTTATTTATTAGCATCAGATGTGAAATCACAAGTTCCAGTTTTTTAATCACGAATAAAAGAGAGGCACACAATGCGTAGATACCCGGGAGAGGTGTGTTGAAGGAGCACGTGCTGAAATATTCTAATTATTCTACTTTAATCATGAAGATTGAAAATCCGCGCATGAACCCGTTTTCAATAAGGTATGGTATTTGCTGAAGATGCTTCCATTTTTTATATCTTTATTGCACGATTAGCATCAGCTGTAAAACTGCCAAACTCAGAAACCGTTAAATACCATTTTTGGTGAAAATTAAAAATAAAATAAAAATGACGCCTGGGGAAAAAGGCGAAAAGCTTCGCTTTGGGTCCTTCAATCATGCAGATTAAAAATCCTTATATGACTGATTTTAACAAGGTGTAACATTTCCACCTTTTTTCTTTTCGAATGTTTATATGAAGTCTCTGCTTTACATGGGCTTTTAGGGTCCCTGGGTTTTAATTAACATTTTGCGGCACAAAAAGCATTTTTACAAATCTTTCTGATTAAAATTCTGGAAACTTTGATAATATTCCATGTGGGCTTGAGGGGGAGTTCAAATTGGAAGTTACAAGTGGCTCTCCAATCGGTTTTAACCCTTGAAACGTTAATAGAACTTTAAACTTGTAATCGCACCATCCTTCCCAAAGTTTTTCCGATTTTCCGTTTTTTTTTGTGATAAGGTGCTGGAAAAAAAAGTAATAATACACTGGATATTCATCGTTCTTTTCAAAGTCTACGCTAAAGCATTGACAATAATGATAATAATTTATCTACGACTCATACAAAAAGAAATATAAAAAGAAAAACAGACAAAACAAGACAATATTATTTACACGGACTAACACTGTGAGTGAAAAAATGGTTGAACCGGCTGTTGGTGTGGCCCTAGTTGTATGCAGGTCTTGCTAATGTTTTATTACGAACTCGTATAAGATTTCTTTCAGTGCCTAATATCTCACACTTTGTGGCGGTCTGCCGATTTTGGGGCAATGAATCATAGACTAAGGAATAATCAGAATCGAGTTTATAAAGCAAGGGCTTCAGATGCTGACAAGCCCTATATACTTTAACAAACTGAACAAATCGACTCGGTACAGTACAGTATGAAGTTGAAAAAATTCTGTAGAGACGCCATCCAATCGTCATTGCCTTGATTGGTAAAAAAATTTTTAACCAACAAGCTGAGGTTTTTTTTTTTCCTTGATTAATCTATAAAGAAGCATTTGAAATTAGAAACGATTTATTGCTTGTTTATTGGACAAATTCTCTGTCCTATTCAAAATGTATATGTAAGTTATAAGTGTGGAAACTGGTGCTTGTAACGACAAAAAAAAGAAACATCAGTCCCATCTAACGTCTGGCGTCTCTTGGCATTTTATTCAAGCTCTGTAATCGTTTTTCTGTCAGAAACTGCGATTAGACCCTATATACTACGCTAATTTTACCGATTAAAGTAATTAAAGTAATTGTTATTATTATTACAGTGGAGAAAATGCAAAGAACCCCAAACGCTAGCTAATGATCTTTTTGTTAGCACTAGCGCTAGGTTCCACTCTTATAAGTTACACATACTCTTTGGTCCCATGTATGCGCATTTCCAATGCATTCCTTTCAAGTTTAATGTAAGAAATAAAAGATTTTTTTTTTTAGTAATTAATGCATCAAAATATTTCCAAAGCTGCTCAAGGTTTACCAGAAAAATTACTTAGCCTATTACCCTAGCTTCATTGACGGATTCAGGAAAGAGAGCTTTATCAACTAAGCAAAGATAAAAAATTACCTTATAGTACCAACGACTTCAAAATGAAAACATTTCTGCCCCTTGGCTCCATGTTAGGAAAACCAGGATTCTCTACGTTTTTTTTTTCATTTTTTTTTTTTTTTATAAACTTATGAACAAGTTGGTCATGCAAGTTTCAACATTGTTGCCACATTGAACCGTGAAAAAAGCAAACTAATTCGGTAAATTTGATGATGCTTTTTCGTTAGTAAAAATTTAAACATAGATAATCTGTGATTCCCGGTGGTAATAACACAGTATTTCAAACCTATGACACACATATGCCTATGACCTTATTAAGTCTATTACAGAAAGAAGGCAGTGTAGGAGATTTTTATCATGGCCTCGGATGAAAAAAAATCAATATTTTGTCTTGAATAATAAAAATTCAGTAAAAAGATGAATATTGGAATCAGAAGGGAATAGGGATTTCTTTTCGTGAAGGGGCAAGTATAACAAAATAGCATGATTTGTCTTTCTAAAAGGATGTCCTTACAGGTGAGTCAATTGAATAATAATTTGAAGCGTTAATCTTGAATAATTCCAACAATAACCGTATTAATGCATAGCTTAGATTCGTTGCTGCTTTATGATATTTACATTTTTCTTCATTCCTATTTGACAACAAGATGTTAGGGTTACATTCTTACATAATTTTGTTCATTAAATTACTGTTGTTTTACGCAGACATCCTTCTGAAAAATGACACTTTCTTGAGTTCCATGATAACATTTTATTCGCTGGATGTCTGCTGATTTTTCCTTATTTTCAATTTTCACTTTCCTTATTTTCAAACTTGGCGCCTGCTATGTACTAAAACTGTACGACGGTATATGGAGATTTTTTTCATTAAAGACTGATTTCCCGGGTTCTTCTGATTCTAGACGTATATGGTTGTGTAAGTTCCCACTGAACCAGTTTAAAGAATCACATTTCATTTTTACTGCCTTGCTACTTTGAAAGAACTTGCTTCAGGACCTATCCATAAATAGAAAATATTTCACAATTCAAATGAACAATATTGTGAATGCTCAGTCTCATAGAGGTAACTTGTTTAATACTAAAAGAGACAAACTCGATCCACTGTGTCTTGATTTATCTGCTTTAATAAGCATTAGCTTTATCTGAATAATAAAGAGATAGCTGCACTTTTTTATGAATTAGCAATGCTTAATTACACATCAAAATCATAACAAGAATTGAGAAATTTCAATTGATTCTCATTTTCTGAGAAGTTCTGATTGGTCCAATTCCAATTCATCGTCTAATCACTATTTAATACTCTGATAAGAAGTTGGATTGGCTGAATGTCATGACTATTTGAAAGTTAAGTTTCTTTTGAGGAAACAAAGAAAAAACTATAAAAAATATTGAAATAATAAATGTGAAAGAGAAACAGTGGCTAGTTTAGTGCTTCTTTATTCAAAAATTTTCTGTAGACAAGTGTTGTATGTTGCTTAATTTGAGTGTTTCTTTTTGTTTCAGAAACTAGATTAATACATGAATCCGAGTTGAATCAATTGGAAAGAATAATGAATGTAAATCAAGAAGTCCTTGCTCAACAAATAACCAGATATCAAGCTCAGGTGAGATACGTAAGAATGAGTGGTAAATTATGTCTTTTACGACAACGCTGTTAATTTTTGAGTATATCTTGTTCACCTTTTGTGTGAATATTTACGTGCAAAACGTGTTATACTTCAGAGGTTTTGGGGCAATTTAACCAAGAATTTAACGGGATGGTGGTTTATCAGTAAATAAAGCTTTGTTTCTCTTAAATTCCAAACTGTTCATGGTGCAATAAACAGTGACTAAGGAGCAATTCCTATGAACAATAATTGAAACTCTACATAGAAGACGTTTAAAGACAGTTATAAATATGTATCAAAAGAACGCTTTTTATACTGATTCTGAATGTATAAATAATTTCGAGTTTTAGAAAAAGGGAAAATCGTCCTCCAGAATGTGTACGATCTTGATGAAGTTAAACCAAGGATTCAACAATGAATTAGGACCCTAGAGCTTCTCCAGGTCTCTATTAGAATCTGTTTGTCAAAATTCAAAGTTTTGTAGTTTATCTGGTAAGAATAGTCGCAGATTTGGCCCACAGAACAAAAAATTGGAGTGATGATGTGCTGCTACGCTGTGCCAATTTCTCCTCCTGAACATCTACATAGTCCGTATAAAATGAACAGCTATCACAGTTTTATAATTTGTGTAATATGTACTAGCTGAATATAATCTGTATAATGCAATAATAGGACGTGCCAAAGCTTTGTTTTCAAGAGGCAATTCAGTAACGTATAAATATTGCATAGTTGCACACCAATTTCTAAGGGTGAGGTCAGTGGATTTGCCTGTGGACTATAAACTAAATGAGAAATGTATTTTCATCCCGATTCCAACTTTTTTCGTAAAAGGCCCTTCAGACGAAACTAAAGGGCATATGGTAAACTAACCTCCATAATCCATTTTATTTGAAAAAAAAAAATATATGCAAGACTAAGCGTTAATAAGGGATGGTGAGAAGGCTGCCAAGGAAGCTCCTCTCATATTGGAGAAAGATCTTTAGTGTTATTGGAGAAAGTTATTCAGTTATTGGAGAAAAATCTTTAGTGTAAAATGGAATATTTCATTCAAGTCCTTGTCTGCGCAGGGTACATGTAGAGATTCGGTATTGATTGATATTTATTCAAGCAATTCCTGAAAAAATGCGATCTGGATATTCACTTTGTCATTCAAGAACAACTCATGATTATTATTACGATAATGATGATGTAGACGAAATGAGCGATCTTTAAGACGACTGCAACAAATTAGAAGACCATGACGATAATAACCCTGATTAAGATAGGTTGTAACGAAGACAATAACCTTTGATGTTGTCATCGAAGTTATCACAGCCGTTACTGTCATCATAACTGTCTTGACTACTATGATAATTGTCACCGTCTTCTACGCCACTGACAATGTCATCACCATCATTAGCATTATTTAGACACCTAAAATGGCCCTGAAAAGCTTTGTGTAGCAAAACACTCTGTACTGGTCGATGAATTGTGCTGATTTAACTTTTCCATGGGTTGAATTTTTCTTGGGTTGAGTTTTACCGGCTTTAGGGTTTTTTTTGTGGGCTAAGCCTTGTGCGGGTTAGTTTCCGGTGTACCGGAAAAAATTATTGCCGAAAAATTTCAATTAAAAAAAAAACAAGAAAAGTAAAGGTTCGAGAATATTTATTGTGAATGCCAAACTTTAGCCTGAAGCACCTATCCTTAATATGTAGCGTAATTTCCGTTCAATTTTTAAATAAATTTGCTTTCATAGGTAATATTGTATGGCATTATCTAACTAAGAATATTGTAACGTGGAGGTTTATTTTCCAGAAAAAAAGCTTTAGGGTAGTTTTGGAGCTTCTGGATATTGAAAGATCTTTTCTTGGTCAAACCACCGAATCGTTTTTGATACTCAAATAGAGTAAATTTTACATTAGTCAAATGTTTTAACGTACAGGAGCTTATGTATTTAGTTTGAATCTAGTACCTCCTGCCTGCCTTGCTACTTTAGAGACGTCAGGAATAATATTTTAACTTGTTTCTATGAGGTTTTATTTTATACAATTGAAGTAATAATGCTAATGAAAAAAGCATTGTCTACCATCTGAACTTAAAAGTTTAATCCTTTTTTTTTGGAAGTAAGCATTAATGTATCTAGGCTGCATCTGATTTTTTTAAACAGAAATAAACGTTAATTTTCGTGATCGACCGTTGAAGTAGAACTCAATAGTAGTCAGTGCTTTTCCATTAACGGAATTACCTTGTCTGTTTAAAACCAAAATAATGGACATCGAATAGCCTTAACTGCATCTTTTTAACTACTATTTGTCCTAATCTGTAAAGTTATGTCCTTATCTTTCTAAAAAAAAAATTCTTTTCAGACTGAGAAGTTAGTTGCTGCTGAAAGTGTTGTCCAAGAACTATATAGGGAAAACGTGATGTTACTGCAAGCTTTAGATTCCGTGCGTTCAACGCTATCAGTCACAGTGTGTATGTGATTAGTGAGAAACGCGTAAACACATTCCTTTATACCTGTATTGTACGCTTTTTTTAAATATACTTGGAGAACACAGAAACACAATTTAAAGATTTACACTTTTATTGCGAAATGGGAGTTCAGCAGAAGGTGGCTGACTCATATTGATCTCCTATAAATGAGAAAATCAAAAACCACATAAAGCCACCTGAAATGAATGTTTTTTTATTTTTATTTTTTATCATATCGACACGGAAATGTTACGATAGAACTGTTTCATTAGAAAATACAAAAGTTCTTTTCATTAAAAATTAGCTATTTGAGCTATATACGCAGCAACCCCTTTTATTCTTTAATCTTTTTACAAAGATTATAATTTAAACGGTGTGGAAGTGTGAAACAAAAAAGGAGGAAATCGAGTGGTGGTTCTAGAACTATCTTGCCAATGTGTGTTATTAGTAGAAGTAGTAATAGTAGAATAATTTTATTGAAAATAATCGTTTTTTATATAATAGCACAACAAAAGCAGAGCTTGCGAGGATGTGCTAAAATAAAAAAGAAAAAGAGTATGGAGCATGAGACCATTTACCGAAACCAACATCAAAATAAACAACGAAACACTACATCCCAAAACATATGTTTTAAAATACGTTATAATAATATATTGTGAAAAATATATTTTCCCAGTTACAAAGAATTCGATATAAGCGATGTATGAATTTAATATTGACAATGATATTGTAAGTTTTTTTTAATAAGTAAACTCAGAAAACTTCTCTGAAAGTGTTTTTACTCTGTGTGAAAGGGCACCCGTTTTTGGAGCTGTTATCTTATAAACAATTGAACACGACAATGAGGACGTGTTGGCATTGCAAAATCTTATTACAAATATTTGTGAATTTTTTTTTTCCGATTAAATGAAAAATAGAGGCCAACAACACCATGAATTAAAGGTTTTTTTTACGTTAATTGTCCTAGTGTTCCTAGTTCTACTTTAGACTTCAGACAAATTTAGCACAGAAGAGACGCAGATATATATATATATATATATATATATATATATATATATATATATATATATATATATATATATATATATATATATATATATATATATCTATTATCTATATAAAAATAAGCTGTTTGTCTGTTGACTGACGTCATTATAAGGATTGAGCATTGTTCCGTCATGAAGTTGTTTGTCGACTGACGAAATTACAGACCGGGACACAAATGACGACCGGGACACAGGGAATATAAATGACGACCGGGACTCTCAAAGAGAAATTACAGACTGGGACACCGGGACACAAATAACGACCGGGACACAGGGAATATAAATGACGACTGGTATACACAGGGACACAACTATAACGGGGACGCTGGGGGCACAGGGGGGATATATAAATGACGACCGGGACACAGGGAATGTTCGATTAGCAAGCACCATCAACAAAGCTCAAGAGCAATTATTAGAATAATGAGGTATAGATCTGAATACGGATTGTTTTTCCCATGGACAATTATATGTTGCATGTTCAAGAGTCGGTAAACCTGACAATCTATTTATATGCACAGGCAATGGGACAGCGAAGAATGTTGTATATTCGCAAGTTTTACGTAGTTAAAAACATATATATATATATATTTATATATATATATATATATATATATATATATATATATATATATATATATATATATATATATCCATCTATATTCACAGGTGGGACACAGGGACACAACTACAATGGCGCGTAACTAATATGGTGCGAAAAAAGCTAAAAAAAAGAAAAATACCTAAAAAGAAAAAAACTAAAAAAAATTAAAAAAATAAAAAAGGTAAAAAACTAAAATGGAAAAAAAGGTAAAAAACTAAAAAAGCTGCAAAACTAAAAAAAGAAAAACTAAAAAGAAAAAACTAAAAAAGAAACTATATCTATATATATAAAAAAAGTTGTATGTATGCATGTTTGTTTGTTTGTGGGTTTGCATATAACGTCATTATAAGTATATAAGGCTTTGTATATAACGTCATTATAAGATGACACTACAGACCGGGACACAAATGACGACCGGGACACAGGGAATATAAATGACGATCGGGACACTCAAAGAGAAATTACAGACCGGGACACAGGGAATATAAATGACGACCGGGACACTCAAAGAGAAATTACAGACTGGGACACAAATTACGACCGGGACACACGGAATATGAATGACGACCGGGACACAACTACAACGAGGACGCCGGGGGGCACAGGGGGGATATATAAATGACGACGGGGACACAGGGAATGTTCGATTAGCAATCACCATCAACAAAACTCAAGGGCAATCATTAGAATAATGAGGTATAGATCTGAATACGGATTGTTTTTCTCATGGACAATTATATGTTGCATGTTCAAGAGTCGGTAAACCTGACAATCTATTTATATGCACAGACAATGGGACAGCCAAGAATGTTGTATATTCGCAAGTTTTACGGGACACAGGGGCATAGCTACAATGGCGCGTAACTAATATGGCGCGTAACGCCTTACGCGCGCTGGGGGGCGCGAAGCGCCCCCACCAACTAGGTCCTGGGGTGGCGCGAAGCGCCCTCCCAACAGCTAGTATATATATATATATATATATATATATATATATATATATATATATATATATATATATATATATATATATATATATATATATATATATATATATATATATATATATATATATATATATATATATATATATATATATATATATATACTAGCTGGGTCTCGGCGGCTTCGCCGCCGGGCCCCAGCATGGCACGTGGCTGGCTTCTATACATGCATTCTCAATGTCCCTTGTGTTCTAACCGCAGGCGGTGCTGTGTCCCGGCGGCTTGGCCACCGGGTGCATATTTGATTCTCGAATTACGAATTAGCATAATCATTACGTTATTCTTTAGTCTTGAGTCATGGGGTCTCAAATGAGCTATTTCAATTGAATTAGCAATTTCTGGCAGGAATTCAGCTCCTTCTTCTCCTTTTTTATGCTTCACAGAGTCAGACATTTTATAGGATTGGTATTCCCCTAGGGTTCGTTGTGATTCCTAGTGTTGCTTCTCTTCTAACTGCAGATCCGCCGCTGTGATCCCTCAATAACAGGATCACAATTGGCTTATCAGTTGAGAGCTAAGGATTCTAGCACTTCTACATGACTTCTCGAAGGAGATCCTCCCAAAGGAACTTTTTTCCTCAAAAGAGACCAAATAACCTTTAGAGCTTATAGAACCAATCCGATATTGTTTCCTGAGTCTCTCCAAATCCAACTTAAAATTCAGTACTTCTCGACATTTCCAAAAACCATTGTAATCCATTCAGTTCTAACTTTTGATCATTCCTGTTTTCTCCCAATCAGTCCAAGACCCTCTCCTCTCTCCTAAGCTCATTTGTTTCCCTTTTTTCTCTTTTTTTTCATTTTCCCAAAATCAACAATTCTCTTTTTTCCATTGTTTTATATAATGGAAATGCCATCAGCATTCCCATTTTTTTCTACCTGGTCTAGTTTCTATTCCAAAATCGTATTCTTGGAGGCATAAGCCCCCATTGCCGGGCATGTGTTATCAGATTTCATTATATTTAGCCCCCGTAATGGGTATGATCTGTTACGATTGTAAATTTTCTTCCATACACATAATAGTCCAGTTTTTCAACGCGTATACGATTGCTAGACATTCTTTTTCAGTTGTCCTATAATTCGCTTCTGCTTTCGTTAATCTTTTGCAGATAAATATTATTGGGTGTTTCCCGACGTTAAATCCATGGGATAACAATGCTCCCAGTAACAACTCGGGCTCCGTAGTATTTCATTGCTACAGAGAGCGTTTTTCAATGTATCAAACGCTTGTTGCTCATTTCTACCCAGTCTTACGGGGTCTAACACTCCTTTTTTCGTTAAATCTGTTAATGGTTTCGCTATTGCTGCCAAGTATGGTAGGAATCTTGGATAATAGCCTGCAAGTCCTAGGAATGACCGGACTTTTTTCTTTGTAGTTGGGGCCATCGCGTTTTTAACTGCTTCCGTTTTTCTTTTAGTGGTTTAACGGTTCCACCCCTAATTTCGTGACCGAGTTATTTTTTTTTTTGTATTTGTACTTATTTAAATTTCTAAAAAATTAGCGTTAATCTTGCATTACTAAGTCTTGTTAAGACCTGTTCTAGGTGAAGAATATGTTCATCAGACGTTTTTGAAAAAAACTATTATATCATCTAAATTTGCTCTTTTATACGGTAATGGTCTTAAAATAGCCCAAGCTTACTATTGTCCTCTCGTGTAGTATTAGGACTCCATCTGCTTCTACGAATTCTCGTATTCGGGCCGATTTTTCACGCCGTATTTTTTTGCCCCCTTCCTCTGGGCCTGCTTAGCAAGCGCATTGTTTTTATTTAATATTTCTCGTAGCGATAACAAGTGTGTTACCACTGTTTCTTCATTTGTCCTTTGATTTTCTCATGATCCCTTCAGAATATCTAGTACCCCCTTAGGGCAGGGTGTGGGGTTTCTTTAAAGACAAAAAGGTCATAATGAAGCATTTTATCCCAATGGTTTACATCATCTCTTACAAAAACTTGCAACATACGAGCGTAATAATTTAGTGTTCCATTAAATCTTTCTGTCATTCCATTTGTCTTAGGATGGGATGGAGTAGTTAATACTTGCTTAATCCCCCGAATTACGTATGATTTTTGAATATATGTTGATATAAGATGGGTGCCATCACCCGTCAAAATTTCTTTTCGAATACCGTTTTATGAGACATATTTTGTAATTCTTCTGCAATTTTCTGTAATTTTACGTTCCACACTGAAACGGCTTTTGGATATCTTGTAGCCAGATCATTAATAAATAAAATAAATATGTTTCCTGCGCTAGATTTTGGTAGTAGACCTAAAATGTCCATTGAATTTTTTTTAAATCGTTTGCCGAAATGGGGCATCTTTTTCATTGGAACTTTTTCATTTTGGCTTTTTATGCGCGACTAATTGGAAATTATTGCACCTTTTACAAAAGTTACAAATATCCCTTCTCAATCCCTTCCACCAGAAACGTTGCACGATTCTATTTCTCGTTCTTTGGGGCCCTAGGTGTCATCCTATCAGGCTCGAGTACAGGGTTGCAAACTGCCGACGCCAAAAAAGAGTGCAAATCAAGGCCAAAAGAGTGCAAGTCAGAAATTTTGCGCAAGCGTAGCTACCGCCGCGCTCGCAACCCATTTCACTGTTCTCACCACTCCTACGCCAATTACAAACAATTATCAATTATCCTACGATCAACAAACATAATACCTTTGAATTTTTTAAATGAATTTAAAATAAAGTTAGGAGGACTCCCTAAAAATTCAACTTCTAAATAATGAGTTAGATAATGATTTTCATTCTTTTTTTAGCTTAAAAGATAATGCTCTGCTTGAAATTTGCTGATATTTATTTTGATTGCTTGGATCTTTAATCGAACTATAGTTGACTTCATCAAATATTTAGATAAAGTTCTGTCTCCATTTTATCCAAATGTTTTGAAAGGAATATAAGAGTTCCAAGTAACTAGCCGTGAACTATAGCTGACTTCACTGTAGTCAAGTACCGTGCCCTAGCAGCGAAAAAACAACGGTGAAAATATTCTTAGTCACACAAAATAATTTTTCTTCTTCCTCTACTGGATCTTCTCCTTCTTTCCTTTTCTTATAAACTTATGTCCAATGTTTATATGAAATAAGTAGTTCTGTAGAAAATTCCCAGAAAGTGGATAGCTGCTTGTTTGGCGAATGTACTGGTTTGCTTTGAGTATATTAAGTTTGAGCAACTTAATGAATATCGATAAATGTGAATGAGACAAGAATTCTGCGAAAGGGGTATTTTAGATCATGTGAATCAGAAAAAAAGGTCTTTCTAGGATGTTTATCCCAACAACACAGAAGTCCAAATTGAAATTTTCTACTATAGAAAAACCACATCAATGGCTTGCAAAAATGTTCCATGATACATGTGACATAACATTTTATTTTGATGCATTTGCAGTGTCGATCGAGGAGGAGTCAGAGCCCACCAACAACTACACAAAAATTTCATAAACAATAGTAAAGTTATTAAACTAAATTTTTATTGTATCTTCAAAGAATAGTTCCCAGCGCAGAAACAACAATAAATCACAATTTACTTCCAGCTCTTTTTATAGCTACAGGGATTGTAGTTGTAAACAACTACACTTTTTTCAACTACAAGTATATGCTACCTCATAGGATTAAAAACTAGTAGGATACGACAATCTAAGGAAGACAACTCCTCATGTGTGCAAATATGAGGATATACAGGCAGAAGTTCAACTTTGTAATAAGAAACGTACGCAGAAATTGACTTTGGAGAAAATTAAAAAAGTTTAAATAGAGCACAAATTGAAAAAAAAGAACACAGACAACGAGAAACCATAGGAAAAATCATTAAAATCTTGAGATTTTTTAGGATTTTAAAAGAAGGACGGGCATTAATATACCATGCTCCCACACTCTGTGCATGATTGCTTATAAATATCAGGAGTGAAGTTGCTTTAAGGAGGCAGAAGCAAAACGGATTTATCATCCTTCAAAACAGCACACAAAATTCCCTGTAGGTTCCAACTCATATAGATAAATTAGTAATTAAAACTAGCTATCAAACGAGTTACAAAATATGTAAGAAAAGCAATATCTTATTCTCTTGTAAGCATAGTGTTTAAATATTAAAATGCAGAATCATAAGTTCCATAACACCCTACAGAATAATAAAGGTTAAAATACAACTGACATACAATGGACAATATGCAAGTCTAAAAAACAGGCAAGTTAAAATAATAATATATTTGTTTCCGCTTTCTTCCTGTGTAAGAAAAAAGATTATTTTCTACACTGGAAACATAAGGGAATAAATTCATTCTGTTGAGCAGTAGGAAGGCCATTCTCGCTCAAATGAATGTTAAATTTGGATTCAGGATGCAATTCTGACTATAGAGGTAAGTTTGAACTTTACCCCCCCCCCCCACCCTCGAATGTGCAAATATATACACTGAATTGGTATATAGCGGTGGGGTGAAGTGAATTTGCGCCAAAAGCGACTATTATTTTCGGAAAGAGCATAAAAAAGGCACCGAGTGGTATGTTCGCTTTTTCATCGGTCAATATAATGAACTGCTCAATATTTACACATTTTTCATTGTCATTTTCAATTGTCTCCAATATTTTTTGTCCTGGTATCATTTCTGAAGGTGTCATTCACCTTACTCAACTGCTTTCGTGGATAGTAAGAAGTGTCTGAACTGCAACTTCAGGCTGCCCCATATTTTCCTAATGTAACCTTTTATGTCATTTAGATAGTATGGGTCCCATCCTAAGTAAATTATTGTTCATTCGCGCTTTAAAATGATGGTGCATAGGCATAAAGTTTTTGCAGAATTTTATCAGTTTGAGAGTAGATTTTCAAAATGTTTGTTTTGGTTGTTGCTTCTCCGTCGCCTTACTGCATTTTGCATACTCACTTTTCCATTTCCAAGAAGAATGGTTGTCCCTAACAACTTTTAACTTTCTTCTATAAGACTTGATGTTGGATATACCACGTTTTCACTTGTTATTTATAATTTGATCTACTTCTTCGCAAGTGGTTGAAAATACCAGAAAGACGAAAGGGATGGCCCAGGCAGAGATAACAGGGATCACACCGGCTAGCTGTTCTATCATTTGCGCTTAAGTAATTTAATTTGAATTTTTAATTCACTTAATCCTTTTTCTATCATCGTTTCGTAAATGAGTGCAAAGAGCAAACAATGGGCAAAAAGAGTGCAAATCTGTGGAATGAAAGAGTTCAATGAAAAAAGGAGTGCATTTCACACGAAAAGTGTGCAGGTTGGCAACCCTTCTCGAGTGTGCTAATTTTATTACTTATATTTTTAAATCAAGCGGTACTAAAAATTATTATTTACTTGGATTATCCTTTGTCTCTTATATTTTGTATGGTAACTTCTCCTTAGCACAAAATTGTTTGGCCTGCGAAGCCTTATGCTCCGATGGGGCTTGTTTAATCTTCTTACAGTCTCTATCTTTCAACTATAATTCCGCGAGTTTTTTCCGGTATTGCCCCTACATTTACGACTTTTTCCGTTTCTGGTATAGCGATATCTGCTTTTTGAACTTCCAGTTTCTTACTATATTCTTTCTTTTCTGAACTTTTACATTTTCTGGTTTTTCTTAGTTTTGTATTCGTTAAAAATATATTATCTGCGAATAGCAATAAGACCTTTTCTTCCATTTTTTTTTTTCACTTATAATTCTTCCTCCCCTATTGCTTCACTTCTTACTGCGTTAACCACTTTGGTTATTGACATTGTCTTTAATGATGGTAGATTTCTCATGTCCTGGAAATCTGACCCTAACAGTACATCTGTTGCCAGGTTGGCTACCAGTCCTACTTTTCTTTTTGTATCGTCCCGTCGAAGTTTGGTATTTCCAGTGTTACACATGATGTCGGGCATTTATGATTCTGTCTGTAACAGCATAGGGCTGCAATCTTATCTGAGTAGTTAGTTGTTTTTTTTATTAGGTTAGTTCGCACTTTTAGTCGCTACTTTTGGGCTTTTAACCAACGTGTTTCTTTTAGTGGGTGGGCTCTTTTTCCGACTTTCCCTAGACCCTAGCATTTAGTCCAAGAGGGGTTTGAATTTCTTTCGGGTTAAAATCCCTTGTTTTGTAGCTATTTTTGTAATGTTAACACGCGTTACATCAATCGATGGCGTAATACCACTACTACTACTAACAACTTACTGCAGTACCAAGCCACCTGAGGCCACCACAGCTACGCACGCCCCTCCTCCATCTTAATATTTTCAAAACCTCCCTTTTTACCCTCCCAAAAAGTTCCCATTTCACTTAAATCTTTCTTTACGGCATCCTCCCACCCCAACCACGGAACACCTGCGTTCTGTTTAGCCCCCGATGGTTGGCCGAAAAGGATAATCTTTGGCAATCTGTCATCCTTCAACCGCAGAACATGCCCTAACCATCTCAACCTTTCTCTCATTGTAGCCCTAGAGATCTGGAACGAACCACACTTATTTTACAGCCTACTATTTGAAATACGATCAGTCAGGCGGGTAGCCAGAGCAGACTGATAGCAGTTTCTCTGGAAAACATCTAGCAAAACTTCCTCCGTTTTTCGGAGCGCCCATGCTTCAGAGCCATGTTTGACCACTGTTACCGCTGTAGCTTTCAATATTCTAATCTTGGTTCGCACGTATCTTCCTAATCTTCCGAACTTTTTTCAACTGTGAAAAAATACTCCGAGTCTTGTCTTTATTAATAATACTACAAAGATAAGTGAAGCTGTCCAGTTGATCAATCTTTTTGTTACCCAACGTAACCTTTTCATCTTCACTTTGTCCTTGTTTATTACATTTAAAACAGGCGACTTTACAGTTTCCTTGCTTTTGGCTATGTTTCCTAATTTTTTTATTAGGGCAATCGTATTATGTCCAACGGAGTTGCAATGGCAGCATGTTGTTTTCGTTTGTTTTTGTTGGTCCCATCTATTTTCGTCATTTGTTGATGGATTTTGTCCCTGTTCTTTCAGGGGCGCAATTTCGTCAAAATCCAGGGGGGGGGGGGTTGGAGCCAATTTTCCCATATCAAGTGAAAACGACACTGAAAACTGAAAAATGGTGCATACATTACCATAAAGGCAAAGATATATTACAGAAAACTGACCTGTTTCTATGAATACTTCAATTATGCAGGCTTATCTTAGTTTTGACAAGATCTTTTTGTAGAAACTATATTTCAGCTGGGGGGTGGGGGAAACTGAGGTTTGGGAGGAGGACTTAGGCCTGACACATAGCAAATCAAGCCCCTTTATTACTCCCTAGTTTTGTTCTCTTATTGTGCCTGATGCTTCTTTCCTTTCTTCAACATAATGATCTGCTAAATTTGTCATTTCTTCTTCGTTTCCGGTCGTTTTTTTTGGTGTTCCATTGTAGTTTTTTGGAATGTTTCCCTAATTTTTTTTTTATTTCTTCGGCGTCCTCTAATATGGTATATTCACCTATTCACCTAATTCTAGCCGTTGTTCTTGTAAATCTGTCAGTCTGTGCTCAAATTCTCTTCGGGTTTCTGAGTATCTTGTCGTTTCATTGCTGAACTTTTGACTGAGGTGTTCTGGAGATGATTCAAATCGCCTAAAAATTGCTTCTTTTAATGTTTTAAAGTTTTTTTGCACAGTGCCTCGGCAAAGACACATGGGCAGCTTGTGCATTGTGATCTAGCTTTGGCTGTTTTGTATTCACCCATTCCGGTGACCCGTTCAATTCCGTACCTTTTTTCAAAATTAGAGATATACAATATATCATCACTTTCTCTCATCGACTAGAGGTTTGTATTCAGCTACTGTAGATTATTTTTGTTGCGTTTGAGAATTTCCCCCTGCAATTATTTACATTAGTAGCCTCCTGTCCACTTCACCTTTTCGTTCTCAGACAATTCTTTCTTTCTCTCTCTTTCCTCCCCTTTTTGTTTTCTAGCTTCCTCTTTTCGTTTATTTTCATGCGTCTCCTGGATTAAATAAATCATCACCTGCGTAAAATGTAGATGATTACTTTTTCTAGACTCCCTGCTAGATACTAACCTAAAATTATTCTTGCTACTTGGTCTATTTCGATTTCTCATGTCGTAAAATTCTCTAAATTCATTTTCAGAGTCTGTTTGTTCTATGTTTCTTTGGCCAGTGAATGTCTTATCTCTAACCGACGACGCCCATTCTTTTTGCCTAGCATCTCAGGGGTGAGTTTGTCTATGTTCGCGCATATTTTCATAGAATAGTTTTCCCCTGTTTCTCTCTACATGGATTATAGGCTCCATATCATTTTGGTATACTCTCATACTGCCCGGTGTACTATTTCCTGACTGTATTCTTTCTACTCCCTTATCCGTTCCTCTATCTGTGTATCCCCTATCTGGGGATATTTTTTTGCCTCTGCTGTCTATTCTGGTCTCCCTCCTCTGTTCGTACTAGGGATTGCTCTATTCGTGAGCTTGTTAGAAAATTACCCCTAACGTGTGGATCAGTTATTTCATGCCCTGATTGAAATTTTGTTTCGTCAAGAGGTGAGGTCATTGACACACATTTCGACTGTGTTTTATACTTTCTATATTTATTGTTAAATCATCCTTTGTTGTTATTGAGAGAAACGAACTCCGATCAATTCTACTGTTAGCCTGTAATTCTCTGCATTTGGCATACACAAGAGAAAGGAACTGTACTTGAACTAAGAGCTGGTACTTGTTACTCTTGTGAATTCGTTAGCAATTTGCTTATAATCTTTCCAATTGTACCAAATTTTCGATATTTTTCTATGAAAATTTTAAATTGAAGTAAAGTATTAACATAATTCTACTCGTCGTTTTTCTTAAGTAGAGCCAGGCTTGTTAGATAATTAATCAGCAAGACGGCATTTAATTCTTTATTTTTTTGCAGAGTTCTTATAGGCTAAATTAACCCGTATCATCGATTAAGCATGTTTGATTCCGTTGTTTCAGTAGTAAGTCTCTGGCAGTGCCAGTGTATGTGGCAAAGTGCCCCCATGCCACTACAGACCTCTGCTAGGGTATGATATCGCAGCCTATTGGTTCATAGTCTCTCGCGGACTACTTTGCCCTCAATATTCGTAAATCTAATGGGCTGCCAGGGCCTGTCATGACGCTACAAGAGTAAGTCTTCTGGCACCACGGTGCCATAAACAGCTTTAACGTGCCAAGGATTCTATGTGTTCTGAACTTTCTGATTTCTGATAACCCCGTAGGGATACGACAAGTGTACTTTCTGCGGTATGCATGTGCCACACTAATTGATCCGAAGCGCCACAGTGAGGACCATTATCATCAAGCGCAAAAATAGTCTGAAAAAACTCTTCTTTCTCCAAGCAAAAATATCTCAAATAACACAGGGTTCTCCCTGTAGTCAAATGTACTCAATCAAATAGCCCATCTCGACTCTAGGCTAATAAAAAGAAGCCAAAAATAAAATGAGTTAGCTCACTTCTTCTCAATTCAAATTCTATAATGAAACTACAGCTTAGATACCAATACAGTTATCAAAACTCGATTTATTTTTGGGACACAGTGCACGGTAGCGATACTAGCGGCTGGAGACAGGAAACTGGCAGCACAGCTTAGATACCAATATTGGTATCTAAGCTGTGTATGCAACAAAACAAAATTGCGTTCCTACCTATGGTGTTGTAGTACAATCAACGTGTCGGATCCCAGGCTTGAAGGAGGCGCCAAGCTCCGAGCTCTGTACCAAAAGCATCTCATAGGCAAGATAGGAGTTTTCATGACTGTATTGGTATCTAAGCTGTGAATGAAACTAAAAAAATAACTGTCGTCTCGAGAAAAAGGTTAAAAATCACCCATGGTGACAGACGGGGAACAGCCAATCCTAGCCCTCACAGAGTGCGACGTAAAGCTACGCGTCATCCAGAATGTATGAATTAACTCTCCCTCTCACCCCAATCAATTTTCAGCCAAATCTGGCGACCAAAAATACGTTTTTAACAGAGATGAGTCATCTTAACTACACGACTATTGTTCAAGCTAAGTAGTCCATCTGCGAGAAAAATTGTTACGCCAAAAAGAGAATACGAAAGATTATGAAGTAAAAAGAAAGGGAGGTGGGTGACACACAAGAGTCCCGGGGTGAAAAAAACTTAATTTAGCAAGAGACAAAAAAAGGACATTTATCTGGTAATTAGGGCCAAGGACCCTAACAGTGATTAAAAACAGGTGTATGGAGGCCAATGCCAATAAATTCGAAAGTTTGATCCTACGATTTATGTATTGTCATCGCAAATGCCGATCGAAGTGGATACTGATTCCGTTGAACAGTACATCCAATTTGATCGTTACTAGAGTCGGGCGTAACTCGAGAAATGTGAACTTCTTTTCCTGATTTTTCCGCAGTAATTATATTTGCTTTAATTATGTTGTTACATAATTATGTTGTTACACAATCAGAGACGATGAATTAAAAAAAAAAATCCAGAGAAAAAAAGATTAATGGTGAAAAGTTTTTAGGAAAAAATTTAAAAGTTCATGTCTTATTATATTAAATGATTTACCATGCGCTTGTTACCATGTTCCTTGGTGAAAATCTCGATCGCTCCGTTATAAATCGAGAAGAAACACGCTGGTCTTTATGCCGAGTCTCATAATGATGAAGTTCGCCCTTTCTCCCAAGCAAAGATTACATTGATAAGAAATAGGAAGGATATGCATTAACAAATAAAAAGTTTCTGTCGTCGTCTTACCAGGGTATGACGAAGGTGATGGTAGATACTTACGTAAAATCCTTAGAGCCCGGTTCTGCACAATTTGTAACAGTTTAAGATGGGTTTTAAATGTTGCCAGATAAACAATAAGACAATATGATAAATGGGAATGAACTAAAGAAAAATATAACAATCTTAATATTTCATAAGGGAAAAAATGTTGTAACCTATACATGATTCCAACTCCTTGTGCTGCTTTAATTCGTAAACGACCAAGATGACCTTTAAACGAAAGATTATAATCAATCTCCACACCAAGGTACCGGATCGAGCTTACTCTTTGGATGCTTAGATTTAGGCCTTCAACACTCACCTTATCAAATTCAATTGGCTCTTTATAAATGCGGCTATAAACCATGAATTTTGTTTTAGCTACGTTTAGTGACAATCGATTAGCATGTAGCCACTGAACCAATGATGTTAAAACTCCCTTAATCTTTTGCTTCAAATCATCAGTGGACTCGCCAGCAACAGTTGAACCTGTATCATCAGCAAACAAAATGTTGAGACTCCCCCCGTCAGAAGAGTTGCAAAAATCATTAATATAAATCAGGAATAGCAAGGGACCAATTCTCTAGAGACCGTCGATTGTCAAAAACCCTTCTAATAGCAATTATTCATTGGTGGAAATAGCAGGTTAATTATACCAGATTGTCAATAAGGTCTCTAGGGCGATCTGAAACGATTCTTTCTGGCAAAAAACTTGTAAAAATTTCAGGTGGCTGAAAATATTCTTATGGGACTGTTCGAAAACAGGAAAATACATCGAAAAATGGTTCCAATCATCTTACAGGCTATTGTCTTCTGCTCATCCTAGTACCGATTTTGTTCTAAAAGCAATATCCTTCATAGAGTACACTTGTGAAAAAGAGTTAGACATTTTCTAAGATTTCCAAGCAATTAGAGAAAACAGAGCAAAATCCTAGCAAACATTTTGTAGCATCTTCAAGAAGCTTCGGCCTGATATTAAAAGCGGTATCTTCCGCCAACGAATACTTGAGTACTTTTTAAATATAAATTTTCAATTTGACATGGGATTTTCGAGTTCCATCAGTTCACTTAATCACGGCCTTAACTGAATTGAAGAATTCTGGGGTGATCTCAATTTCTCCCTCCTGTTTATCTTTGACAGAATCATAACTTTCATAAGATTTTTATTCTCCTGGGAGGCGATCGACATTTTTCGCATTTATTTTACTAACTTCTTTGCTGAGTGAAGCTAAAATAAGGCGTTCCTTCATTAAATCGAAATTTTGATTGCCAGACATTCTCAAATTACTTCCCCAATTAAATTACCACAGAAAATCATATCTTTGAATTAAAATGGAATAATTGTGTTGAGGTTCTTTCGGGTTATTCACTGTTAATCACGGTCGGATTTGCAATCATTATGTTGGAAGTAGAGATAGATAGATTTATTCACACGAAAATCCCAATTGGGCCATGGTGACATACACAAAAACAAGTGTAAAAAATACAGCAACAAACATAGACTGAAAAGAAATTGAAAAGAAAATGGCAATATGGTGCTTATATGGCAATTATTATGTCGGAGTTGAAAAATATATTGTATAGTACGATGTGAGAGTGGCAAATATATTGGAAAGTAGGACTTATACTGAAAAATGGATTTAAACGTGTTTTATGCTTGTACATTTGTCGGTACCCCATCTAGATGTTTGTGAGCATAGGAATATTAGTATTTATAGTGTTTTTATTATTTGTTTGCCTATTATTTATTTGCCTATGCGGGTGCCTCTCCTATTAGACCAACACACGGTTTGTTATTTTTTAGCAAGTCACGCTTGCATAGTCTCAGGCAGGTTGACCCAAAATTTAAAATTGACATAGGACCATTAGATTGCCTGAAAATGAGAGGTAAACAAGGGACGCTTACCTATGGTCTAAGGCAGGTTGAAAGAAAGAATTTAGAATTGAAACATGAGACCGTTAATTTCGCCAAGAATCAGAGGCAAACAAGCATCTAAAGTCAAAATGTGGCCATTCTGCAATGAGCATCAGGCAAGGCAATTGATTCAGTTTATAAACTTTTGCTAGACTAATAAAAAAATTTTAATTGAATGTTAGTTGAACAACAGGTTGACTGAAATTACAAAGGGGAATAAGAGGTCCAAAGCCTACAAGGGCCTCCTATCTGCCTCGAATGTTATGCAAGTGACGTGGGATGTTATTGAAAACGTGGGTGCTTCGGAGTTGAAAATAGGTATGCACTGACTGAAATTAGCTCCGACAACTACAATTTTACCTCCAAATGCCAATTTTCAATTTGTGATGGACCGCGAGAACTGATCCATATTTTGTAAACCATACTTGGGTAAAATCGGTACTTCGTCAAATAGGTTACCGTCAACATCAGCTAATTCTACAGCTTTGTAGGTTACGAGAGATCCCATTATTTAAAGGACGTGCACGGCGTTCTTCCACAGCTTCTTATGTCTTTTCAGACTGCTATTTTTTCAAAGATATTTGATTATTGAAGCCAATCCAATTTCTAACACCGATTGTCAACTAAGCTTCAAACTTGGTTGTCTTTTTTAAGATTTATATATATATATATATATATATATATATATATATATATATATATATATATATATATATATATATATATATATATATATATATATATACAATGTCTGCCGTTAATATGCTATCAACTTTTTATAATTCAATATTGCTTTTTATTAGGTTACCCTTTAACTGTTACTTTGACAGGGTCTTCATATTTTAGTTTTAGGCTTTTTTTAAGGTTTGGTTTTTTTTACATTATCTTTGGATTTCTATCAGTAACTTTTTTCGTTTTTAGTATTATGCACTGAGGGCGGTCAAGTGGAGGTCTTGACGGAAATATTTGCATTGTAATCTACGTTTTTCACTGGTTTGTTGTATTATCCTCGTTTCTTTCTTCTTGACGTTTTTTTTCGTTTTGTCATGATTACCCAGTATGGTCTCAGAAATTATTTACCCCAGCGAAGGCACTTGTATGGTACGCTTTTCGTTCTTTTCTTTTATCCTGTTGCTAAAGAATTTCATGTCCATAAAATAGATTCTTGCGTGCCTGGATGACTCGGATCTTAATAATCCAAAATCAGTGCTGTAATTATTGAAGTTAAGCAACAACTTCATCGACCCCTTCATCACACATAAATATACTCCTGGTTTTAATGTATTTGAAATGAACACTTAATCAGCTTCTTTTAGTTACTCTTTTAGTACGGCGCTCCGTACTGCTTATCATGGAAAGATATGTTAGGGACAATTAAGATGGGATTATTGTATATTATTGCTGTGAAGGATTAAGATTAGTCTGTATGTTGAACGTGTTTAATAGAAAGTGAAAGTTGAAGCACAACTGAACAATAAACTAAAGCTGAATTGAACATTATTAAATACAAACTAGACAAAATTCATAGACAATTTTATTTGTTTACCGAAGGTTTGAAGCATAGCTCAAAAGTTGCTACATTGAGTTCAGGCACTTTTCTTATACTTTTCCAGATATTTGTTTATCACTTGCCATGCCTCAATAAATAAAATAAGAACAATTCCGAATTCATAGATGTATATTACAGTTGATTCCTTTGGGAGAAAACATTTGTTTATATCAATACTCTTAGGGCTAATGGTCAAAAGCAAAAAATTAGGATCGTTTCTATTCCGCCAGCTGAAAGAAGCTACGCTCCATTCAGAAATATTAGCCAAATGAGTGACATTACATCCATGATGTGTATGTCCACTGAAAACAAATCGAGGCTGTATTTCATGCAATAAAAGTTCCGTAGCTTCACGGCTTAAACAGTCCCATTTTTCACGGAATTTTACAAGTTTCTCATCCCCTAATGCAACATCCGAACCTTCGCAGATTTTATCCGACTCCCGAAAAAGTGGGTAATGCTGGAGAAGAATAGGGGGCGAATAACTATCGATGAATAACTCTTGAGCTTCTTTGCAGTTCGAATTTTCTTTCAAACATCGAAAGGCTTTTCCCAATTTACGCAATTCCCGTTCTGCAGAAGTACACATCCTGCATTCATCTCCTTCCATGGCAACACTGTTCACCAAAACAAAGTGGTTCCCCTCTATTGAGATCAAATCAACTCCTTTTTTATTGAAAGCGGTTTCAAATCTCTTTCTCAAATAAGGTGTAACTGCATAATGAAACCCAATATCATGATTACCAGCAACCACCTCAATCCTGATTTCCTGCGGGACATAAAATAGCGAATTAAAACGCCTAATATAGTATTCAAACTCTTCGCCAGAGCACCATTTCCCTTCATCAAAAACATCACCCAAAAAGAAAATAACTTGGGGGTGAAACAAATTAATTGCTGATTGAAAGGATCTGTGCATTTGCCATTCCCTTCTTAGTTTATCCCACCAGTGACCCAGCCGGGAACCCAGTAAATGTGTGTCAGCCAACATCATTACCCTTAACTTATTTTCAGTATCGGACGGCCAGCTACAACTCCACAAAACCGCATAATATATCAAATATTCATTGATTAGCAGCAAAAATAAACTTCCAAATATGACGATGTTCATCTTTACTTTTTAAAAATTAAAAAGTTCCTTGCAAGACATTCGGTTTACAACAGCTTCACGCAAAGATCCAACAGTTAGTTCATTCGGCTTCACTTTATAATACTTAGTGATTAGCTTTACGTCACTGTGTAAAGGTAGACTTGTGATGTCAATAATTTCCCATTTAATTATTTCTATGCTTTTCTTCAAGTGTTCTCCTGTCGGGTCATCTACAGTTGCTATCAAAACATATTCGGCGTTATCCGAAAGTCCAAGAGTTTTTAGCGCATTACCAATCTGAAAAAGAGAGAATTCAAGTAAATTAGAAGTAAATTTACTACACACCCGTATTAAATCTACTTGGTCTATGGTATTGGCATACGGCAGGCAAATAAAGGAAACATATACATACAAATAAAGGAAACAGAAAGATAAGACATACATAAGAAGCTTCGCTCGGCCCCTGGAACTGGTGTGTATATCCCTGGTACACACGATGTCATGGCAATGACATCATACGAAATTCCCATTAAAACCAAGGTTCAACCTGCATACAACATACCTTGATTAAATAGAGGTGTACGGAGGTTTGCGCCAAGAAATTCGAAGTTTGCCCTTGTGATTTATGAACGCAGGAACCTTAGTAGTCAAGAAGCGTCGTTAATCTGACACAATACAAATACAGTCATCGCAAACACAGGTCAAAGCGGAAATTGCAGCAATGTTCTTGATCTCATAATACATTTTCCTACAGATAATTAATTCACGGTTGATTCCGCAATTTAGAGGAGGTCCAAGGTGTTCGTCAACACAATTATCGGGATAAAAAAAAAGTACATTCACCCATACGAAGGTGATTCGGAATCCCATCGAGTGGTTTGTGTCGGATGCGCCGCCATATTCATTTTGTAATAAACTTGTCCAGCTGCTTTGATGCTGGTTTGATCATCACTTACGTTGAATGAAGCTTAAGTGAAACATGAGTTGGGGAGCTCCGCAATGAATTCATGCAACATTGAAGGGTACCTAAATTGCAATTAACACTTGCATAGTTTACGACATGTTTATAGGTTAGTGCTAGATTATGAGTCATTACCGTCCAATTACCGTCTGATTCGTTGCCGTTCGATATAAATTTATTCAGTATTATCATACGTCAAACATTTTTCTATGCCTTTTGTTTTAGCTGTTCGGATTGCTCTTGTCGCATTGGATGGTTTAGGTTCTTGGACAAAAAATTCTTCAATTTGATTTTTTATGTTGACATTGAATTCAATATTGGTTGCCTGGAATTCTGTCCCATTGAATTCTGGACATTTGCATCATTTTCGATTGCGATGCGCTATGATTCTCGCTGTTGCTTCGTCTAACCGAAGATTTCACTGTGCATCATTTTCGTTTGTGATTCGTCATGATGCTCTTTATTGAATGTCTTCAAAATATTCTCGGGATTGAAATTCATTAAGAATACATCACGATGTCATACTTTTTCTATGTCTTTTTCATTAGTTGTTCGGATTATGTTTTCGTTTGGGATGGTTCAGGTTCTTGAACAAAATTCCTTCAACTGGATTTCGTATTCAATTTCATCACTAATTTTTTCCTTCTATTCTATTTTTAATAGGAGTTTCGCATGGTGTCGTGACGTCATCCGTAGAACCAAAGGATCAATACGGTCATCCATGGGGGAAAATAAATTTCTCCTAATTCTGGACCTATGTAGATCGTTTTTTCAGGCCAGAAAATGTTAGTGCCCCGATTTTCAGAAGAAATTATACAGCTGTCTTCGAGGAAAAATACATAAATACATATAGTGGATATTGATATAGTGGACAATCTCATTCAACATTGTCCTTTTATACAAGTAAAACATGTAATCTGAAGTGTCTGTCTTTTGTTGTTACAGTGAAATTCCAAACAATCTATTTAGGGTAGGAATGCGAGAATTTATATAATTATTTTGGAATCATGAAAATAGATACAGACTAAAAATTTCAAAATATAAATATATACTTAAAAAAAAGAAGAAATGTGACGCCAGGGTAATAGAGATATGAGGACTGGAGGCCCAAGTCCGTTATTTTCACGAATCAAAGGCTCGAGCTACCGGGAAGGGAGGAAAATAACTCGAAACTACATTTGCAATCCCTGCAAATACTGTCTTTAAATCAAGCAATAATTGTGTATGCATGTATTTATTTTTTCTTGAAAACGACTCCACATTTTTTCGGAGAAATTGTATACTGGGATATTCTGGCCTAAAAAAAAGATATAGATAGGTCAGAAGTTTGAGAAAATTCGTTAAGAGCCTTAATTTTGGAAAAAAAGATTCATGTCAGTGAAGTCGTTTTTGTATACATCAGTATTGTAATGACGTTGTCATACTTGTCATACTTCAGTGGAAAAATTGAAGATTTTCATACTTGGAGAAGTTTACACTGAATTGCTTAAAGAGCAAAATCTGTTAGTTGCAAAAACATTAAAAAAGAAAACCAAAAAGTTGAAGCTTAGTAGAAATCGGTGCTAGAAATCAGACTTGCTTCAATAATCAAATATCTTCGAAAAGACTGAAATATGAAAATACATTTAATTACTTCAAAAACTGGTAATTGCAAAAATATGCGTATATATTTTAACAAAGGATAAAACAATTTAAAAATCTAAGAAAAGGACACCAAAAGTTTGAAGCTTAGTAGACAATCGGTATTAGAATTCAAACCTGCTTCAATAATCAATTGAAAAGATACAGCATGAAAAGACAGATCAGTATGAAAAACTTATCTAAAGGTAGACCCAAAAAAGAAATTTACAAGTATTATAAATGATAATTCGCTGGAAGAAAAAGAAGTTTTTATACCACCCCCTGAACAATTAACAAATTTACAATCTGGCCCATCATGTAAGACAAGACCAATAAGGGCAGCTAAAGCAAAGGTCATTGGCATTTCACAATAGGTGAAAATCAACAACCTGGACCATCAAATGAGACACACCCCCCCCCCCCCCCAAAAAAAAAAGAAAATTTAAGAGTGTTATAACTTGTAATTCGTTGGAAGAAAAGAAGTTTTTGTTCCACCAACTGAACAGCTAACAAATTTACAACCATGAACATCATGTAAGACTAGACAAATAAGGGCAGCTAAAGCAAAGGGCATTGAAAAATTGTCTGAAGTAATGAAAATCCAAAATTAGGAAGAAAGAAAACTGGGGTTACAGCGAGAACCAAGCGAATCAAGCGACAATATGTCAAAACTGACAATGATAGCGAGGAAAATACAAATGATGATTCTTTGGAACCACCTGAACTATCTAACGCGACAAGACCATTTGAACAGCCCAAACAAATCAAATTCACAATGGGTGATAATCAACAACCTAGACTTTCAAATGAGACAGGACCCAACAAACAAAAACTTACAAGTGTTATAAATTATAATTCCTTGAAGGAAAAAGAAATTTCTATCCCACCACCTGAACAATTAGCAGATCTACAATCTGTAACATCATGTAAAACTAGACCAATAAGAGCAGCTAAAGCAAAGGGCATTTGGAAATTGTCTGAAATAATGAATATCCAAATGAAGAAGAAAGAAAAGTGGGGTTAGAAGATAAGTGACAGCGAGAATAAAAACGAACCAAAATTGAAAATGATAGTAATGAAGATTTACTTCGGGATTTGTACACGGATAAGGTCATCAATGCTTACCATGCCTTTGATAACAAAACAAAGTTTCAGCGATATGTATTTCATAATAGCAAAAGACAAGCCGGGGCAAAAGTCGACGTTCAACATTTTACAAAAACTCCAAGCGATGAATTAGCTATAAATAAAACAGCTATAAATAAAATAAGGACAACAGCCTCTGTTAAAAAACAAAGGTTTGGCGTTATGTTTTTCATAATGACAAAAGACAAGCCAAGGTCAAAGTTAAAGGTACAAAAAAATAAAAAACGTGATGTTGCATAGGCACTAATTCTAATTGAAGGTCATCGAAAAAATTGTCAAGTGAGGAAGAATCAACATTTGAATCTTATTTAAAAATGGTAATTATTATGTTTTTCCTCAGTTGCTTTGATGTTCCCATTGAAGTAACTCTAATAGCTTCTTTTCCCTACGTGGATCAGTAGCGACAATTGTACTTATTATTACTGGTGGTGGTTGTATTTGTTTTTAGTTTAGTGTTTTTTCTTTTTATCTTGTGCCGAGGACGCCTAGTTTAGATATAGACGAAAGATCTGCGTGATTTTAATCTTTCATATCTTTTCTCTCTACTGGCCGCAGTCTCGTTTGAGGTTTTTTTTTAGATTTATCTCTGTGTTATTTGTATATTTACTTATATATTTTTTCTCGAAAACTCCATATTTTTCCGGGAAAATTGGTATGCTGGGATATTCTCGCCTAAAAAACGATCTACATAGGTCAGAAATTTGAAAAAAATCGTCAAGAGCCTTAATTTTGGAAAAAAGATTCATGTTACTTACTTCATTTTCGTATACATCATTGCAGTATCGCAATGACGTTGTCACACTTATTTGGAAAAATTGAAGATTTTCATGCATGGACAGACTTACATTAAATTGCTTAAAGAGCAAAAAACTGATAACTGCAAAAATATTTGTATACATTTTGACAGGGGATTACAACGGTTCAATATTTTTTTTCAGCAAACAAAAGCTTAAAGCTTAGTAGGAATCGTTGTTAGAAATCAGACTTGCTTGAATAATCAAATATCTTTGAGAATTAAAAAGATGATTCATGAACAAATACTTTCATGAGCAATAACAAAAATCCCGAACAAATAAATTCACAACGGGTGAAAATCAACAGCCTGGACTATCAAATGAGACAAATCGAAAAAACCCGAGACCCAATACTTCAACAATTAATAAATCTACAACCTGGACCGACATGTTAAACTAGACCAATCAGAGCAGCTAAAGTAAGGGCATTGGCAAAGTGTCTGAAGTAATGAAAATCCAAAATGAAGAAGACAGAAAAATGAAGGTAGAAGATAAGCGACAGCGGAGTAAAAACGTGCCAAAATCGAAAATAATAGTCATGATAATTGGGTTTGGGATTTGATATGGGTAACTTAACTCTGCCTTACCCTGCCTTTGTTAAAAAAAAATTAAGTTTATGTGATATGTATTTCATAATGGCAAAACACAAGTTGACGTTTAACATTTTATAAAAACTCCAAGCAATGAAATAGCTATAAATAATGACATTAGAGTTTATACGGGCGTTAGCCAAGAACCTGATATTATATCAGCCATGTGTTAAAAAACAAAAGTTCAGCGTTATGTTTTTCATAATGACAAAAGACAAGCAAAGGCAAATGTCAAAGGTCCAATAACAAAAAAAGTACTTGTACAAAGGCACTAATTTTAATTTAAGGTTATTTCAAATGTTTAAGGGGTTGATTGATGAAAATGAAGCACAGATAAATGAGATTAGAAAACTAGCGAAGGTGAGAATCGCAACAGCCAAAGAAAAAGACATGGTATAAACGACAGTGAGAATCACATTGACTTGTAAACGAAATTTTGAACAGTGATCCGTGGTTGGAAACTAGAAAAAATGTATTTGTTTCCTATAACGCATTGAGAAATTAAATAAGATGATGTATGTATCTAAACTGCTAAGGCAAAAGGCGTGGAAAAAACTTTCTGAGGTAAAGATGATCAAAAATCGACAATGAAATCTACGGAAGAAAAACAAGGAAAAGCGATGACTTGCCACAAAAACGACCAAATAGGTCAGGGCTTTAATAAAGAATTCGTATTTTTCACAGGGTGACTGTATCGAACCTGTGGTGACGTCATGACATTAAGAAAAGGCTCAAATTGTCTGCGGTTAGAAGACAAGCGACAATGAGAATCAACATATAGAAGCCTGCCACGTGCCGAGTGCTGGGGTACTCTCGGTACTACATACATAAATACACAGTTGCTCATTTAAAGAAAGTGTATTATAATATGCGTTAAGTCACACATATTAAGCTGATTCCTAACTGATTGTTAATTTCGTTTACTTGCATACGAAATTGACACATCTCATAGATCTACCTTTTAAATTTTTAAATATAGTTAATGCGCCAAGTATTTGGTATGTTTCATTTTTTTATATATCTTTAATATATTAGCACTTTCATGTCTTTTGACAGAATTAAATTTTCCGTCGCTATGGTCTAAAGTTTGTTCTTGACTAGGTCGCGTCTGACGCCGCAATAATAAGATACATGCAGTTCATAAGTTGGAAAAACAACTGAGATATAGCTGTTATGTAAAACAGCAATTTGTGGATGATATTATGGAATTGACAGTGAAGGAAGTTTAAAAATTGTACTACAAATTCCACTCTTATTCAAATTTAATAGACACATGATCTATTACGGAATTTTGCATATGGTAATGTTGCTTTACAAAAAAAAATCTAGTCATTTACTGGCTTGTACAATTAGATTCCACTAGTGTATAAAATTTTACTAGTCTATATTGTACTAATCTTACTTAGGCCAAAGACATATTATAGATGCACTTGCAGAAAAAAAAAAATTAAGATCAGTCTTCAAAGCCACTTTCAGAGAATTACGAAAGGGATGCATGATTGATTACGTGCGTAATTCCATTTTATCGACAAACTTTATCTATAGTTTGGCTCGGGCATTAGACGCACCTTTCTATCAGGAGAGAGGCAATATAGGATTTCAGTATAAATACTTTTAGTCTTTAATTGCAAATTAGATCTGTTCTTTAAAGCAAGTGCCACAGCATGCTTGATATGAAACTCGTCAAGTACCTAGAAAAAAAAGAAGTTATTAGAGGGATTCTTGAAATAGCATATCACTGTGAACATAATAGCTTTGATTCTGGAAAGCGCCATAGAATCGGGGGGTGCGCCAATCAAACATAAATACATTTTCTGAATGATCTGACATTTGAATAAATAGACGAGAAATTGGCATCTGACTTTTTTTGGCAAGCGTCATTTACACTAAATTATTATACTGTGATAATTCATATTTTATGTTATTACTTGATGCTCCTGCAAATGTCGTTATCGAACTGTTGCATCCGTTTAGGCCACATAGTACAAATTATTAATATCACGCATATACATAGTTTTATTTTTGATATTAGCCTGGGATTTCGGAGGACTGAAGACAATCCGAGAGGAAAGTATAATTAGCCCATGGATAATCCAGAGTTTGTTGTGTTTCGGTTCCTTTGTGTCTGCTTTATAAAGAACGAACAGTCGTAGATACTTAGGGGGCTCAATCGATCAGAGATCAAAGGTTCTAAAGCAACCAAAAGTAATCAGAGAGCACACTATCCCTTCTGTACCGTTTATGACCAATTCCTGTAGCTGCCATTCCCTTCGTCATTGTATTGGATAGAAATTTTAAGATTGAAAGTTTATCCATGGTCAAAACTTCAAAAGAATACGTCTCCAAGGGTGACATAGCCCACAAAACCAAAGGGGAAAGTGCTCTGAATTATTTAAATGGTCTATTCAACAGAAAATAAAAGATAAATGGATATCAAAGAAAACAAGATTTCTGTACTGTTTTTTTTTTTTTTTTAAACAGAAAACATTTGTTTGGCTGGTATAAAGAGGGTTTCAAACAGTCATTACCTGTTTTCCCTCTTCCGGGTCTCAAACTAATTGAATGCAGCTCCAGCTGCCAGGCAGGATTGATCATAAATAAATAATGGAGAATAAAAGACTTCCCCTAATATTTACCCTCAGGGGCAGTCTTTACTCCATAGGTCGTCGTTCTATGACCAAACTGTTTACGGCCAAAAAGGTGACAATGTCAAGGATTGTATGACTGGGAGTATAAAGTTCCTGCAACGTCATGGGAGAAATTCATCTAGTTCTTCCCTCTCCATTACCAAAAAAGTCTAAATACGCGCCTGACAGAGACCTCAGCAAGCTGATGCCCTTATTTGAGCCGGATTCCAAGCTCATTTGAATCTTTTATAAGTTGGGACAAGTACAAACTTATTTTAAATCGCATCTTCCGGGTAGCAGAAGGGCTGGAGGCATAAGCATGGAAAATTCTTCTCATGCCTTAGCTTTGCCAGTTGCCATTTTTTTATGACCAAAACTCATTTTTTGGCAGTACTATAGTCATTTTTTACTCTATTTGTTATCAGTAGATCAGAGTACCTATAAAATTCCAATAGTATTTTTCAATTGCTATTTTACTCCCTTTTAAAAGGAGCCTAGCCTACGAAACTATCTTACTTTCCTTGTAGAAACCTGGGTATCACAGTAGGGGCGGGTCCAGGATTTTTTTTTTAGCGGGGGCGCATAATAGGTTGCTCTAATAAACTTACGAACAAAGAAATACGAGCAATTTAAAGGGAGCCTCATCAATTATGCGTCGTAGGTGGGTAGTGGAAATGATCGTAAATTTTATCTAAAATCTGGCGAGGGTTAAAGTTCTAATAAATCTGTTGAAATTAAAATAACGTAAAATATTGATGCAAAAAAAGGTGTTATAACTCCCCCTCCCCACCATAAAAAATAAAAACCTGTTCACCCTCTACAGAAAAATATCATATTTAATATTTTCTGTACAATTTTTAGCCTTTACACTTCTGACCACTACAGCGAGTGAGTTAAGCATGGTATAGTCCAAAAAAAAAAAAGGAAAAAAAACCTTCAACCATCATTTGGAGTCATGCATTCTTTGTGACTGTTTGAATAGGTCAAACCATTTAGCATGTCGCCTAACTATATGGAACCGCTTAGTAATTATGGTGGTAATCAAGAGTAGAAAATGAGGATTAAGATACAACTCGTATTCTTCAATGCAAGTACCACATTTAATATTTTCAGCACTAAAGATTCAACGCTTTGTCCAAAAAAAGATGAGAATTTGCGACATATTGACTCAATCTCAGATTTTAAAGTTTGAAGATCAGAAGCAGAACTTGAATTTTGTAGCACGAACACAATTAGTGAATAAAATGTCATTGACGCATCGGAAAATCTGTCGGTAATGTAAGAAATAGCGTAATCTAGTACCGGAACATAAACAGATCTTTTCTAAGAAAGGAGGACATTGTCTTCGTTATCTCGTGCGACATTGGGGTAATTTGAACGATAAGTTTTTTTTTCCATCCTTGGAATGCAAACAATCAAAAATATCATCATACTTTTCCCTCTTTTTATTTGAAAGCTTTAGGGTTTTGGATATTTTTCTGTGGCTGAAAATAAATTTAATGTTTACTTCTGAAGTAATCTGCTCAGTGCAAGAGTTGTGTCAGTTATGTCACTCAAACAGTAAACAGTAAAAATAAAGTCGTAGATAAAATTGCGCACAGCAAACAATTGGCTTCAGTCAATGAACAACTCTCACGCCATGAAGACACAGTTCTAAGTGCTTCAACTATTTTAGGCATACCATCTCTGAATCGCAATATACTTTCGTGACGTTCAACCCAACCAGTTTTGCAGCAACCTTGTACATGATGACTTAAAACATTTTTAAGGACAAAATTTCGTTTTTCTGATGCACTAAAAAACAAGAGCTAAGAGCTCATATGGCACTTGTGACGAGGCGAGAAGAGCTAAGAGATCATATGGTATGAGCTCTGACAAAATTCTATGAATCAATAGATTGATTTAAAAAGGAAAATAAGAGGCGTAATGCCGGTCAAGATTTAAAATAAGAGCTCTGAGTCACAAAGTCCTTCTAAATATCAAAATTCATTAAGATCCGATCACCCACTCGTAAGTTATAAATACCTAATTTTTTCTAATTTTTCCTCTCCCTTTTGCCCCCCAGATGGTCGAATCTGGGAAAACGACTTTATCAAGTCCAATTGTGCAGCTCCCTGACACGCCTACAAATTTCCATCGCCCTAGCACGTCCAGAAGCACCGAACTCGCCAAATTACTGAACCCCTCCCCCCAACTCCCCCAAAGAGAGCGAATCCAGTACGATTCTGTCAATCACGTATCAAGGACATTTGTTTATTCTATCCACCAAGCTTCATCCCGATTCCTCCACTCCAAGTGTTTTTCCAAGATTTCCCCCTCCAACACCCCCCAATGTCAAAAGATCTGGTCGGAATTTGAAATAAGAGCTCTGAGACATGAATTCCATCTAAAAATCAAATTTCATCACGATCCGATCATCTATTCGTAAGATATAAATACCCCAATTTTCATGTCTTCCAAGAATTCCGGTTTCCCCCTCCAACTCCCCCGAATGTCACAGGATCTGGTCGGAATTTGAAATTAGAACTTTAAAGCACAAGATCCTTCTAAATATCAATTTCATTAAGATCTGGTCACCCTTTCGTAAGTTACAAATTCCTCAATTTTCAAAATTACCCCCCCCCCAATTCCACCAAAGAGAGCAGATCCGGTCCAGTTATGTCAGTCACGTATCTTAGACAGGTTTCTATTCTTCCCATCCAGTTTCATCCTGATCTCACCGCTTTAAGTATTTTCTAAGATTTCCGGTCCCTCAACTGCCCCCCTCCAATTACGCTTGATCCGATTGAGATTTAAAATAAGATATCTGAGTTACGAGGTCCTTCTAAATATGAAGTCTCATGAAGATTATTTAATCTTATTTTTCAGAATTACCCCCCCCCCCCGCAATTGATCGGATCCGTTCCAATTATGTAAATCACGTATGCAAGACTTCTGCTTATTTTTCCAACCAAGTTTCATCCCAATCCCTCCAATCTAAGCGTTTTCCATCATTTTAGGTTTCCCCACCCCAAACTTCCCCCAATGTCACCAGATCCGGTCAGGATTTAAAATAAGAGCTTTGAGACACGATATCCTTCTAAATATCAAATTTCATGGAGATTCAATCACCCGTTCGTAAGTTAAAAATACCTCATTTTTTCTAATTTTTCAGAATTAACCCCCCCCCCAACTACCCCAAAGAGAGCGGATCCATTCTGGTTATGTCAATCATGTATCTAGAACTCGTATTTTTTTTTCACCAAGTTTCATCCCGATCCCTCCACTCTAAGTGTTTTCCAAGTTTTAGGTTTCCCCCTCCCAACTCCCCCCCAATGTCACCAGATCCGGTCGGGTTTAAAATAAGAGCTCTGAGCCACGATATCCTTCTAAATATCAAATTTCATTGAGATCCGATCACCCGTTCGTAAGTTGAAAATACCTCATTTTTTTTAATTTTTCAGAAATACCACCCCACCCCCCCAACTACCCCAAAGAGAGCGGATCCGTTCCGTTTATGTCAATCATCTATCTAGGACTTGTGTCTATTTTTCCCACCATGTTTCATCCCGATTCCTCCACTCTAAGTGTTTTCCAAGTTTTAGGTTTCCCCCTCCCAACTCCCCGCCCCCGTCACCAGATCCGGTCGGGACTTAAAATAAGAGCTCTAAGACACGATATCCTTCTAAACATCAAATTTAATTGAGATCCGATCACCCGTTCGTAAGTTGAAAATACCTCATTTTTTTCTAATTTTTAAGAATTACTCCCCCCCCAACTACCCCAAAGAGAGCGAATCAGTTCCAATCATGTCAATCATGTATCTGGGACCTGCGCTTATTTTTTCCATTAAGTTTCATCCCGATCCCTCCGCTCTAAGTGTTTTCCAAGATTTTAGGCTTCCCCCACCTCCAACTCCCCCCAATGTCATCAGATCCAGTCGGGATTTAAAATAAGAGCTCTGAGACACAAAATCATTCCAAATATCAAATTTCATTCAGATCCAATCACCCGCTCATAAGTTAAAAATACTTCATTTTTTTCAATTTCTTCCGAATTAACCGGCCCCCCACTCCCTCCCCCCAGATGGTCAAATCGGGAAAACGACTATTTCTAATTTAATCTGGTCCGGTCCCTGATATGCTTGCCAGATTTCATCGTCCTAGCTTACCTGGAAGTGCCTAAAGTAGCAAAGCCGGGACTTTAGGTTTTCCCCCTCCAACTCCCCCCAATGTCATCAGATCCAGTCGGGATTTAAAATAAGAGCTCTGAGACACAATATCATTCCAAACATCAGCTTTCATTAAGATCCAATCACCCGCTCATAAGTTAAAAATACTTCATTTTTTCTATTTTTTGCGAATTAACCGGCCCCCCACTCCCCCCCCCCCCCCAGATGGTCAAAGCGGGAAAACTATTTCTAATTTAATCTGGTCCGGTCCCTGATACGCTTGCCAAATTTCATCGTCCTAGCTTACCTGGAAGTGCCTAAAGTAGCAAAACCGGGACCGACCGACAGACAGACAGACAGACCGACAGAATTGGCGATTGCTATATGTCACTTGGTTGATACCAAGTGCCATAAAAACTTGCAACTTCTTTAATACTACCTACAGTATTTCTGACATATTGGCTTTTATTGCACTTGGAAATCGATAGGTTAAAAGCATGATTTTTGCACCCACAGAAGCTGCTTCTTTTAGCAACTTTTTGGATCACTGATACTGCCCCTTGCATTTCAGAAATGCTGACACTGCATCCAGCACAGCTTATGCCAACATAATTGTCAAAGATTAATCCCATGTCTTCCATTAGCTTGAGCACAGACTTGCCTAAAATTTCACCAGTAATGGTTGGTTCATGTTTAGTTATACCCTTATAGTTCGTTTCGTTAAGGTCCATAAATCCAATAAACTCTTCTACATTAGTACTATCATATACATAGTGCAGAGAAAGATTAAGTTGTGAGGTATATGATGCATCCGTGGTTTCGTCGAATATCACACTATAAAATTCAGCTTCGTGGACTCTTGCTTTTATAGTACTTGAAATTTCTTCAGCACAACATTGTATGAAGTCATTTGCCGTCGTCTTACTAATATACCCCAACCCCAAATCCACCACTACTTCAGTGGGGGCCCACCTGGATCCACCCCTATGTGAAAGTCTCCTAATAATGCCATATTTATTAATGCTATTTATTTAATGCCATATCATGAAATTGCCTATTTGTTCCAGCAACTGTATGTAAGATTCATTATAGTGACTACACTTGCCAACAGGGACATTTTCCACTATGACGGATACTTCACTTTTTTTAGCTGATAAAGTGTGCAACTAAGATCTTATTATTAAAACCTTCCCAACATAGGGAACAGGTTGTTCAACATTCCAATTTAAACAGAAATCAATATATTACACTAGACAAAATCTACCAGAACGAACAAAACTCAGGAAAAAATATTTATTACTGTACATAAGATCCAGTGCAATGATATGCAGTTACCTAGGTTACAATTCCCCGGAGGGGTGTCCCTCCTCAAAGTGACAATGCAAACCTGTTTGCTGTCACATGTCAATCTAAGCCTACTTAGGAAGGCCCCAACATTTCTAAGGTTGCAAAGGTAGGATTTCTCTTCCAGAAATGGGGACAAAAAAGCTTATTGTAGCCTATTTTTAACCCCCTAATTTTGTCTATAGATACAATCCTGAAACTTTCATGAAATTCAATTAACGGCTGACATTTGTGATGTTTTTCAGGTTAAAATACCCATAAGTTTCCAAATATAGTGAAATTTTCGTTTTAGTTAATCAGCACAGTCTTTTCCGCTTTCACACCTTTGCTTTCTCAGGTCTGTCTGCCTTTTTATACTTTGATCATGAATTGTCTAATTAGAAGTTTTCACTTGGTTTTTGGGATGTCATTTTGGTAATATTTTATTAATATTTGCACCAACACCTTGATTTTACAAGAAAAATATTTATGTCTTGAGTGTATATGAATTAAAAGTGTAGAGTAATTTTTCTAGGCAAGATGTTGTAGTTACCTGGCTGCCAGGGTTTAGAAATTAAATATAATATCTAATTAATGTTCCGTAATGAGCCTCTAGTGAATCAGTCCATTGTTCATGTTTTTACCCTATAAAAGTTTTTTTCTTTAATTAATAGCAAAGCAAGTTAGAAATTTGTAAATAGTCTAAGCTAAGGCGAAGCTACAGATGATTTGACACAAATAGGTTTTGATTTGGTGCCAAATCTTGACTTGTTGCAAAAGAAAAAATATTTCCAGCCTAAATAATTCTAGTGACCTGACGTAAAAGTGACATAAATTCAAGCTGCAGACTGACTCAGAGCAAAAACGAGCTTATATGGTGCTAGTACAAGCCAACTTCCTTTGGATAAATCCTTAAATTTTATTCTCTGGATAAAATTGCCCTCTTCTCTGCCCCTCCCCCAGATTCACACCATCAATGCAAATATTTATGGAAAACCGCTTTAGTATTTTGCAATACAATCTACTGAAGAAAACAAAGCACTACAAAATATTTTTATAGCAAATCATCCAACAAGATGCATATTATTACACAAAAAGATTTGAAATTTTTAGATATTTACTAATATAGATAAGAATATTAAATTTAGTAGGAGTTTTTGCGCAATACTTGAAGCCATAAAATAGATAAAAACTCAACACTCCACACAAGTTTCTGAAATTATTTTAAACCCAAATTTCGATTTGTGCTTTCTAAGTTATAAGCATTGAGGGATGAATATACTGGAACACCCTGACACTTTGTTTTAATTGAGAGATTCAGAAAAGCACAACATTGTTTACTATTGTTCTTTCCTGTCTCAAGTAAAGCAAAAAACTTACCAGCTTTGGACTGATCAAGCTGCATTTCAGTGAAGAATCTAAAATCAGGTTTCTTATTTCGCTTGTTGATAATCCAGCACCTGTATTGGCTGCAAGTACTAGTTGAACACTATCCTCCATGTAATTTTTTCCTGTAAGAAATCCAGTTGCAATTTTTTTGACGCAGTTATGCAATGAAATAAGTGGAGTAATTTATACTAAAAAAAAATACATAAAAAGAGCTTAAGCATACAACTCTTAAAAAAGCGCAAAATAACTGGGGTAGATAACTCTGAAACAAGAAAAGAAATACAAAGATTGTCCATCTAAGCAAACATGTCTACAATAATTTTGCCAATCTAAAGCTGTTGCTAGAGATATATCCAGCAAATCCCCCATTAGCTCTTGAACAACACCAGAGTTTTGAACTTTGCATGACAAAAGTGTAATTTCCGCAATTTGTCTTATTGAAAGCACTGAGTTCCCACATCCACTCCCTTTGTGAATAGATTGTTTGAAGTTGTATCTTATTATTTTTTCCAATTTTACATTTAATTCTTGCTCTTTGACATTGGAAACTATTAACTGTTTAAATCAAAACAGCACTCCTTAACAAAAGTTCCAAAAGAACTTTATTTGGAAAAATACTGTGATCTGTGGATAATTGCAGCATGTCTACTTCAAATAGATAAGATACTCTGAAAGACATTATTCTGTTTCATACATTCCATAAAAATTATCCTGCAAATTTATAATTTCATCTGTTTACTCAATGATAGTCATCATTACAGCATCTAAACTTGTTGGGGGGTTGACTTACTTGCTGTTGTGTTGATTGGTTACTGTGCTCTATTCAAACAAGGATGTTACCTGTTTTATTAGTTACCGTATGGTTATGGAGTGGTGGTGTCTTCCTTCCTTCCTTATGCTTTGGTCGAAGGATTTCACTTGTCTTTTACGACCTCTTCTTCCAGTTAGCGAACGGGCCTCCAAAGATGTTTTCATCACGAGGTGACGCTGATCTCTTAGGATTTTGACTCAAATCCCTTTTGGCTTTCTCTCTCTTTCTACGGTTGACGTCTACGTCTTGGTGAGAATGCGCCTTAAAACGTAGTATATTTCGTTTTACCACGTGTCTGCAGTACTACAAAATACTATTATAGTACTATGCATATTAATCCAAATGGAATGGATGGTGAAAATGTAATGGAATCACAAGGTGACGTTGGTATCCTTCAGAAACTCCAAAATCTCTGAGAAAATCAGAGTTGTAGAACTCTTTGATAATGGATTTTTAAAGTGTAGTGCTGCTACAGTAGGTTGCAATCCTGGGTCTCTTATTTTATCTAAAAGCTTTCTTCTTTTTGGAAAAAGGTCCTGACAATCAAATAGAATATGTTGTAGAGATTCTTCCCGCTGGTAGCAAAACCTACACAATGGGCTTTACGACTGCTTGCCTCTATATTTATCTTTATTCAAATAAACTGACTCAGCTCGGATTCGAAAATAGGTAGTTCTGGCAAATCTAGATTGAAATGGGGAAGAAAGCTGTGGAGATAATTTGGTCCAAATACGATTGATTCTGCTCCTCATTATATCTCTTAGGATTTTTTGATTAGACTCATATTTGCTATCTGCTGGCTGTTGTGCAGTCTCATCTGCAACCTCATCTCCTTTGACTCCACAGTGGCTGGGTACGTGCTGAAACTTAACTCTTATTCCTTGTCTGGAAATTTGTAGAAGGGAATTCCTAATTGCTCATAAATAAGTCAGGAGCTTCCCGATTTATTTTTGAGACCAGCTGGAGCGCAGATTTCGAGTCACTAAAAAAAGCCACTTTTTTATGGTGGGAGGGACTGCAGGAGAGTATTTAGTGTCATTTCAATGACTTTCAGTTCTGCTGATAGAACTGAGGAGCCATCAGAAAGCCTGAGGAGCAGCTTCAAATTGAAATCTGGTATGAATACGCCTGCAACTGTCTTCCCTTCTCTTAGCGATCCATCTGTATATACTTCAAGGTAATCTAGGTAATTCATTTGTTTACATCTTGAGAATAGCTGAAATATTAACTGTTGTGGAAGGTTATGCTTACTGTTAGGGATCAGCTCTAGAATGACTTGAGGGGCAGCCATTCTCCAAGGGGGAGGGAAATCTGGTATAAGTAGAGAATTAGATACAGTCTGACTTCTCTAATTCAAAATAGTTTTTTTTAACAGCTTTTTGAATCCAGAGGGTAATTTTCGGGATGTGCTTCTTAAGTCTTCAAGTGTGTGGAAGTGACAATGTGTTTAGGACCAAAAGCTTGGATCTTCACGAAGTACTTTGTTCATAGAATCTTCCTTCTCTCTTCTATTTTTGGGACCGCAGCAATTCGCCTCAGGGTGTCAATTGGAGTATGGCTGGGAAGACTGAAGGCTATCCTAATAGCTGAATTCTAAAGGGTTTCAAGTACTCTAAGTTGCTTTTGTGATGCTGTACCATAAGCCTGGATTCCATATTCAATTATCCCTTGTAGATATTTTATAAAATCCATCAGAGTTTTTGAGGAAGATCCCCAGGAGGTCCCTGTCATTCGCTTCATTAGAACCAGTCTTTTAAAAAAAAAAAAATTTTGGTGGCTTCCAAATGTGTTTGCCATGTCAACTTCTTGTCAAAGTTGACTCATAGGATATTTGCTGAATTTGCAACTTCTAGAGTTCTTCCATTTATCCTTATCTCTGGACTGGTGAGGTGATTTCTTTCCCTGTGGAAAACTATGACCTTGGTTTTTTCGGTGGACAGTGGGACTCTATGATCCTTGGAATACTGATGAATTTCTTCAATAGTTATCTGTGCTGGTTTTGAGGCTTCTTCTAAGCTGGAGCTTTTGTGGCATGTTAGTATATCATCAGCAAACATGCCTCTAATATCAACGGTTGTGGAAGTTTTAGGGTCAGACATAAATACAAGGAAAAGAAGAGTGCTTATAATTGCTTCCTGTGGAAGGCCACGTGTTATTAATCGAGGGGATGAAAGTTCCTTCCCTACTCTTACATAGAAAGTTCGCCCTTCTAAATAACTTTCAACAAAAAGGCTTATTTTTTGTGGGAATCCAAGCTTAGCATTTTTGAAGTCATCTTTTTATGGCATACATTATTGTAAGCTCTTTCAAAATCATACAATACTGCCACGGATATTTTTCCTTCTCCAAATCCTGTTTTTACAAAAATTTTCCAATCTGACTATGTTATCTAGTGTGCTGTGATGTTTCCTGAAACCTGTCTGCTCAGCCTGAATCAACTCGTTCTATTCCATGAACCACTCCAGCCTTTTGTAGACCAATTTCTCATGATGGTGGGAAATTGGTCTACATTGGTATAATGGAAATTGGTCTAATTATGGTGGGTTTCCATATCTGTGGGAAAGTACTTTTAAGCCAACACTGGTTAAATACCATTAATATTCTTGTTCTGAATTCTTCAGGGCTTTTTATTAAGCACAGGTTGTCTTCCTTGTTGATTTTTGGCGTTGATGGAGATTTCAAATTCTGAGTAGCCACATTTAATTCAGACTTGAAAGGACTTTCCTGTGAAAGGACTTGTTGTTAGTCCATATACCTCCCTACAATTTTTGGAAAGGGAATTCATCTTTTTTGAAGAGTTTCAGTAAATCAAAGATTTGGGTTGTTATCCTCCTTTGTGTACTTTGGAGTTGGAATCTTCAGGGGGGGGGGTACTCAAAGGCATCTTCTAGGGCCTCAGCCTTTTCTTTTTCAGTTTGCAAGCTGACTCCTTCCTTTTCCAGAGGATAACCTTGTTCCTGACTTTTGATTTGATTGCTGTTCATGCAGGCTATAAAGTTGTGAATTTTTGTAGGAGGTAATTTTGGGTCAAGGTTGGATGAGGAATTGGACCATGCTGTCTTCTTTGCTTCCCCAATAGTTCTCTTAACCATAGCCTCTGCTTTCTTGAGATTTATAAGACCTTCAATTGAAAGGAGACTTATTCTGTTTCCTTAGCGCCACTCTCTTTTGTCTGACCAGCACCTCGCAATCCTTGTTCCTCCAAGGCTTTGGTGGATGGTTTTCTATTGCCTTTCTGAATCCTTTGGTCTTTGGTATAGAAAAGTCAGCTGCTTTCGAAATTGTATTGTTAAGCAGGGTGGTAGATTCTTCTGGATTCTGATACATGCATCCCCAGAAAATTATGGAACCGTGGCCAATTTGCTTTTCTAGGAATCGAGGACTTCTTCTAAAATGCTATTTATCCCATAAAGGATGTTAATACCCTTCTTATTCCCTCCAAGTATTGCTCTAAGTTTTCTTTTTGATTTATTGCTCAATGCCATCTATATTACTTTTGTTCAAAGTCATCTTTACAGCACCATCTAATTTGAGGCCAAGCATTCCAAAACTCACTGCAACTCTCTCTGAGGACAGACTTGTATATTTCATTTTTCTCATCTAAGGGACTGGCTATTTTCTATAAACTATAATTGTGGATTATGGATCTTAGCGATTGATTTGGAGTCCCTCAAAAATTGTGATTTCTATACATGCAAAGTCCAGCATTGAATTTTCTGCATTGGAACATTGTAAAAGATACAGTTATCCCAGTTCTGCAAATTTTTTTTTACAAAAGATGCAATACAGCATTCACAGAACGTATGTAAAAGTGCCTTGAACTTTGATGCTCTTGAAAGGCACAGTGGTTTGCATCCAACCACAACATTTTTGGCAGACTTACAAAAGTTGTTGAGTAGTTTTTTTAAGGCATGTAAGGAGGAATTACCCCTATTTTTTTTTACAGTTGATCCTTGTGATGTACCAGCTTTTCCTAATGAACTAAGGACATTTGTAACATCTTGTTTAGATGATTATGTGAGGATTATAAATTTGCTTGTTGAAAAGCAGGAATACTCAATACAACCCCCAGGCCCTGTAGTCTGGCCCTCAGTGCCAGCTTGGGCACAACCTTCTGTTCCTCTTGTATTGAACAATGTTCCGAGCAGCTTGAATATTTGAAACCCAGCTAATCAATTTGAGTTTCTGGAAAAACTTGGATGTGTTGGTAAAAGTCCAGCCTATTGTGGATATAAAAGACAAAATAGTAGTGCATATGTCTGATGAGCAATCAGCAGCTCCTACTGTTGCTGCAATGCCAAACATACAAAATAATCAAGCAAAGATAGTGAGGCACAAACATAGCAAAATTATCAGGACAGACCAAGACTAAGATGTTGCACAAATACCTATTCTTGTTAGCAGTGTGTACAGTGCAACCAGATTCGGTAATATGTCAATAGTCTAGGTAAAATTCATATCCAATGATGAATTAAATTGAGCTGTTAAATGCAGAATCACGATTTAATATGTTTGTTTCGAGTTACCTTGCCAATTAAGAAGCCACAGCAACGTCACTCTTCTCAAGGTTTTGGTCATTTTGCTAGGACTGTTCTAATCCAACTAAATGAAGCAGATGTACCAGAAATCATAGCAAGTGTAATACGACATATCAGACTATTCATGTTAATATGGGTTCCATTCTTATAAAACAGTTACTACTTTTTTTTTCAGAATATCAATGGTGCCCAGGAGAAACTAAAAACCCATGAAAATATGCTACTTAAGTATGATATCGCGTGTTTAGCTGAACACTTGCTTAGTGTGGATCCCTTCAATGCTAGAAGTTTTATCTGACCCTTTGTTTTTTATTATACCTGCTAAAACAATTTCTGGCCACCCATTTGGTGGCTAATTACTTGCTGCCAATAAGAAGCTTAGATGCAGTTCTTTCTAACCTAGGGATCTATAGCCTGCAGTTGATTTAGGTAGTCTTGTTCTTGCATATATTTATATGCCAACACATTATTGTAATGGTATATCTAGCCTGCAACATGCATCAGTATGTGCATCCCTGTCAAAATTACTACACAAAATTAAGTCGTCAAATAAATTACTTGTCATATATGGTTACTTCAGCTCAGACTTCAAAGATGGTGCTGCATATTTTACACAGTTTCTCCCTTCTTCAATGCCAAGCAACATATTTTTACTTTTATAGATCAAATCTTTCTCTTATGTTCACCCTTCTGGTTCCACATCCAATCTTGATTTTGTCCTCTTGAATATCCTGGAACTCCAAAGTGTCATAGTTGATATACTTGACAACATGTTAGCAGGAGACCCTTACACTTACAGTTTTGTACAAATTTGCTTATTCCACAAATCAGTCAAAAGCCTCAGTGGTTTTGGAATATGCATTGGGATATTATTGATGTATCCCTATTTCAAAATGTTTTGGATTCTACACTATCAAAAATAGAAATTCCTTTTCACCTCCTTTCTACAATGCTGAATGGCAACAGCCTGGACCTAGATTGCTATCTTGCTGAGCATTACTCATCTGCTTAAAGTAGCCACTACACAGCAGCACCATCTGAGAGAATTAGGAAAGGTACACTGAAAAACAACTGGAGCAATGACCCAGAGCTAAAACTTGTAAGAACCATCACAAGTTATAGTTTAAGATATGGGTGGATTGTAATTTTGACAAATCTGGTTTAAATTTTAGAATCCTCAAATCAACTAAAGAAGAGTACCGGAAATTGTACTGCTCTTCAAGAGAAGGCAGGTATCTTTTCTGTCTTGTGACATCCAAAAATAATCCACAGTTACTGTGGAGCAAAGTATCAAAGTTCACTTCTTTTTTTTTGTTTACATTCTAAACCTATTTATGTAAGTTCTTAGGAGTGACACTTCTCCTCATTATTCTTTGTTATCCCTCCACCACTGGACATAACTTTTCAGTGGATTCATCTTCACCATTTGGAGCATAGCTGAAATCTTGTTTCTACTATCAATACTATCTACTTCAAATATATTGTTATAACAGGATTTGACCACATGCTATAAAAACATGTCATAGATGGCATTTTGTTTCAAAGAAAATCATTATAATTCTTAAAATGCCCCTGCTATGATTACAACATTTTTCAAACACAAAGGAATGCAATTTTAGGAACAAGCAAAATTTATATATTTGTAAAAAAAAAAGAAGATGAAAAGTGGAAATATCTGGAAGATGTGTAAACTACAAGTTTCTACATGCTATGAAGTAAGAATTGTTTTATTAACCTGTTTTCTCCTGAGGAGTATAACCACTTAAATAGAATCTGCTAATATAGGTTGTTACCCATTATAATAATGAGAATCTTAATTTATAATAAGCTATGCACAATCAGCTATGCACACTTTCATTTTTCAAATAATCTGGTTCTCAATATTTCACAGTAACATGATATTTAGGAATAAAATGCCTGTTTAACATTAAACTTTTGGTTTATCATATAATTTAGCTAGGAAGAAAGAGAAAACACGATTTGTTACATTTTTATGTCCTTTCCAGTTTAGGCCCTCAAAAGGTAACTTAATACCTTGTCTCTAGTTATAGACTATGATGTAATGTTAAAAAGTTAGTTTAAAGCTATTTAGATATAAAAAAGCAGAACAAAAAAGAGAGGACACATCATTACTATCCATGCAAAATAATGATTTTCCTTGTTGTTCAAGGTGGGGGCTGTAAGTTTCAGGCATAAGGCATTGGTGCGATTTTGTTTTGCTCTGACAGTATTTTCGACGGATTTCAAGCTCTTTTAAAAATTCTGATACAAACTTGCTATTAATATTAATCCAAAATAATAGTCGTCATCCCTAAACCATCTACAAATGGTTATTTTTTCCCTTAATGTATATTGAAACTTTTGGTTACTGTGAGCTATTTCGAGCCCCTTTAAGGGCTTAAAATGGAATTTCTCCTTGAAGCAACTATTATATTTGGAAAGAGCATAAAAACGGGCATCAAATAATGTATCCACTTTCTTCCTAGCTAAACTAAGAAAACCAAAAATTTACCTGTCTAACAATATGATTCATTAGATGTAATGATTCAAGCAATGAAAAATAATAAATAAATATTTTACTTGAATGCAAAAGGGAATGCATATTATTATAGATTTTGCTAAGAAACACCACAAAGCAAGAGGAAAGGGCAAGACACAGCTATGCATGTAAAACTAACTGGGAAAGACAAAATGTGGTGTAAGCCAAGAATTGGGGCTGCTAAGAAGGAAACATGTTAAGAAAATAATCCTTACTTCATAATATGCAGAATAATTGTAGTTAAACACATTTTGACTGTAGATCCTCTATACTTTATCCCCTCCCTAATGTGCAAATATATAGCCCAAATTATATATTTTTCATCTTACTTCTACTTTTTAATTTTGTCACAGTTGATTCAATCTACAGGTAGATAGATTAAAACAAAAGTGATGCATGACCAAATTCATGGAAAATATATAATATGGCTTAATATTTGCACATTAGGGGGGGGGGGGTAAATTAGACTATCGTGGAGCTGCAGTTGAAACGTGTTAAATACAATTATTCTCCAGATAATAAAGTAAGAAATGTTTTCTTAGCATGTTCCTTTCTCAACAGCTGTCATTAAAAAACTATACAGTTGATTAAATTTACAGACACACAGGTTGAAATAAGAGTGACACATAGCCAAATACATTGGAAATATATAATTTTGGCTATATATTTATGATTTAGGTATTTTCAAAGACCACACTGCCTTCCCATGATGTACAAATAGCAGTTCAATAGGGAAAAATCATTTTATTTGAAAGTGACACAACAAAATCTCTGGAGATTTTGAACAATATTTAAAAGGACATTTTCCATGGCCATTGAAAAGCAATATTCTATTGGCTACCAAGAAAGGTTCATTATTACTTGTAGCCTACAGTATGTTTCCTACCTTAACTAGAAACATAAAAAGTACATGAATCAAAATTTGTTTTGAAAAAAGAATAAACCCATTTTGACTAACAAAAATGCTAAGTTCTTACTTTCTGCTCAGACTTGCATTTTGGTAAATTTACAGTTTACAATGTAATTTAGCTATAATGAAAGTGAATATATCACTTTATACCTTTTTATGCTCTTTCACAATTCAATAATTGCTTCCAGGGCAAATTCTATTTTGAGCCCTTAAAGGGCTCAAAATGTGTGGTTCGAGCCCTCAAAACCACATATAGTCCCCAAAAGTTTAAAAGTTTATTTCTAAAAAGAACTGAATTAGTGAGAAAAAATTGCCATTTGCAGCTGCTTCATGAATGGTAACTATTATTTACCTTAGTATTAATAGTAAAATGTTATTTTGGAAACAGATTTGCAGAAACTTTTAAAAAGAGATAGAAACCCATCAAAAATGTCGTCAATTTTGCTGTGATGTCATTATTGAGGGGTTTTGGGCTCTTTTCAAAAATCTTTAAATTTGTTTCCTCAATAACATTTTACTGCAAAGACTAAGGAAAATAAAAATCCCCGTTCCTGAATCAGCTGCAAATAGCAATTTTTTCTTACTAGATAGCTGTTGTTTTTTAACATGTTTTTAAACTTTTGGGGACAATGACCTGTTTCACCTTTTGGGGACCCATTAAAGCCTGAAAATAGAATTTTCCCAAGAAACAATTATTGAGCTATAAAGGGGCATAAGAAAATGGATCAAGTGAAGTGTTCAATTTCATACTACTTCTACTACTAATAACTCTCTGCAGCACAAGGCCAACACAGCTATGCACACTCCTCCTCCCCCTCAATCTATTAAAAGCCTCAGTCTTTACACCTACCCAATGTGTTCCCATTTCCTTTAAGTCCTTCTTTATATCATCCTCCCACCCCAATGCAAATAACCTGATTTTCGTTTTCCCCTAAATGGCTGGCTGAAAAAGACAATCTTTGGCAATCTGTCATTTATCATCTGCAGAATGTGTCCTAGCCATATCAACCTTTCTCTCATTATAACCCTAGAAAGAAGGATTAAACCACACTTTTTATACAGCCTAATGTTTGAAATAGGGTCAGTCAGTTGGGTACCCAAAACAATCTGTAGGGAATTTCTCTGGAAAACATCTAGCAAATCTTCCTCTTTTTTTGGAGTGCTGATGCTTCAGAATCATATTTGACTGCTGTCATTACTGTAGCTTCCAATATTCTAATCTTGGTTTCCATTTTCCTATTCTTCTAAACTTTTTTTGACTGTGAAAAAAACACCCTGAGCCTTGGCTATTCTACTCCTAACATCTTCACAGTACCAGGTGTCTTTCCTAAACAATACTACCAAGGTAAGTGAAAACTTAATGACCTAGTCTTCTTAAGATTTATTTTCAAAACTATTCTAGCACCCTGAACTCATGAAACCTTTGAAAGTTCCCTCAATTTGCTCAAACTTTCATCTAGGATTCTTAAATTGTCAGCAAAATCTAAGTCCAGGGAAGTTTTTCTTTTCTACTTAACTCTTTATTCTCCCATCGCTATTCCCATACTTATTAAGACAAAATCCATATAAATGGGGATAGAACACAATCCTGCTTAACTCCTGATTTAATACAAAAGCAGTGTTATTCTTTTACATAGCACTAATTACTTTAATGTATTTGTCTAGTATACCATACAAGGATAAGACATTTGCTAAAGCTATTCTACCAGCTGAATCAAATGATGGTAAATAAATCACAGATCATATTATTGACTTACCAATAAAGTGAACATACCACTCAGCACCTTTTTTTATGCTCATTAAAGCATGAGTTATTGGTCATTTTTGACAACATAATACTACATTTTCTCAGTGCCAAAATTATTTATAATTAGGTTTGGTTGGGTTAGGTCAAAAAGTGCTTAAATCTGAATTTGCAATAGAAGCAATTGCTAGATTTGTAAAGAGCATAAAAAAGGCAAAGTGCAAAAAGGCAGTGGTATGTTCACTGTATTGGTAATATGAACTGTAATATATTTACCAAAATGATTGCTCATAATCTATAAAACTGTAGACTATAGATATTTGATGACTCAGTCACTTCTTAATTAATTTACTATCTACAGAAACTAGGTACATGCCTCTATGATTATCATACTTACTCTTTTCACCTTTCTTATACAGTGGTTTAATCTTTGCTTAAAATTGCTAGGTACTTCCCTTTTTCCAAAAATTGGTAAATATGGAGCAGTCTGCATTTATGACCAACAAAGTGAACATACCACTTGATGTCTTTTTAATGCTCTTTCTGAATGTAATAATTGCTTTAGTTGCAAATTTAATTTTAAGCCCTTTTAGAACCCATGAAAATGATGATTTCTTTCTATAGTTTTGGTTATAAAAAAGGGTTAAAAATTGGTTTCAGACTTACAATTTGACTATAAATCCATCATATTTACCAAAATGATTGCTCATAATCTATAAAACTGTAGACTATAGATATTTGATGACTCAGGCACTTCTTAATTAATTTACTATCTACAGAAACTAGGTACATGCCTCTATGATTATCATACTTACTCTTTTCACCTTTCTTATACAGTGGTTTAATCTTTGCTTAAAATTGCTAGGTACTTCCTTTTTTCCAAAAATTGGTAAATATGGAGCAGTCTGCATTTATGACCAACAAAGTGAACATACCACTTGATATCTTTTTAATGCTCTTTCTGAATGTAGTAATTGCTTTTGCTGCAGATTTAATTTTAAGCCCTTTTAGAACCCATGAAAATGATAATTTCTTTCTATAGTTTTGGTTACAAAAATGGGTTAAAAATTAGTTTCAGACTTACAATTTGACTATAAATCCATTTTGTAAAAGCTATATAATCCACCAGCATTGATTTATCATGACAAAGTTGGATGAAAAATATATTCAAAACAATTTTGCTATCCACCATGTTTCTTCTGTCTGCTTTGATTTTTTGGCAGCTAGTTGAAATGACAGTTTTTAAGCAGCCTAACAGAATAAGAAGAAAACATAGCAAAATTGTTTTGAATTTTTTCATCCAACTTAACTGTGACAATTTAATGCTAGTGAGTTATGTAACTTTGGTAAAATTCTAGTTTAGTGACTTCTTGCTATAGCAATTATATGAAAAAGCAACTGGTAACTGAAAATTAAGGTAAAATGTTGTTTTGTCAAAATTTCAATAGGTATAGAACTGTCATGTAGGTGAATTTCAGGACCCTCTAGAGGGAGAAGGAGTGGAGGTGGGTACTTTCATAATATATCTATTAACAATAGTTTCATGACCCCAAAAAATTGTTCTGGTAATACCAACATTGACCTATACTTTAGCCTGTAGACCAATCCTCATAAGTTTCATTTTTCCTAACCTAACCCCTTTCTAATATAGCAAGAAGTCACTAAACTAGAATTTTACCATAGCTTTTACAAAATCGATATATGATGAAATAAAAGGTTTAAAACCATTCTTTAATCCTTTTTTATTCCCAAAACTATAAGAAAAAATTTACATGACCCTCTCAAATTATCATTTTCAAGGGTCTAAAAATAGCTTAAAACCAAATTTACAACAAAAGCAATTATCATATTCAGAAGGAGCATAAGAAAGGCATTGAGTGGCATGTTTACTTTATTTGTAGGTCAAAAATGTGGACTGCTCCATATTTACTCAAAAATCACATTCATAATCTTCAGTAGCTTAGCCTATTTCTAACCTCAAAGCCACCATATTCAAGAAAGTCATTTGCCACACTGCCAGTACTTGAGTCTTTTATCTATCTATATATATAAAAATAAGTTGTCTGTCTGTGGATGTGTGGATCAGGTGACGTCACCTGAAAAAACTGGATCAGGTGACGTCAAAACTGAAAAAACTAAAAAAAGGCAAAAACTACAAAAAAAACTAAAAACTAATAAAAAAAATAAAAAAGCTAAAAAACTAAAAAAACTATAAAGGTAAAAACCAATAAAAAACTAAAAAAAAACTGAAAAAACTAAAAAAGGCAAAAACTACAAAAAAAACTAAAAACTAATAAAAAAAGTAAAAAAGCTAAAAAACTAAAAAAACTAAAAAAACTAAAAAAAGGTAAAAAACTAAAAAAAATAAAAAATAAAAAAAAAACTAAAAAAAAGGAAAAAACTGAAAAATAAGCTAAAATAAAGGTAAAAACCAATAAAAAACTAAAAAGAAAAAAAGGAAAAAACTAATAAATGACGACACTCAAAGAGAAAGCGACCAGGACAAAAGGAATGTTCGATTAGCAATCAACAAAGCACCGGGACACAGGGAGTATAAATGACGACCAGGACATAAGTAAAAAAAAAAAAATATCTATATATATAAAAATAAGTTGTCTGTGTATCTGTGGATCGTGGATCAGGTGACGTCACCTGAAAAAACTGGATCAGGTGACGTCAAAACTGAAAAAACTAAAAAAAGGTAAAAACTACAAAAAAAACTAAAAACTAATAAAAAAAATAAAAAAGCTAAAAAACTAAAAAAACTAAAAAAAGGCAAAAACTACAAAAAAAACTAAAAACTAATAAAAAAGCTAAAAAACTAAAAAAACTAAAAAAAAGGCAAAAACTACAAAAAAACTAAAAACTAATAAAAAAAATAAAAAAGCTAAAAAACTAAAAAAACTAAAAAAACTAAAAAAAGGTAAAAAACTAAAAAAACTAAAAACTAAAAAAAACTAAAAAAAAGGAAAAAACTGAAAAATAAGCTAAAATAAAGGTAAAAACCAATAAAAAACTAAAAAAAAAACTGAAAAAACTAAAAAAAGGCAAAAACTACAAAAAAACTAAAAACTAATAAAAAAAGTAAAAAAGCTAAAAAACTAAAAAAACTAAAAAAACTAAAAAAAGGTAAAAAACTAAAAAAAAATAAAAAATAAAAAAAACTAAAAAAAAAGGAAAAAACTGAAAAATAAGCTAACATAAAGGTAAAAACCAATAAAAAACTAAAAAGAAAAAAAGGAAAAAACTAAAAAAAAATTTCATCTAAAAACCTAAAAAAACTAAAAAAGGTAAAAACTAAAAGAACTAAAAAAGAAAAAAATAAATGACGACACTCAAAGAGAAAGCGACCAGGACAAAAGGAATGTTCGATTAGCAATCAACAAAGCACCGGGACACAGGGAGTATAAATGACGACCAGGACATAAGTAAAAAAAAAAATTAACAAAACTAAAAAGAAGGTAAAAACTACAAAAAACTAAAAAGAAAAAAAAACTAAAAACTAATAAAAAAACTAAAAAATCTAAAAATCTAAATAAACTAAAAAAGAAAAAAAAAGGAAAAAAATAAAGGAGAAAAACAAAACTAAAAAACGAATGTATATACAGACCGGTACACCGGGATACAAATGACGACCGGGACACAGGGAATATAAATGACGACCGGGACACAGGGACACAACTACAACGGGGACACCGGGGGAAACAGGGGGATATAAATGACGACCGGGACAAAAAAACTAAAAAGAAAAAAAACCTAAAAACTAATAAAAAAACTAAAAAATCTAAAAATCTAAATAAGCTAAAAAAGAAAAAAAAGGAAAAAAATAAAGGAGAAAAACAAAACTAAAAAACGAATGTATATACAGACCGGGACACCGGGATACAAATGACGACCGGGACCCGGGACACAGGGAATATAAATGACGACCGGGACACAGGGACACAACTACAACGGGGACACCGGGGGAAACAGGGGGATGTAAATGACGACCGGGACACCGGGACAGGGAATGGTCGATTAGCAATCACCATCAACAAAGCTCAAGGGCAATCATTAGAATCATGAGGTATAGATCTGAATACAGATTGTTTTCCCATGGACCATTATATGTTGCATGTTCAAGAGTCGGTAAACCTGACAATCTATTTATATGCAAAGACAATGGGACAGCAAAGAATGTTGTATATTCGCAAGTTTTACGTAGTTAAAACCATATATATATATCTATCTATATTCACAGGTGGGACATAGGGACACAACTACAATGGCGCGTAACTATTATGGCGCGTAACGACTTACGCGCGCGGGGGGGCTTGGGGGGGCGCGAAGCGCCCCCACCAACTAGGTGTTGGGGTGGCGCGAAGCGCCACCCAACAGCTAGTGTTTTATAATTCTTTTAGTACTGCCACTAGGCTAATTCTTCCTCACAAAATAATCCTAGCTAAATGATGTCCTAATCTGTAAATAGCCTAGCATTCATTTTTTTGAATTATAAAGGTTTTAATAGCCTGAACTAAAAATGCAGTTAATGAAAATCCGACGCCAAGAGCCTCTCCGAATGATACTGTTAGTAAAAACACAAAAAAAAAATATCCAGCAAAATATTCAACATGCATAAATTTCTTGATAAATTTCGTCTTTGACATTATCCAAAACGAATATCACGTTGCCAAATATTTTTAAATGAGACTGTACTTTTTCAGCCAATAAATACAACAAGTTGAGTAATGTTGAAAGTATAACATTTTTAGTAAAAAAAAAAACAGTAACGCAGAAAACGCTACCTTTTATCACAGGATTGCACATTTGGTAGAAGTTTTTGATGCGTCCGGTTATATATAATTGAATAAAGTTTTGGTAAATGTCTATTTTACATGGTTATATAATTTAAATGGTTTAAAATTTAATAAATTGACAGTATTGTCTAGTCTGTGAAAGAAAAACCATGTGTCCCTCATCACAAAAAAAACTACACGATTTTCCACATTATGCAACAACAACTTAATAAAGCACCACCCTTGAGAGTGGAGAAACCAGGGACTTGAGCACAATTTTGACTACGCCTCAATCATGTGTGAATGGTGGCTAAGTAGCCATATAATCATAAATATAAATAATCTCTCTCCCCTTTCCTCCTCTCTCGTTTCTTTTGGAAACCCAAAACATTTGTAACTTTGTCTTTATATACAGAAACTAAAATCTGTGCGACTGCAAATTCATTGAATACTCTCGATTCAAGCTGTTGCCCATAAAGATCCTGTGCAAAATCAAAAATGAATTCAACAAGTCTTTTACATCAGGTAAGAGATAAGCATTTGACAACAGATTAAAAAAAAAACAGTACAAAATATACCTCGTTTTGAGATCATAGCTTTAACCTAATAGAGGACAAATCACAGTCCTTAGTAACTAAAATTAAAAAAACACTCCTAAAGCAAACGAGCAAGTGAAAAAAAAAATTGTCGTTTCAAGCTGATTCAGCGATGGTAGCCACTGTCTAATTTAGTTGAGGGTAAGTAGGCGTAAGATTAATCTTGGCAAGTCAAATTCTGTCATTTTATCCATTCTTCCGCTTTTTCTTCTTATCTTCTATGTTTTTATCATATATTCTGTTTTTTATCCTTGGATTCATGAAATCGTAACGCATTGTGGAATTTTAAAGCGTCCTTTATCAATAAAGTACTTGGGGGTTATATTAACGATATTATATCACTCAAGAGTCATGCACATCTTTGAGTAAATTGTTGTCTCGTAACCTAAGTATTATGAGAAAGGTTAGGTATTTTTTCCCCTGTGTATGTCCTAAGCCTCTTTTATTTTCCATTGTGCACCCATATATTCTGTTTTGTAGTAGCGTTTAGCTTGATAGATTTACTCCCGCTGTCCGGCGTTTAAGAGCTCGTCAAAATAATGTTGTTCGTTTGTTAGTTGGCCAGCAACCCCGGAACTCAGTGCAGAACGTGTATGAGCAAATAAGGATTCTGTCAGCTTCTGGACGATGAGAGTTATATACACTTTTGTTTGTTTTTAGGCTACAACATGTACAAATTTTTCATTCGATCATTTGCAGACCTCCACTGAGAATTTTGACCCAGTTGACGATTTTTGTGCTTCATAAAGGGGGATTCGAAATTTGAATCATCTGGATCGTAGTATTATAATAATAATAATACTTCTGTACTTAAGAGTGCATTTGAAGAAATCCTTTTTAGTAAGTATGAATTTTAGTTCTTTTGTTGTGTTTTTTTTCGGGGGGGGGGCAAGTAAATAATTGAGTAGTTTATTAGGGCCTCTTGGGATATGATCTTAACTGTAAAGGTGAATTTGTTTTGTTGTAGGGTTTGTAATGTCAATTAGGATATGTGATTTGTATTAGTTGTCAAGGAGGCACACTCGTGCCTCTATAAAGAGGCGACACACGACAATGTTAAGCGATCTTCGGTTCCAGTGGTCGCAGACGAATGGGGAGGGATGCATTTCGTAGCCCGAGCTCCAACTAAGAAACCTGCAAAATTTCATCCCCCTCCAACTTTTTCTTCATGGGGAAAATCTGGCCGAAAGTTTCAACCTGTCAACCCAAGCCCCCCTTTAACGTTGTCCGATCGGGCTGAAATTCACAAGTTAAGGTCCCCTAGGGCCCAGGAGCTTATCCGCGAAATTTCAGCTTGATCCGATAACTCCTTCCCTGTTTTCCAGAAACCACGCATAGCCACTTAAAATTCATTTACTTTTTTTTCCTAGACGCCTACAGGTCACATCCGACATCGGATCTGGGTGTACGAAGACTCATTCGATGCGGAATTCTCCGAGTAAGTGCCCATGAAAGTTTCGTAGGAAAATCTTAACCCCCCGAAAGTTTCGACACAACGTTGTCCGATCGGGCGGTTTTTTTTCACAACATCAAAAAAATTTTGATAACACCTGGACAGCTTATCATTTGAGAGATAACAGAATATTAGCTTCTTATGAGCAAAAGAAACATTTCGGTCATTCTATCTATTTTTTTTCTATTTTATACAATGATTTATAAGCGGGGGGGGGGTTCCTCTCCTAATTCCTGTACGAGGAGTACAGGAATTATTAAATTACATCCACCATGGATTATAGAAAAACGTACAGAATTAATATGAAAAAAAATTAAACCTGTACAAAAGAGTCTTTAAAAGCGGGGGATTTGCCTCTCCTAATAGTCTTCTTATAGTCCTAATAGTCTCATAGTCCCATGTTAATTTTTGAAATTCTTAAAAGTTACGAATATCAACATTCAAGTACATCAAAATAATCAGCTCGGCACGGCGAGAATGACTGCAAGCATCATAAAAATCCAGCTCCATTCCAGAAAAAATTTTGATAACACCTGGACAGCTTATCATTTGAGAGATAACAGAATATTAGCTTCTTATGAGCAAAAGAAACATTTCGGTCATTCTATCTATTTTTTTTCTATTTTATACAATGATTTAAAAGCGGGGGGGCGGCAGCCACCCAAGTTCCTCTCCTAATTCCTGTACGAGGAGTACAGGAATTATTAAATTACATCCACCATGGATTGTAGAAAAACGTACAGAAATAATATGAAAAAAACTTCGTTTTCTTAAAGAGTTAAAGAGGCTGCGTCCCAAAGTCGAACCTTAAAACGTACAGGAATTAGAAGAGGCAGTTGGGGGGCTGCCGCCCCCCAAACCCCCAGCTTTTAAAGACTCTTTTGTACAGGTTTTTTGTTTTTTTGCTAACCCCCAGCTCTTGGCTTCGGAAAGGCCCTCTTTTAATTAACAAAAAATTGAATGAATGAATAATGGAATAACTTCGAAAAATGTTAAACACAAGAGGACAGGAGAACCATTGCGCCGAAACTAGTAATTAGTAACAATGAAGTCCCCCCAAAAAAAAACCTGTACAAAAGAGTCTTTAAAAGCTGGGGGTTTGGGGGGCGGCAGCCCCCCAACTGCCTCTTCTAATTCCTGTACGTTTTAAGGTTCGACTTTGGGACGCAGCCTCTTTAACTCTTTAAGAAAACGAAGTTTTTTTTATATTATTTCATAATATATTTAATCCTGTATCTTTTTTTAATATATTTTTGCTACCCCTTCGGACAGTTCTTTCTACTTTTTGGGGTCGCTGTTAATACTGATGTTGTTTTTTGGTTTAATAAATATATCTCTCTCTAGTCTTAATTGTAAAATGCCATTTTAAAACTATTGTTCTAGTTACATATTCAGATGCAACGTTTATGACTTTAGGGGGAATTGTTGATACATGGGATTTTACAGGAAGAGGAATTAGTCAGAGGGAAAAATGGAGAGGTTTAAAAAAAACAAAAAAAAAACAACACACTAATAACAATCAGACTTGCTTCAGATAAGAAATCAAGATTCTGAGAATATATTATTTGTCAAAGTCATTAGCATCTTGATTTATGTCGTCAATGAATTTTTAAAATTTATCAATATTTATGTTTACCTACGAGGAAGACTTTAAAACAACGGCAGTGATTATTTCGTTTGTTTGACATTCTTAGAGGATTTTCCGTACCTCCGAGGGGTTCACCCCGTCCTGTAAATTTTCTTCTGACTTCGTCACCGATTGGTTGGTGTACATAATTGGGTTAATATTTGATACCATAAATCTTTAAGTTAAAATCCTATTTCACTGCAATAAAGAAACCATTGCAAAATTTTGACGGTAAAGGGTTTTGGGCGTTAATGGGTTAGTCTGATCCAATATTTTTATATACTTTGCGCTAATTTCCTTGCTAATACCTTTGCTACAGTTAGTAAGATACATCATCTAGACACTTACACCAATCACGATATTCTAAACATAAATTCACTGATAATATCAAGAAACAAAATTAACCAAGAAAAAGCAATTTTTGGTACACCAGAGTAAATGCGCAATTAATTATAAAATCCACCCTTATATTTAGTTTTTACTTTCTATTAGTGACAAAGCAAGCATGAATACCTATAAGAAAAGGTTCAACTCTAAATTCATCAGATATTTTCTTAAGAAGGATACTGGGTCTAATCAGGTCAAATGATTTTTACAGGTCAATGGCAACAGGGTTTACCCATATTCTAATGTGGAGGTCCTAGGCAGGATTCCAAATTGAGAATCATCTATTTTAGCTTTTAGCATTCAGTGAAAACAAAGTAAGGGGTTTTTCGACTTAAATTTTTTTTGAAGTCCAAGCGTATTACAAGTGCCCAAAATTAGATTTTTGTGAAAAAATTATGCAGAAGGGTCTTCGTAACAATCCAATAACTAGAGGAAGAAGTGTTACAAATTGTATTTAATGATATTTAAAAAAGGAGTATTTGGTGTGTACCATTGCTTTTCTTCTTTGGCGAAATATACGGTTATCACTGGAGTTAATAAACTTGCCTCTTGCGGAAAGTTCTACGGACGTGTTTGATAGGTCAGAGTTTATTTATGATTAGAATTTAAACATAATAGATAACTTTAAGAATCGTCACATTTACGAAACTTGCCAAATAACTCCCAATTTAAAGATGAAACTAATTAGAATACACGTATCCCATTTTGTTCTCAAGATGGTCTTAATTTTTTATCCACTCAAAATGACCAAATTTTGACCCGGTTTGCAGACCAAAAAGCGTTAAATGAATAAGTCTTCAATAACCAGAAACATTGTCAAATAAGTCCCACCATTCGATGGCCAGAAAGGCAAAATTTGAGCTTGAGGGAGATATGAAAGCATGTTTTCCAAACCAGTTTTTTGCTTCTCCTGAGCATTTTCGAAAATTTCATTTAACTTGTTTCGTATTTCCAAAGCAGAACTTGCGAAAATACAAACTGGATTGTAAACTCGATTTCCTGCTGATAATCCGGATTGTGACATTGCAAGGTTATCATCTATATTGCTAATTCGATAACAACACTGAAAATAATATGTGTATTTGGAATTTTGGTTTTGCCCATGCGTGAGTTGAGCCTTTAAACTTTGTTTTTCTACAGCTTGCGTTTCAAAAATCCGGTTTTATAAACTTTTGTGGTCCCCTGACAATTATCGATCTTGTTTTAAGAATCTGGTTCCTTGGTAGAAAACGCTTATGGTTTGTCAATTATTGAATGTACAATTTAGGCCTTAATCCATATCTGTTTTAGCTATAAAGAGATAGAAAATACCCGCATTCTCTCTATCTCTCTCTTGCCCAGTGTCTGAACCCCAGACATAATGTACGTAATTTGATTATATATTTCTTGTCTGTGGTCTATACTCCGTCTCGTCAAAGGGGTTTTAATTTGTTCAGCCAATGCTGCTTGTGCGCGAGCGCCAAATTCAAAGTTTTGATGTCACATTTGCAACTGTCTCGACCAGATCGAGAGCATAAAGAGAAACACATGTCTTATAATTATAGTTTAGGACGTATGCTGGGATTTTACACAGTAGTAGCCTTTTTATTCTGGCATATAGTCAATACTGTTCAACCAGGGAAGTTAATAGACGAGATTTTCCATGTGACTCAAGCCCAAAACTACTGTTCAGGTAATTTTACTCATGTAAGTAATCTTTTATGTGCTCCATGGCTTTCAAAAAATGAAGAATTTAACACAGATGAATAAATAACCAAGGTTTAATTCTTTTTGTCGCCTAGGCTTTTTAGACAGTTGGCATATTTTCTGCATTCTAGTGTCACTCCACTTTTCCAAAGCCTTATCAAGATATACATTTGTGCTCATATTTCTCATTAACAGCAGGCTCATAGGCCTGGCACGTTCCAAATAAAACTTGCAGGCTTATAAAAAATAACAAAATGTTTGGTAAATTTGGAGATATTTCCATTACTGAGTTATGAAATTATGAAAAATTCATAGGCTAGCCTACTTTTCAGCATCAAATAAGGTCAATTTTTTAAAACAGCTTAGAAACAAACTGGGTTGACTTAATTAGGCCTATACTTAACTTTGAATAGCTAATGGGCTAAGTAAGATATCATCTGCATATGCAATATAAGGTAAACAAATTCAGCATGTAAAACACACACAAAAAATGTGGGTTAGCACAGGGCATAAACAAGCATAATGAAGGCAAATATAGCAAAATCAAATGCAATGAACCTCTTAAAATCTGCTTGTGTGTTTCTAGACCCTGTCCTAATATGAAAGTTAGTGAGACAAGTTAAACTCTTTTGTGAAATAATATCTAACATTACCTTAAATTACATTGTCCAGCAAAATAAGGAAAGAATCCTGTAGAGTTGCTGGTTAGTAATGATGAGGAGCCATTGACTCAATTACATCCCATTCTATTTTCCATGGCTTGATGGACCAACTCTTGTCAACAGCAATCTTAAAGGCATCAACAGAGGGAGTAGTTACAGCAGTATCAGGAAAATTGTTTCAGTGAGTAATCACTCTATTGGAGAAGTAGTAGTTGACTTCCTACTATGCCCCCTTGTCCTGGAGGATTTGTCAAACTGAAATAGATTTTGACAGGGGGAGTCAGTGCTCAAAAGCTTATAAGTCATTATGACATCCCCTCTTCAGTGCCTGTACAAAAGTGTTGGAAGCTTCAGTTTATTCAATCAAGATGGGTAGTCAAGATTCTTACATCTGTAAACAACTTTTGTTACCTGTTTTTGGACATGTTCTATTTTTTGCTGATCACCCTTGTTCAGGGGTGGTGCAATGCACATCATAAATTCTGCCAAGTTGCACAAGACCCTTGTACAGTTTGGTCATAACTTTGGATGATCTGCTATGCAAGGTACACATGATTAGGCCAAGGGTCTGGGATGCTTTGGGAACTACTGTTTGAACATGTTTGGTAAATTTTAGCTCCTCATCAACAACAATTCCCAAATCTCTCCCATCTGCCAAAGAGTCAATCAATTGCCTTGAACCATCCCCTCCTATCATATGGTACTGCCACCTTATGTTCTTTCTCCCAAAGTGAATTGACTTGCACTTCTGAATGTTAAATTCAAGATTCCACTCACAGGCCCATAGTGAAATCAAATTCAAGTCTTCTTGTGTGGAAGCTCTTGCAACTGATGACTCTGTAGAGCCAATGAGCCCTGAATCATCAGCATAAAGGCTCATCTTATTTCTTACAGCTTACAGCATCATTAATGAAAATGATGAACAATGTTGGAGCTAGGATTGTTCCCTGAGGCACACCACTGTCAACTTTTGAGAAAAACTGTTGCCCATTGTCCCCAAATTCCTTGATTATCTGCTTTCTTCCTGAAAGTCACTGCATCACCCATTTTACAACCTCCAGATGGATCCATAGTTTTATCTTCAGCTGGCAAAGACAGACTTTAGCAAATGGTTTGGAAAAATCTTTGAGTCTCAGTTCTATGTCCACAGGTTTGATGGTAACAACTTGCATATGCTTCTCAATATTGTAGTACAGCATTTCTGGCAAGAGAAACATGTTTCAAATATTGTCAAACAAGCAAACCCACTACTATCCTTGCTAAAACATCTAAGTAAATTTGACTGCCTAAAGATGCATTCCTTCCAAGTTTACTTATTGTATGCCAGGCTGTTATTGGAAAGAACATGTCCAGTCTGGTATTCACACCTTTAAGTAAACTTAGCAGCAAAACTGAGCTGATCCAAAAGTGTTTGCTCAGGATCATTTACAAAGAGAGCAAAATCCCATACTCCTTCTTCCTTAAATCCACATACATAACCACATTGAAAGAAGGGGGGGGGGTATAATTTGCTTGTGTTTTGGCTAGTCAACCATTTCCAAAACCACCCTGGGGACATTTTTCCCAAATTTCACAACCCCAATAGAAGCAATTTTCTGTGGTGTTCCTGACTCCAGTCTTTTGGATGATTAGAACCATAATTTGGTGTTCTTGAGACAGCTGGAGACTAAAAAAAGACAACCATTGAAAACCAGTCTCTTCATCCAGTTGAGTATGAGATTGAAAAATCAATCTCTTGCTTGAGATGTACAAAAAAAAAGTAAGTAGTGCCCTGTCAGCAGCAGGCAGCTATGTATCTGATATTCATTTAAGTTGTGATTCAGAAGCTAATTCTTAGAGTACTTGTGCAAGAACACTACTGAATTTTCACCATCTGTAAAAATAGAAAAAGTATTGTCTTCAGATGTATGTACCTACAAAAGTACACTTTTTAATGATCCCTGTAGTGGACATTCCAATTCTGATCATGCTTTCTTTTACATTTGAATTTAACACCTCTTTTGGTTGTGTGGATTTGGTTCCCCAGATCTTGTTGAAGATGAATGATTCTGTCATCCTCGGAGACTTTCTGTCATCCTTTGGAGGGTAATTTTTACCATGGACAATGGTATTCCAATCAACTAGAAGACTGCAGAAAAAGTGATTTTATTTTCCTGGAGGATCAATCAGTCAACCAGAGGACTATTGAAAACCACCTTAGATGCCAACTCCCCTGATTAGCCTTCACATCACCCCAACTTACTCTCCAATCCATATTGTTACTGAGGGGTTTTAAAAACTTTCATCAACTTATTATGGAGCACATTAATAATTCTTGATACATGTCTTAAAAAAAACAGTTATATTATTAACTCTTTTAGTAGATATTGTATTGTTACAATAATTATTTCCCCTTTTTCTTTTGTCAATTTTATTTTCTGTGTTTTGTTTTGTCTGTGTTTCAGGTTTTTAGCTGTGTTTTTTAATTTAGTTTCTTTTACACAATCCTATTTTAGTTATCAATATTTCTGATTATTTTTCTCATTCTTAATGGTTTTGATGTCTATTATTCTTCTGATTCAACAAAAATTTGTTATTAACTTGAAACATAAATTCAGATATTTTCTTTAGTTATTGAGTGTTGCTTATCAATAAAGTTTTTTCTGTTACCATTTCCTGTAATCTTCTTCAGTATCTGCTGGATAATTTCCTCTGTGACTTTGTCTTCCTTTTTGCCTAGGGGCTGATTAGCCTCCCCCTATATACACCCGTGTTTGTGGACCCTTAAATATGATACCTTTTTCTCTTGCTATGTCACAGCAAAATTGATGTCATTTTTGAGGGGTTTCTATAAAAATTTCTGCAAATTAGTTTCCATAATAACATTTTACTGTTCAGATTAATGAAAATAATTGCTACTATTCCTTAATCAACTACAAAATGTAATCTTTGCTCACAATATTTTTTTAGAAACATGATTTAAATTTGTGGCTACTAATTGGCTGTTTTGAGCCCTTTAAGGGCTCAAATTCTCCCAGAAGCAATTATTGAATTATGAAAGAGCATAAGAAGAGTATCAAGTTATGCATTCACTTTCATCCTAGCTAATTCATGCTGTCAGCTACAAATTTACTAAAAAAAAACTTTCAAGGATATATCCAGCTCCTTAATAATCTCCTTGGAAGATATTTTGATGCACCTACCTTCACTCCTTTTCTCTCCAGAGAGTACTGGCTTTTGATCACCTTCAAGAATCTTTGTGGTATAAAAGTGAAACCTTGCAAAATAGATCCTCTGCTCAAATGAGGTACAAGGAAAGGGTTTTGACTCTCATGCATTTGCTTACTCCAAATTTATAAGATTTTGAAGATCTACCTACCTATTTCTTAAATTTAGGGAAGAACCCTTGATATGGCTTAAAATTCTACTGAAATGACAAGAATTGCATTTAATAAAAACTAAAGCTAATGAAAATTAGATTGAAGTCTGAAAATTAAGGTTTAATATTTTTTTTTGGTCAAAATTCAGGTGGTTATTAAGCTAATATTCAATCTGCTACACTCTAGAAATCTGAAAAAGGCCAATTTAGTAGCTTAAAAAAATCTTCCCAGGGTATATTTTTGGCCCTGGACTCATTCCTGAATGCTTCATTTACCTGACTCAGCTGCTTACCAAGATAGCTAAAAGCCCAAAACTAGAATTTCACCAAATTTATACGTACTCAATGAATTATAAAGATCCACTTCCTAGTAGGCACAAAAAATATCTTACACCGGTTTGACCATACCTTACAATTAGAATTGGCATAAACTGAAAATATTTCAATGTATACATTATTTCAGAACTTCCTTATGTTTAGTGTTTTAGCCTCTATTGGTACTGGTTGCTCTTTACTTATGATTTGTTACCATAAAATGTTTGATTCTGGGCAGTGAAAGTGAGAGACCTGTATCTATTAAATCTTAAAAATGAAAAAAAGGCCAAAAATTTGTTTGTCTAATTTTGTTAATTATTCATGGCTTTTTGTTTTATTTGTCTCAATTAATTAATTAGCCAAAAGACTGTAGGCAATGCATCCTGTAAAAGCAATAAATGCACTTTTAACATGAAAAATGAACCACCAAAGCAAAGAAGAAAATAACATGGCATTTACAAAACAAGTAATTTTTAAAAAAATCAGGGCTTATTACAAACGGTAATTAAATATTTTTACAAAATGTTATGGGATTCAGATTATACAGACTTAAACCATTTTACATTATTTGTATTTAATCAAGAATTTGCTCTTCTAGAAATTTTCTTATAGGGAGGTTTGAAGGCTTAAAAAAACAATTTTGGTCAGTTCTAGATATTTTTCTTGCTTCACTTGTATTCTGTAAACCCATCAATTTGGGGAGCAGTAAAGGCTTGTCAAATCCATCACAACTAAGTCAAAGCTGAGGAAGAGAGACCAGGGACTCGGCTATTATTTGGCAAGGTTTGTAACAAAGTGCTTGGCAAAAAGCAAACTTGTTGCTATCAAAAATTCACTCAAGGGAATTGTATTTATGTGAAGTTTTTTTCATAAATATAGATAATTGTTTTTGCATGTCCATATCAATGATACGTGAAATTCTATAAGGGTTAATTTTTTATTGGAGCATTTTGAAACAGTGCTAGTTGGGCCTAAATATGGAAAATAATAATAAAGTGATTGCCGTTCTTGAGTAAATTTAAGTTCTGTGTGATTTTCTGTCTTAAATGCACAATATAGACAAGCCTTAACATCAGATATGCTATTTCATTTGATAATTATAATTTTTTAGGATTACTTAATTATAAATGACTTTGTTTTCTTTTATAATTCAGATTAAGTTCCCTTGAATATACAATGCAAGTGCAAAGAATTAAAAAGGAAGATATTTTTGTGTATTCTATTGTAAACAGCCTGTTGAAAAACAAATAAATTTTCTGAAACCTTTCTCTGTAATGAAATTTTCAAACAACCTGTTGGTATTATTGCAGAATTTTTCATTTGAAAAGGTGATGCATTTTACAATGGGTATGTGACCATATCCTGGGTAGCCAGATATGGTTTTAATAAAGTAAATATAGTCTTTATAGACTATGTGTGTCTTATTAACCTTTATGTTGCCCTGGTTTGTCTGCTTTTAAATTTAATACTTCTTTAATTTGTAAACCTTGATTTCCGCTGGTGTATAGTTCACTTTGGAAGCGTAGACAAATAACTCAGAGTTATTTACTTTCGTAAATGTAGCTGAATCACTCACAGTTATGGGTTTTGTAGAGGAGACAAGAAGGTCTTTCTCAATGTAAACTCTGTGGTTATTATATAAGGTTTGTGTCAAGTAACCTGTCTCTTATATTCACTTCTAACCTAAATGTACTTGAACTTTCAGATGCAAATAATACCTTTAATATTCTAGGAGATGGAAACCCAGACATTTAAAGAAATTGAATTAATTTACAACCCTTTAATTTAACACAGAAGCAGTTTAAGCCAATTACATAAAGATCAACACAGAAAAAGACCAATCGAGAAGTAAATGACCAATAGCATATCAAAAAAGTTTACAAATGCTCTGTAATTCTGATAATTTTTACAATAAAAGCACCAAGAAGTGTTCTGACGCATGGAGTCCATGCCTCCCCATTGATTTGCTAGCAATGGTAGTTCTTTAGCTTTCTTATTGATCTGATCTAGGTTTTTATTTGTGAGGATCTTTTTTATAATACGAATTATGATAGTTTCTTTTGCTCTTCTCTTTGACTCTCAACTCATGTGCTGGATAGCAAATCTTTTTTATCCGATAGAATGTAAATGTGGGCTTGCATTGTTTGTTGATAGCATGCAATGCTGTATGGTATATGGAAGTTTTTTTTTTTTAGTGGGATGAAAAGATTACAACTTTACCTGGACTCTATATTTTGTCTGTTGGACTTTTATACCCAACAGCAAATGTTCTTGGAGTAGAATTGGCACAGCTTTGTACAACCCAAACGCTGAGACTTACTAATGTGCTGCTATCAATAGCAAATGTATATCTTTTTTTCACTATATTCAACAAGCTTCATGCACCAACCAAAGTAAGTTTAGTTTTTAACTCTAATTCTCACTTTTTCATGTTTGTCTATTTTTTGTTCAAATATATTTATTTTACTGTTTCTAATCTTTCAGTATATATTAGAATTTCAGCTTCTTTCCCGGGAAGAATGTATTTAGTCAGTATTAAATTTTTTGGATCTGTTCATTTGTTTTGTCGAATGCAAATAACAGGATTCTAGTGTCTTAGACTTGGCACTGTATTAAGCAATTCTTTCAAGGTAGGGCGAGGGCTAATATTTTCTTTTTTACAAACTTACCAAAAGTCTGATGTAAAATGCTTTGTGACTTTTTTTTACACAAAGATTCAATGGTGCCAAGATATGAATTTGTGTAAAGCATCCTCGAATTATGTTAAATATTATCTTGTGTGTTTTCCTAGAATTTATTATATTATCGTATATACATTCCCAGAATAAGTTTCATTAAATTATTGAAGTAACTATCTTCTATGGTGCATCACTTAAATGTTGATGAATTCCTCTTGACATTGACTAATTGAAGAAACTAATGGAATCTTCCCTATACCAATATCCATTTGAGGTTGTTGCTTTTGTTTTTACTATATTTCTGAATAAATCTTTTTACACAAATAACTTGTCGAAAAAATACGGAAAAATGATTAGCTTGCTTCTTAAAAATGTATATTCTATTTTTGAATGACTTCCAAAATCCTGGAAGTGATTGTTTTTTATATGTAAACATCATAATGGTTTCAAATGGTAACAAAACCAGTTTTTTTCACAGCTGTTAAGTGTATATGTAAGTAAATCTTCAAAGAATCGATGAAGAAATTCCCTTTAAGAGGGTCCAGATTTTAGATAGATAATTTTCTTGAGTTTTCAGCTAAAAGAAATTGAATGCTTACTTGTGCAGCCCACTATGTATTTTGGTCAATACAAGCAGCTTTCAGTTTTTTCGCTTTATCTAGAACCATTTTAGTGGCTCTTTTGTGTGCCCCAAAGAGCCACTTTCCCTTTGAATGAATGAATGAACTTTATTACCCGTAAAGTATAAAAAACACAAAGTACGGAGTATTATAAATAAATGTAAAGTAAATCCATTGAGTATTATAAGTAAATCCATTTGATTAATAACCATAAACAAGGAATTTATACACGATTATTGAAGAGAAACACTATGTTCACCAAGAGAGTATGTCTGCCATATACATGAGCCTATTTTTTTCAGTAATGACTCTTGTTAATCAGTCCTTTTCTCTGGTAGAAATTGTGTCCCTTCGTTTCCTAGTTTCATGGTCTGAGATCTTAAAAAATTGAGTAGATTTATTCCTTTGAGGAAAATTAGAATGCATACAACATGTTTGCACAGCCTGTTGGGTTTTCATTTTACAGCTATTCAAAACTTAGATCATTTTGACTTCGATCACTTTGATCAAATGAGGGGACATTTTGAAGTAGTGTCCCCTTTGAAAATAGTTTTCTTTTCAAGCGTTCAAGCTTTTCGAGTTTCCTTTTCATCTTCTTTTTCGAGCGATTAGTTTTAATTATTATTTTGGGTTTATATTTGAGAGTTAAAAGAAAACGTTTTAGATACTCACAGAAGCTTAGATATTTATTGTTAATCAATAAGTTTTTTTTCTTTTCTTTTTTGGGTTGTTTGGTATTGCTGATTTGATTTGGAAGGTGGGTAAGCGGTGTGACTCTGTTTGCTCAGCCAGAGTCGACTCAGCTCCAAATAAGTACCTGGAGAAATCTGGGGGAAAACACAGGAAGGGTCAAATGATATATTCCCAACAATGCATGGCACTCCTGGCCAAATTCAGATAATTAGGATATTGGTACCTGTTCTACGCAGACCATTCGTCAGCATGAGAAAATATTTTTTTGTTTTTGTACTAAAGGGATTTCCATCAATTATACAATTAATAAAATTCATTTGCTCCAAACTGTTCACTCAAGCCTACTCTAGACTTAAAAAAAGAAGAATAATGGAGCGAGACTTACGTGTATTCAGATTTTTTTTTTTTTTGCTCAGCTTTGTCAGTAATCTTATCAGCAAACTTCCGTGATGACACACACTTCAAACTTCTGAGCGTTAATAGGAAATACAAGCAAAATTTATGAATTACTCTTCAGAACTCCTTCACTCTGCCCAGGGAGGAGACTTTGAAATCACTTTGCAACTCTTATTTATTTTATTATTTATTCAACACTTATTTATGCTTCTATGACAAGGTTTGAAATGGTGAATCGTAGTTCAACATGGTAATACTGGGCTAAAGGAATTTAAGTAACTATTTCTAAAATAGTGCTGATAAATCAAATCAAAAAAAGAGAAGACAAGTTTTGAAATTACAGAAATAGGTGAGGGTGCCACTCAGTTTATCCCTCATAGTCTAGAATAGAGTCTTATTAACAAATGAATTAAAAATACAAGTTTTCAAATGAAAGTAAAGAGCTATAATAAAACTTTTAAAAACAAACCGGGACTAATCCAGATATGAGGGTCTACCTGTCACCTCAACCTTCTTTCCCCCTCTTTGCTATAAAGTTTTATAGTGAGTTTCTGAAGGCATTAATGAATGCAACAAAGGTAGCTAGTGGTCAATTGCAAGTTGTTTTTTTATCCAATTATCTTTTAAAACATTTTTGACTGATTTTTTCCTTGTTTAAAGCAAATGTGCATCAATATGCTGTTCCATTCTTGAGATATTGTGAAAATGCTTTTTATCTCATACAATCGCCCTTGTGCTTAAGCGCTCGTTCTTCGAGCCTTAGGGACAAAACGTTAAATTTTAGTGTAAAGAGTGGAGAGGGGGGCTGAGAAGGTGCAAAGTACTACATACAGAGTAATTTATTTGTCTAAATACTTTAATGCCACTCTACTTTTATTTGAAAACTGGTTGTTGTTTTTATATACTTTGTTTATTTTTAATACCATGATTAGATTACTCTAAATGTGATGAGGCTACCATACCTTCAAATTCCACTCTTTGCCTTAAATTTTAACTTTTAAAGAGCAATGCTTTAGGAAAAAGAGCCCATTAAGCCTATTCCCTTTTATAATAAAGCATAATTTTCTAAAATAAAGTATTCTGTCCATAATCCAAAGGGAGCTTTCCCCCACCCCCAGTACCCATACTGCACCTTCACCCTCGATGTATTAATATAAATATTCTTCCTTATGAAGGGAAGTCGGAGGCAAAGCCCATATACTTGTGACTGTTCATTCAATTCATCTTAAGCACTTCTCAAAGAAATTTATGAAATGTTTTAAGACTCTTTTTTGAGGCCTTAAGTACCCTCGCCCTTTTATAAAAGAATCAGCTGACCAGCACCCTAATAGATGGTGTTCAACTTTGTGATACTCTATAGTCATCAGCTTTATTCGATAAACTAGGAGTATGGTCGATTACTCGAATAATTCTATGATTGCGATTAATTCTGCGTTTTTTGATTAAATTGCACGATTTTTAAGGTAAAAATAATCGGAGTTGGATCGTAATTGTCCGTTTCTTACAATTGATCTCTTAATTCTGGCATCCGATTGAAGAAAAATGTTGTCGTACTATTAGCACTGTTGTAGCCTGCTACTGAGGAAGAATTCATAGAAATCGATGGCCGAGGAGGACCAATAAGGCTTAGTTTCTTTGATTGTACTTTGTACATAGTACATAGAAACGAACACATCGTACACAGGGACGCATTCAAAGAAGCTGACGGCATTACTTCAGTCGGGATCAAGGTCTTATCAGCTTTGGTAGAAGCCGTCAGATAGCTATCAATCTTTTCAGAATTTACAACCAGTGACCAACCAATTCATTCTAACGGTCACCTTTTATTCTTCAAAACGCATTTCAAAATAGTGGATGTAAGCAACTCTAAGCGGCTCCTGCTACAAGAGCCTCATTGTCATTGATTGGGCCCAGTGAAGAGCTGACAATTAAAGTTGAATCTGAAAGAGGGGTCACATCATCTATACTTATTTCATCAATCATGCGTATGATGAGATTGTTGTAACCAGATTCAGAACCTTAAATTCATTTAAGATGGCTATTACTAGAAGAACTTCAAGTTAAACTATGGATAAGAATTTCATCTTGGCAACAATACTCGGATCCAAGCGGCTCAGAAACTACAATGTAGTTGCAACCATTTCCTTTTACAAACAGCTTTTCAATCAGTGACGGAAAAAAAAAACAGACATTGAAATTATATGGCTTCTGAAAAGGATTGTGTGTCCTGGCTATCAAAATGTCCTCGCTTTTGTGTCTCAAGAGATGAAAACCCATACCATGCAAGGATGACCCATATGATATGTAAATTAGCAGATATGCGGCAAGGACATAATACCATTGGTCTACTGGGAAGGGAACTTAGGCAAATATCTAACTTTGACATCTTTGGAAATTGCCCAAGTTGGCAGAAAATGCTTGGGTATACCGGTGTCGAGAAGGTTTTCAGTGTTGCAGGGAAGATGATGCCTATACAGAGGGCACGACTAAAAAAAATTTGTAAAATCTTGTGTTTCTGAAGTACAATTTTCGAGATGTGGGTACACTTTTTAGCATGCTTTTACCACTTTGAATTGAAATATATGCGTAAGTGAACTGAGAGTTGATATAATTGAACTAAAACTGCTTGGAAAAAATTATGGAAGCCAATAATTGGATTGTATTTGCTTGATTGTATTGGATTGTATCGGCCGTCCTGGCCGAGTGGGTTGGTGCGCTGGATTCGGGATCCCTTGTCTGAGAGGACGCGGGTTCGAATCCCAGTGTACCCAATTCTTCAGTTTGGGACGGGGGTCAGTGGCGTGACTCTGTAAGCTTAGCCAGAGTCGACCCAGCTCTAAATGGGTACCTGGAGAAATCTGGGGAAGGTAAACAGGAAGGGTGTGCGACAGCACAGGATGGCTGGCCCCCAACCCCCCATTGCACTTCCTGGCTGAAGGGCCAAGAAACGGAGATCAGCACCGCCGGTACGGACTGTAAAGTCTAATGCCGTATCCTTTACCTTTTTTTTTTATTTGCTTGAAAGTGGCAGGTTTAATTGCTGAAAGTAACTTGTAGGTTTTACATCCCTAGGATAAACAGTTTATAATGATGGTGCTTTTTTTATGGAACTGCATGTATGTTTAGGGACGAATGTTAAACTGCAATGGAGTGTAGTACTCAGCAGTGCTGCAACAAGTACTCCAAATTTTTACCAAAGTATCAAGTATTAAGCACTCATTGTGCTTATAGAAGAAAATGAAGTCTTGATTCACACTTTGATGACATGTCTCGCCCTCGGCACCTTTAAAAGGAAACTGCCTCAAGTTTTCAAGTTAAATTTCAGACACGCTATGAAAATGTATGGCATCTATATCCTTTGGCTGGTTTTCACTCAAGCAAGCCGCATGCTGTGTAGTCAATTCAGATGGTTGGTAAAACTCCCTACAAACATATATTATAAAATCACGGGCCTGTAGCAAGCCCGTTGATTCAGACGCATGCCATACGGCTGGTCAAACTGCAGAATGAATGAATGAACTTTATTATCCGTAAAAGTATATAAGAAACACAAAAAACGGAGTATTATAAATAAACAAAAACAAAAACGATAAACACCAAGAAAAAAAAATCGAACTGACAAAAGACAACATGGACTAATTAACCAGTATGAATATGGAAAAAAAGGCTGCAGAGGGTCGTAAACGTGAATAAAGTAGATAATCTTTTTACATAAATCATGACTAGAAGACCGAATCCAAGAAGGCATACCTATTAAACCAAATCGAGCAATTATTTTTCTGTTTTGGTGCCATCTAGGAAGCCAGAGGAGGAATTTGTAATATCTGAAATTAGCCGCACGTAGAGTATGGCGACTTTTCTTACGAAATAGATGAGCCATGCCTGAAAAAAACAAAAGCACATGGGCGCAATAAGCGTTATAAATCATGCACAAACCGTTGCGGTTGTGACGGCTTTTGTTTGGGGATATTTTTCCGTAAACGACGCGTAGGTTTTTCACGGTTTGATTCACTAGGGATGAAAAGGCAGTGGAAAGTGTTGGACCGATACACAGACCAAGCCAACTAACTAAAGAAGAACATGGCAGAATTGCAGTCACAGCAACGAATGGAGCGACCGCATAAGGGCTATTAAAACAAATAAACTTGCATTTAGACGCATTAACTGACAGTCCAAACTTAGATAGTTCATTGGTTAATATAGTAAAATTGGAAAGCAATCCACGGCGAGTCCGGGCAACAAGAAGAACGTCGTCTGCATATGCAACAGAAGACAAAACAATATTACCATAAGAAACAAAACTTTTAGGGGGACACAGGAACGATGCAAGCACACATTTAAATATACTAGAAGACAATACGGCAGAAGTTGCAACCTATCTATTTCTAGCAGCAGTTTTCACACCATGAAGTGGCAAAACCATGAGACTAAGTCGAAAAATTTCTGAGAAAATAGGAATAAAACAAGAGCTAAGAGCTCATATGACACTTGTGACGAGGTCGGAAGAGCCAAGAGTCATATGGCATGAGCTCTAGCAAAATTATAAGAATCCATAGATTAATTTAAAAGAAAAATCAGAGGCGTAATGCCGGTCGGTATTTAAAATAAAAGCTCTGAGACACTAGGCCCTTTTAAATATCAAAATTCATTAAGATCCGATCACCACTCGCAAGTTATAAATACCTCATTTTTCTAATTTTTCCTCTCCCTTCAGCCCCCCCCCCAGATGGTTGAATCGGGGAAATCAACTTTATCAAGTCAATTTGTGCAGTTCCCTGACACGCCTGCCAATTTTCATTGTCCTAGCACGTCCAGAAGTAGCGAACTCGCCGAAGCACTGGACCCCCCTAACTACCCCAAAGAGAGTGGATCCAGTTCGGTTTCGTCAATTACGTATCTATGACATTGGCTTATTCTACCCACCAAGTTTCATCTCGATCTCTCCACTCTAAGCATTTTCCAAGATTTCCGGTTTCACCCTCCAACTCTCCCCCAATGTCACCAGAACTGGTCGGGGTTTAAAATAAGAGATATGAGACATGAGTTCCTTCTTAATATCAAATTCAAAAATACCTCAGGAACGGTCACCCGCTCTTAAATTAAAATACCTCAATTTTTATAATTATTCCGAATTAACACCCCCTCCAACTCCCCAAAAGAGATCGAATCCATTTCAGTTATGTCAATCACGTATCTAGGACTTGTGCTTATTCTTCCCCCCAAGTTTTATCCTGATCACTCCACTCTAAGCATTTTCAAGATTTCCGCCCCCCCCCCCAAATCCCCCCAATGACACTGGATCTGGTCGGGATTTAAAACATGAGGTCACAGTTACGAGGTCCTTATAAATATGAAATTTCATCCAATGAAATTCATGAAGATCTGATCACTCCTTCGTAAGTTAAAAATACCTCATTTTTTCTAATTTTTCAGAATTAACCCTCCCCCCAACTCCCCAAAAGAGAGTGAATTCGTTTTGTTTATGTCAATCACGTATCTAAGACTTGTGTTTATTTTTCCCACTAAGTTTCATCCCAATCCCTCCACTCTAAGCATTTTCCAAGATTTTAGGCTTCCCCCTCCAATGTCACCTGATCCGGTAAGAATTTAAAATAAGAGCTCTGAGACAAGATATCCTTCTAAATATCAAATTTAATTAAGATCCGATCTAATTTTTGTCCTCCCACTCCCCACAGATGGTCGAATCGGGGAAACAACTATTTCAAATTTAATCTGTGCTGGTCCCTGATACGCCTGCCAAATTTCATCGTCCTAGCTTATCTGGAAGTGCCTAAACTAGCAAGACTGGGACTGACAGACCGACAGAATTTGCGATAACTGTATGTCACTTGGTAAATACCAAGTGCCATACAAAGTAATTTTTCTCTGGGGATGGAATATTTGGTTGAAGGTTGGCTTCAATTTGACTTATTTTGGAAAAGGGCTATTTTCAGGCTTTGGGCAAGCCATGGGTGGAAGAAGTTGTAGGCCCTACTAAACGAAAACTCGACTTTCTTAAAACTTGAACCCCCCCCCCTCGCCCTATTTTAGATAGGGCTTGATATCAGAGCTCGATATGAGCCCTGATCCTAGTCATCTTTGGTCTAGCTTTTATTTGGATCCGTTGCTCCATTTGCAAGCTATACTAAATTAAACCATAAGATTTCAGCACTTAAAACCCACTCCCCCTCGTTCTATTTGAGCTAGGGTTTTCATCTTAAAACGTGATGCCTGTCACGGTCTTAGGCACCTTTGGTTCACTCTTCACTGAGATCCATCAATCTCTCGCAAGTTACACTGAACTAAATGAAAAACTCAACTTTTTTTAGCACTTAAAGCCCCCTCCCCCTAATTAAGCTAGGGTCTTCATCTCCAAACATTGTGGGTCTTATGGTTTTGGCACCTTTGGCTTGACTTTCATTGATATCCATTACTTCATTCGCAAGTTAAACTGAGTCAAACAAAAAACTCAACTTTTTTAGCACTTCCCCCTCCCCCTCTTCCTAATTAAGCTTGGGTCTCCATCCCAGAACTCAATGCATATCATACTCTTAGGCATCTTTATTCAATTCTCATCGAAGTTCATCTCTCCATTTGCATGTTACAGTGAAGTAAATGAAAAACTCGAATTTTTTTAACACTTAAAGCCCCATCGCCCTTATTAAGCTAAATTTTAATCCAAATAGTTCAATTTTAATACAAATCTGATTAGCGGTTCATCCCGCTATACTCGATTGCACAGACGGGCGGACAGACAGACAGATCTCAAAAACCTATCTTGATGGATATTTTCCACTATCCAAATAGGTGATGATGCCTGGATGATGATATGCTATTGTTTTCCTTTTTTGGATCCAATGAGCCAACATGGCTACCTAAGACGTTGCAAAATCCGTCCGTCCGTCTGTGTAATCACATTTAGGGGGAGAACCGCTGGTTGGATTTGGATGAAAATTTTGATGGCCAGATTTGGTGCCAAGGATCATGAGACACATCAAGTTGAAAGATGAAGACCCTAGCTCAAATAAAACAGGGGGAGAGGGCTTTACCTGCTAATAACAGTTTTTCGCGTAATTCAGAGTAACTTGCGACTAAAGTGATGGATCTGAATGAAAATTAAACCAAAGAGGCCTAAGACCATGACACATTTCAAGTTTTGATATAAAAACCTTAGCTCAAATTTAACAATGGGGAGTTGGTTTTAATTCTTGAAAAATTTAAGTTTTCTGTTTAATTTAGTATAACTGGCAAATGGAGTAACGGATCCGAATGAAAACTAGACCAAAGATGCCTAAGATCTGGTTCAAGTTCTGGTATCACAAACCCTATATCAAACAGGGTGATGGGGAGAAAGTTTCAAGTCTTAAGAAAGTTGAGTTTTCCTTTAATTTAGTAGGGCCTATAACTTATGAATGGAGTGGCAAATCTGAAGTCAGATTAGTCTGAATACCTGAATTTTCTGGAACAAATTTGACAAAATACCACTCCATTGGATCCAGCTAGAATTAAATAAAAAAAACTAATTTTTTAACTGGAAGTAAGGAGCGACATTAAAACTTAAAACGAACAGAAATTACTCCGTATATGAAATGGGTTGTCCCCTCCGCAATCCCTCGCTCTTTACGCTAAAGTTTTTAATTGTTTTAAAAAGTAGAACTGTGGTAAAGAGTCAAACTTTAGCGTAAAGAGCGAGGGATTGCGGAGGGGACAACCCATTTCATATACGGAGTAACTTCTGTTCGTTTTAAGCTTTAATGTCGCTCCTTACTTTCAGTTAAAAAAACTAGTTCTTTTTATTTAATTTCTGAACGTTTTTGAATTAATGCATGTTTGATTTTGGCTCTCCGCACATAAATTATTAAAATGAAATTTGCATATTAATTCTTTTTTTGGCTAAATGGCTTTCTCTTAGTTTTGATCAGACGATTTTGAGAAAGAAGGGGTGGGGAAGGAGCCCTGTTGCCCTCCAATTTTTCGGTTACGTAAAAAGGCAACTAGAACTTTTAATTTTTAACGAACGTTTTTATTAGTAAAAAATATGCGTAACATAAGAATTAACTTACGTAACAAACTTTTATATTCTTATATTTTTATTATGTATATGAGGGGGTTTGTCCCCTCGTTAATACCTCGCTCTTTACACTAAATCTTAAGTTTTGTCCCAATTCTTTAAGAATAACCCCTGAATCAGAAAGGCCGTAGAATAAATAGTTTAAATTACTAAAAATACTTTAGCATAAAGAGCGAGGTATTTATCTTCTTCTAGATAACTCGCTCTTTATGCTAAAGTATTTTTAGAACCCCTCTTATGCGTAATAATCCCTGTTCGTTCTAAGTTTTAATGCTACTCCTTACTTTCAATTGAAAAAACTTTTTCATGTTTATTTTTTCATTGTTTTCTTATAGTAATGCTAGAAAATCCCGCGCCCTTTTCATTGAATTTCTCTTCCCCCATGACTTATTCCTCCAAGGAAAGATCCTCCCACATAGCCCCCTCCCCTCAACCCCACACCCAAACCAAAAAAAAATCCCCCTGAAAACGTCGGTACACTTCCCAATAACCATTATTGTATGTAAATACTGGTCAATGTTTGTAACTTGCAGCCCCTCCCCCAGGGACTGTGGGGGAGTAAGTCATCCCCGAAGACATAGTTATTATAGTTTTTCTATCTCAAAATTTTGATCCGTTGACTTCGAGAAAAAATGAGCGTGGGAGGGGGCCTAGGTGCCCTCGAATTTTTTTGGTCACTTATAAGAGCACTAGAACTTTTCATTTCCGTTAGAATGAGCCCTCTTGCGACATTCTAGGACCACTTGGTCGATACAATGACCCCCGGAAAAAAAGAAAACAAAAAAAAAAAACAAATAAACACGCACCCGTGATCTGTCTTCTGGCAAAAAATACGAAATTCCACATTTTTGTAGATAGGAGCTTGGAATTTTTGCTATAGAGGTCTCTGATACGTTGAATGCGATGGTGTGATTTTAGTTAATATTCTATGACTTTTAGGGGGTGTTTCCCCCTATTTTCCAAAATGAGGCAAATTTTCTTAGGCTCGTAACTTTTGATGACAAAGACTAAATTTGATGAAACTTATATATTTAAAATCAGCATGAAAATCTGATTTTTTTTATGTATCTTTTAGCATCAAAATTCCGTTTTTTAGAGTTACGTTTACTATTGAGCCGGGTCGCTCCTTATTACAGTTCGTTACCACGAACTGTTTGATTCCCTAGACTTGTTTATTGCAGACAACATTTAGATGGGCAAAGATTCATAGCTTCAGTAGTTTTACCAATAATATGGTCCTGAAGATCATGAAATGGTAGAAATCTGGTTCAGTTGACGAGATGACAAAACTTAGACACCAATGTAAGAAATATAAGCCCATATGGACTACAGTATGCAACATTTAGCACAAAACAAGGGATTTTTGATCACTATCGACCAGTGAACTGTGAAATAATTTCAATTTTCTTTGTTATATAACTTTTAAACAAAAATTAAACCAAGGGTTAATCATATTATAATTTTTTTTTTTATTTCAAAAACAAATACCTTATTTCATATCCTAAAATAGGGCATGGAGCTACATCTGAGTTTACTCTAAATCTAAAGGGTGATGTTTTCATGTACATTGTCAAAGCACTCACACACAAAAGCTATATCTGAGTTTGCTCTAAGTATAAAGGTGATGTTTTCTTGTACATTGCCAAAGCACAAACACCCAAAATTTTCGTGTCAAAGGTAAAGTATTTGAAAAACAAGTACATTAAAAGTATCTTAAGTAATAAGTATTTCGTAATCTTACTTAAGTATCAAGTAATAAGTACACCCTAGATTTTTTATTAAGTACAAGTACAAGTAATGGAAAATTTTACTTAAGTAGTATTTCAAGTAAAAGTACTTCAAGTAAGTGACAGCACTGGTACTCAGGAATGTTGTTCAGTAATATTTTGGCTCTTTACATTGGCGTCCATTCGTGAAAACTAAGAGGGGGGGGGGGGAGCAAAGTGTATTTTTCGAAATTTAAGAGGGGGAAATTTGTCATTTTTTTTAATTTATTCAATGAAAATATCTACAGAGGCGTTTTTCAATGAAGATACCTCAGTAAAAGTGTTTCTCTAAGAGGGGGGATATAGGCAGGATCAGATGCACCCCCTCCCCCAATTGACGCCACCAGCTTTGTGTGGGCCAAATTTTTTCTTTTTTTTCTTTTAATAGTAACTTTAGTGATTTTGCTCATAGTAGAAAGTAGCTCATAAATTTTGAATTTTGTTTGATAATTTTCATCATAATTGCACCCATTTTGGTGGGATACAATTCTTTTCTAAAATTAAGCAAATTTTCACACGGTAATAGCTTTTTATGAGTAAAATTAATGTTTATGAATTTTTGTAGTTAGATTTAGCGTACATAGTTGGTTTGGATGGTACAAATATTGCAATCCAATTTTTTTTTATATAATTTTAGTTTCTGTTGAAAAGAGTCGCTTTTTAATTACAAATCTTTAACTACGAACTATCGGGTCCTGGGCTCTTGTAAATGTAAAGAAAACCGTGACCCTTTCCCTCAACCCCCTTCCTTTTTAGTTCGTGTTTAATATTCATACAACAGTGTTTTAATCGTCCCTGAATCGTAATCATCTCCGAAAAAGCTCACGCCTTGAAATATTTCTAAGTGAAGGAGGGACCCAAAATTGACTGAAAATTTTTAGACTCATAAATTTTACCGTTTTCAAGGGGAATTTTTTGAACAAATCTTTTTCATAGAGAACCCCCCTCCCTGCCTTTGCACGTAAACTCATTAATGTAATCTTGCATGCTACGCCGTAGATAGTTCTGCAACAAAGGTGAGGAGTAGCCAAGCAGCACCCTCCAATATTAAATGAGTAGGTCGAAAACTTTTGCCAAGAATTAATGGAGATTTAGGTGGAAGTCATTTCGCACACACGCACATACCCACTTCTCTCTCCTCCCTTCCATCCGCTCCTCTTCTATATTTATCTGAATGCTCGATGAAAGCTGTGAGAAGATTTAGGTCTAAAAGTTTGCTTTTTGAGGCTTCAGATATTCACCCCTACTCAACGAAAGATCTGCTCCCCGATAGCTGATGTACAACTATATATCACTTTAAGTAATTTCTACAAAGCATTAAATGAATAAGCTCAGTTACATGAAGCTTAAAAAATAGTTGCTTATATTATCCGTTTATTTTGAACTGCATTTTGCTTTAGGAATAAATGCGCCATGGCATGGGATTGTGACCTTCGAAATTGGGAAGCTGAGTTTATGGCTTTGGTAGTAATTTTAGAGTAATTGATTATACTGCATTTTGGCCCTCTTGCGGACCATAATTGTTGTTTAAAGCCACAAAATGGAAGAAAAGCCTCTGTGCTGTAGTGTGATCTCTAGTGCTACTCAAAAAGGGGACTTGAACTGTCAGTTTTGTTTGAATGAACCATCTCTTAGAGTCCTAAGACCATTGGCCGGATACAATCACTCCTGAAAAAAACAAAAAACACATAAAGACGCGTCCATGAGTAGCCTTCTTGAAAAAGAAATCGTATTTTTGTAAGGGCTTAAAAACTACTAGTGTTTCGGATATACCGAATTTGATGGCGCAATTTTCATCAAGATCACTGCATCTTGGGGGTGTTTTGCCTTTTTTTTTCTAAAATTTGGCAAATTTCTTCAGCCTCTAAACTTTTTATGAGTTAAAATGAATTACTGTTCTGTTTAAGTTTTAATGTCGCTCTTTACATTCATTTGAGGAAACTGTTTTTTTTTCTAATTTCTGTTCTTTTTTCTTTGTATACCCAGGGTTACAACAATTGCAAGGAGGACTACCATCCCTCAAACCTGACCTTTTGAATCGTAATTTAACTTTTGTACAGGAATACTTCGAGAAAAACAGCTAATTTAGTGTTTTTGCTTTTTCAACTAAAGTATAATAATCCAGATTGAAACGTCATCTCCGAAATACGAGTATATTCATTTGTATATATCATTCACTAAATAAGAAAAAGAAGAAATTACACATTTTGCAGATAGTACCTTTAGGTCTCTCTTACTCGATGAATTTCATTGCATAGTTTCCATCAAGCTGTTGCATATGTTTTAATCAGAAGTTTGTAGATTTCTGGTTTCTATTGACAATGGTTGTTCTTTACTTGTAGTTTGTTACTACGAGCTGTTTGACCCAATGTTCTCTTAAACGTGAAGGGATGCTACTACTCCCTCCTCCAGCTGCGGTCTTTTGCAGTTGAGTTTAATATCTGAAAAATAATGCTTCGAGAATAATACTCATCCCTGGAAAAAATACACTCCTTAAATATTTATTATGAGGGTGGGATTGAAATATAAAAAAGGAAAAATGTTTATAGGGCCATCATTTCAATATTTCAAAGGTGAATTCTTCGAACAAAACTATTCTATAGGGAAGTACGGACTACGTGACCTTTCAGAAACGAGAGCGCCTGTGTGCAGCATTAATCATTTGCAACTGGGAAGCTCAATATATAGTTTTTTAAATATTTAAATCGATTGGCGGCTTAGGGGCAAAATTTTAATCAGGTGCCTTAGAATGACAGAAAACACCACTCTCCCATGGCATAATCTTTTCGACCACTTAAAAATGGCACTAGAATTTGTAATTTTTGTTCGAATGAGCCCTCTCCCGATCTTTTAGGACCATTGGTTCGATGCGATCATCCTTTGAAAAAAAAAACGCGAGTAAAAACGCATCCCTGATCTTTATTCTAAAAAAAAAATGCAAATTCCCACATTTTTGTCTATAGGACCTTGATAAGTCTGCAATATGGTTCTCTGATATCCTGAATTTGATGGTGAAATTTTAATGAAGATCGCAGGTCTTCTTGGGTCTTTCACCCTTTTTCGAAACTCAGGCAAATTTCCTCAGACTCTTAGCTTTTGATGGGTAACTTCAGACTGAATAAATTTTTATGTATTTGGCGTCATCATAAAAAGTCCATTCGTTTGATGTATTGATTGCTATTAAAATTTCTTTTATAGAGTTTCGTCCACTATTAGGCCGAGTCACTCCTTACTTACCCATTTTTACCACAAATTGTTTGATGCATTTAGCACAGAACTTGAATAAAAATTGGTATATTTATTTATTAGCATTTATTTATGTCTCATTTGGTATCACTGGCAATCTTACCAGGTGAATAGAATGGTCCTGTGAATTACCAAGACTAGTTTTCAACAACGATGGTTAAACCAGTGATGTCCTTCCATAATTTTTCACTATTCTTTCAAGATGATTTGCATAATGTAAACTGAATGGTCATTTTTATTATATTTTTGTGTTTTTATTTATTTTTTAATTTATATTCATGTGTTTTAAAAACAAGGTACAAGGTCACAAAAGAGCTTGCTTTAAGTGACATATTGCCAGCAAACCGGTGGTTTGCCCTTATTGGTCTCAGGAAAATAAGAAAACACATTCGTGCGGTTCGCATAGGACACTCAAACTCCAACTTCGTTTTGGAATACTTTTTGCTATCTCAAGTTTTGAATTCAGATTTTTTTTAGTACTCAAGTATTTTTTTGTACTTAAGTTGTACCTAACACCTATTTCTCTCTTATGCAGTATTTCAAATATAAGTACTTGAAGGGCTTACAACACTGCTACATAATGCATTTGTTGTTGTTTCTCTCTCAGTGAATCTCTGTCTCAATTAAACCCAATAGCATAAACGGCAGTTTAGCACTACAAGTACTATGTTTGAACTGTGTAATGCCTTCAAGTTTCACAGGCTGACCCTTTGCCTTTAAACCTTACTCAAGCCCGTACTGTCCGAAAGGGTGAAAGAAGAAATGTAAAATTTATTATTTAAGTCTGTAGAAACAAGGTGTATTACTTTCACCATTTCAAACAGTTCGTGGTAACGAACTGTAGTAAGGAGCGATCCGGCTCAATAGTAACCAAAACTCTAAAAAATTGAATTTTGATATCAATAGCTACATCAAAAGAATCGCAATTTAATGCTGATTTTAAATATATAAGGTTCATCAAGTTTAGTCTTACCCATCAAAAGTTACGAACCTGGGAAAATTTGCCTTATTTAGGAAAATAGGGGGAAACACCCTCTAAAAGTCGTAGGATAACGACTTAACGAAAATGACACCATCAGATTCAGCGTATCAGAGAACCCTACTGTAGAAGTTTCAAGCTCCTATCTACAAAAATGTGGAATTTTGCATTTTTTGCCAGAAGACAAATCACGGGTGCGTGTTTATTTGTTTTTTTTTTTTTTTTTTTTGTTTTTTTTTCCAGGGGTCATCGTATCGACCAAGTGGTCCTAGAATGTCGCAAGAGGGCTCATTCTAACGGAAATGAAAAGTTCTAGTGCCCTTTTTAAGTGACCAAAAAAATTGGAGGGCATCTAGGCCCCCTCCCACGCTATTTTTTTTCCCAAAGTCAACGGATCAAAATTTTGAGATAGCCATTTTGTTCAGCATAGTCGAAAATCATAATAACTATGTATTTGGGGATGACTTACTCCCCCACAGTTCCTGGGGGAGGGGCTGCAAGTTACAAACTTCAACCAGTTTTTACATATAATAATGGTTATTGGGAAGTGTACAGACGTTTTCAGGGGGATTTTTTTGGTTCTGGGGGTAGGGTTGAGGGAGGGGGCTATGTGGGAGGATCTTTCCTTGGAGAAATATGCCATGGGGGAAAAAATTCAATGAAAAGGGCGCAGGACGAATCTGGTCACGGTAGAAAAAAACGTCAAATTCAGAGCTTAATATACAATGCCGGGTGTTCGGAGCCTCTCTATTATGGAGCATAATTTGAAAATAACACAACTATACGAGCGATAAAATATATATACCACAACCATAACTCAACTAACGAAAGAACTGCTAAGAGATAACACAACTATAAAGCGAAAACAGGTGAAAACTAACGGGAAAATAAACGAACTAAGAGGTGGAAGGGGCCCAGAGAAAAAATATAATCCTTTTTCAATTTTGAGCCTAACTTCCGCAAAGGAGTAATAATGTCAGAAGCCCAGAAATACCGAATTATTTTCTTTTCAAACAGTTCGTGGTAAAGAACTGTAGTAAGGGGCGACCCGGCTCAATAGTAAACGGAACTCTAAAAAACGGAATTTTGATGCTAAAAGATACATCAAAAGAATCGAATTTTTACGCTGATTCTAAATATATAAGTTCCAATTAATTTAGTCTTTTTCATCAAAAGTTACGAGCCTGAGAATATTTGCCCTATTTTGGAAAAAAGGGGGAAACATCCCCTAAAAGTCATAGAATCTTAACGAAAATCACACTATCGCATTCGGCATATCAGAGAACTCTATAGCAAAAATTTCAAGCTCCTATCTAAAAAAATGTGGAATTTCATATTTTTTGCCAGAAGACAAATCACGGGTGCGTGTTTATTTGTTTGTTTGTTGTTGTTTTTTTCTTTTCCCCAGGGGTCATCGTATCGACCAGGTGGTCTTAGAGTGTCGCAAGAGGGCTCATTCTTACGGAAATGAAAAGTTCTAGTGCCCTTTTAAGTGATAAAAAAATTGGAGGGCAAATAGGCCCCCTCCCAGGCTAATTTTTTCCAAAAGTCAACAGATTAAAATTTTAAGATAGCCATTTTGTTCCGCATAGTCGAAAACCATAATAACTATGTCTTTGGGAATGACTTACTCCCCCACAATTCCTGGGGGAGGGGCTGCAAGTTACAAACTTTGACCAGTGTTTACATATAGTAATGGTTATTGGGAAGTGTACAGACGTTTTAGCCAAAAAAAAATTAATATACTAATTTCATTTCAATAATTTATGTGCGGAGAGCCAAAATCAAACATGCATTAATTCAAAAACGTTCAGAAATTAAATAAAAAAAACTAGTTTTTTTAACTGAAAGTAAGGAGCGACATTAAAACTTAAAACGAACAGAAATTACTCCGTATATGAAATGGGTTGTCCCCTCCGCAGTCCCACGCTCTTTACGCTAAAGTTTGACTCTTTGCCACAATTCTACTTTTTAAAACAATTAAAAACTTTAGCGTAAAGAGCGTGGGACTGCGGAGGGGACAACCCATTTCATATACGGAGTAATTTCTGTTCGTTTTAAGTTTTAATGTCGCTCCTTACTTTCAGTTAAAAAAACTAGTTTTTTTTATTTAATAATTAAAGAAGCCAAATGTACGTTCTTGCTGATCAAGCATATCAATATCAAGTGAAATACAGCAATATACATTAACTTTAGTCCGAAATTGATGAAGATGAAGAAGTGTTGGCTAAATCCTTCTTGTCCAGTTTATTTAAAGTACTATTGGAAGACGGGTAATAGGGAATCGCCATTTATTGAGGAAAGCCTTTTACTGTATCAAGCAAAAAGCTTGACATGCTCTATTGCATTTAGTTTTGTTTTAAAAATGTCACTAGAGGACTCCCAGTGGACTGTTCAAAAATGTACGTTTTAAAAGAATAAATAGTCGGGAAAGATTGACATAATTAATTATATTCTAAGACCATGTTTCTTACCGGAAAATAATATTGAACATTTGGGTGGTAGCTGTAATTTTTAAATTTATAGAGGAAGAGGAGATTTTGAAGGATATCTTTCAAGTTCTTATTTTTTTTTCTAGCATTATTATCTAAGTTTTGGACTTATTTTGTTTGCGACAAAAGCGGTAAGATCAGATATAGTTGTATAATTTTTATCTTCTATTTCTAGGTAGAGACTGCGAATAAGAACGTTTTTGGTGCTTTGAATTTAGGTCTCTGGCCTCCACTTTTATTTTTTTCATCCACTTACTACACTGATATGGCTGCCACATTCATGGTTATCTTAATGTTAAGCCTCCATCTACATGGAAACAACTTTATGGCCAGTCTTGCTGGTGAGATGTTTTCCAATTATTCTTGTTTATTGATCTCTTCCTTTCTCTTCTTCTATTTATTTCTCTCTCTCTCTTATTCTCTACCACGATTGAAACTCTAGTAGGTTTCCTGTGAAACATCATAAGTTTTCTAATCACAGACTCGCAGATTTTTACCATCGAACAGTTAAAAGTCAAAGGCTTTTAAGGGAAAGGGTTGCATATTTTACTGATTTGAAACCGGATTTTATTGTTTGACGCAAGTCCATGTAGCTTGATTTTGACCAAACTCGAGACTTAGCTGTGAGGAATTTCATAGCAATGAAGGAGAATATTCGCATATAGTTCCTCTTATATAAATTTTAAATTGATTTAAAAACCTGATATCTTACGAAAATACGGATTTCAGCTGGTCACCTGTTTTGGACTGTTGTCACCGTGTTAGGAAAAGGTAGAACTGAGAAAAATTACCGAATCTCATTTTACCCAGTTTTTTACCCAAAGAGTTTTTTTTTGCTTGTTGTAAATTTTTTATGTATTATGACGAAATTTTTATCTACTGTCGTATTCAAACGGCTTTTTAAGCAATTGACCCATAGGCTGATTGTATCTTTAACAACAAAATTTTGAGAAAAATAATGTGTTATAGATCGAATCAGGTTTGATAGTATTCATGTTTAGGATACATCGAGAAGCTTAGGATACTCGTCAAGGTATGGGAAATTGAACTTCTGTGGTCCTTAGTGGGCAAGATCAACCTCTAAATTAGTGCATTTTCTTACCCTTTTTTTGTCATAAAGCTGTTTTGACAAGCGGATAATATTTGAATTAATTTTGTGGCACGAAGCACCAAGTTCCTTAAATTTTGCATTAAAACTAACAATTTAATATGGCTTAACAATTTCTTTTGGCAACAGAACCCAGATGACTTCGAAGAAACCTCGTGTTCTTACTTGCGTTTGCTAAAGCTGCTCAATCTTTTTTCCTCTTCATTGCATTATTGGCAATAAAACTCTGGATAAGATGCTTAGTAAATTATCTACTTAGATTACCTACTAATTGACTTAGAAGATTATCTGGATAAGCTACTTACTATTTCTGTAAAGCTAATTATGGTTTGAAAGAACAGTAATAGCTTTACGAGCAGATATTCTGTCCTGAACTTCTCATAGCTTTTGCAATGTTTGATTCTAATTATATAAATTATGATTTAAGATAATTTCTAGAACGCCGGCTGAGCGCTGATTTTAACTACCGCTTCGCGGTGATAATATATTCTTGGAATTTTCAAACTCCTCGGTTAAAAAATTTTTGAAGCAGTTTCACAGGTTATATGGTTCGTTTTTCTATGGGAACAGTAGAGATTTTGAAAAATAGAAAGGAACGCACAGTTGTCTCAAGAGGCACTTAACTGAAGAAAGTAGAACAAACTTCTAACATAGGTGTATTAAATGATAATAATATCCTTTGTTTCTGTAGAGAAAGCTATGCTTTTCGAATAGTTTGCATTTCCTCCCCTTTTCCAATCTCATCCTCTTTTTTCTGATTTTTAATCTCTGCTTCTTTTGATTACTTCTTTCTCACTCTTGTTCTCTGTAATTAAACCTTTTTCTCGTCAAAAGTGATTGGAGGACAAGTAGCCCCCTTCCCCAAACCGTTTTTCCCCAAATGCATCCGATTAAAATTTTGAGACAGCCATTTTGCTCAAAATAATCAGAATGTCAAATAGCTATGGTTCTGGGTTTGACACTCCCCCCCCCCGGTCCTTGGAGCATGGGCTGTAAGTTATGCTAACTGCCCTTTGACAACATATAAAGATTTTATGAAAGAGGTGGTCGTATAAACTTTGGAAGAGGCTTATTTGATTGGAAATCGAAATTCCTTATGCTCTTTTTAAGAGTCGTAAGTGATCGAAGGATAATCAGCCCGCCCCCACTCGTGTTCTTTTTCCCCCAAATGCAAATTCTTTGATTTTAAATTGTGAGAGGCGTAAACAATAACCAGATGATTGGTGCAATGTAACCAAAAGATTAATTATGGCCTATCCTCCTTGCCGCTTTTTTCTCTTCTTATTTATTATTTCTTAAACAGAGTTCATGCAGTTGGTTAGGGGATTCTTCATTTACGTTTCTATCAAATTTCAGGTTTGTTTTCTATTTTTGTTCGTCAAACTAATATTGTTTGGGTGCTGTGGGTTGGAGCGAGAGTCTTTGATTTCAACCTAAGAGAGTCGCTATATTTTACTCGTGCTGAGCGATGCTACGAAAATGTCCACACAGTAAAAGAAATACAGGTTTGTGTTTTGATTATATTTCCTTCCAGAAGTGTATTATCTTACCCATGCTTTTTTTGAAGTTTTTTTTTTTTTTTTTACTGTCCGGAACAGTAAAAGTTTAGTCCTTAAGTTTTTTAAGATATGGCATCAACATGTAAAAGACTGTTGGCAGAAAGTACATAAATATGGTCCAGCTATCCAAAGGCACTGAACTGTTTTACCTGCCAGCCGAATTTGTGCTGTGTGTCTCAGTTCAAGAATAGTGAAAGTGTACCTCTCCAAATAAGTGAATATTAATAATTTGGCTAACAAAAAGAGTTTCGGTGGATATCGGTGGGTATCCAACTTTTCTTTTTTTCATCCATCGTTTTCCAGGTTTCTGGCATTAATCATTTACAAATGTTTAACATTATATCTAGGCAAACAACTCGCAAACAAATTATAGTAGAGCACAAATAGCTGAATAGAGTACTAATTAACGTAAACTATACAGCACCATCTGGCTGAAAGCACAGGATGGGTGCCCCCCCCCCATTGCACTTCCTGGCTGAAAGGCCACGAAACAGAGGTCAGCACCACTGGTTGGAACCTTAAGGGTCTAGTGCTGCCATACTTACTTGCTTACTTATATAGCATCATCTAGTTTAAGGTATAAATACAAATATAAAATACTAGGTATTCCGCCTATGTATATAACATAAGGTTCCGCAATTTAAAGTCAGTTTGGTTCGAATTTCATGGCTGCAGACTTGCGTTTGTGTAGAGTACTTCGTATATCCAAGGAAATTGGCTACAACAGAAAACCCGAACACAGAATCAATAACATGTGACATCATATTTCACAGAGGTAACTTCTCTAATGATAAGTATGTTGTATTTCTTGTCATAAGGTATTTGAGCTATATCATCTTGTATATAAAGATGCAGTTTTTGTTTTACATTATATTTCATTTTAAAATTGGAGTTTCGAAAGTTTTTTGTTTTTTTTAAAAGCACGTAAATCTAAAAATGAGTATGTAAATAAGCCCTTTTAACTCTCTCTATGATGTTCATCCAACGAAAGGGGATTAAAACAATATTTATATCGATATCTTGAAAATCTGATGTGATAGAGCAAAACAGTTCTTATATTTGTAATCAGCTTGAAACTGCAGTAGGATAAATAAACATTGTGCCAGATATCTATGGCTTGTTTGTGGGTATTAAGTTATAGAATATATCCTTGTTCTCGAAACCAAAAGGGGGTTTCTCTCTCTCTCTCTCTTTTTTCTTTTAATGATTCTTTGTACTTCTAATAAAAATTGCTAAGTTTTATCCCTTATTTAAATATTTTGGAGGCAGATGAGATAAACCTAAATCCAAAATAAAAATAATTGTCCTCCACCCCACAGACACGTTTTCTTAGTTTCTTATTATTTTGTAGTTGGAATGTTATTATTTTATTATCCTCTTCTATTGAATGCGGTTCTTAGGTATCTTCTTTTTTTCAATAGGTTCCAACTTTTCAATAAAATTTCAAAAATTTGTTGTTGTTTTTCAGTGCATTTTCCGTGGATTTCAACGTGTCAGGGACCGAGGAGCCTTTATAAAAATGATGGTGTCTACAATCGCTACGTCTTTGGGATATATTACCGTAGCTATTATTTTTGTAGCATTTTATTTATTTAATGGTAGTATTGTAGTTGGAGATAGAAATGCTCACAAGCCCGGTATCAACTTACCGCAGATTTTTTATTTTGGGGGTTTTTCTTTCTGCTTTCTTTTACCGTTCTATTTACCGATTCTTCCCGATTTCTTGCGATTTTTTAGAAAGCGCAAATTAGTCTTCGTATTATGTGCTTTGATATGTATTCTAGTAATTTACTCTAACACTGTTGTTCATCCGTATAACCTTGCTGATAACCGACATTTTTCATTTTATGCATGGAAAATCGTTTATGAAAAATTACCCTTGGGAAGATATTTACCAGTACCTTTATATGTTTTTTCTTTATATTGTGGATATGTTTATGTTATTAGGACTGAACCGTACCTTGTAACAGTAGGGTTTTTAGTTCTCTCGGCTTTGTCTATAGTACCTCAATGTTTGATAGACGTTCGCTATTTTTTCATTATTTTCATTCTGCTGAGGCTTCATATTCCTAATAGATCTAGGATTTTGCTTGTGACAGAGCTTGTTTTGTATACTATTGTCAATGCTTTAGCGCTAGTCATATTTTCAGTGAAAACATTTAAATGGGACGATAGTGACGAGTGGCAAAGAATTATGTGGTGATTATTTATTTATTGTGTTTTTCTTCTGTTGCTCTCTTATATTTTTAATATAGTTGTGTGCTTAGAGTTACAGAATCCATAGACCTGCAACAAGTCGAAACCTAACAATGCTTTTGGCTCTGTTCTTCAGAGGATATGGGTTTAAGCAGGTATGCAAAATGTTCCAAAGCTGCCAGTAGCAGAACTTGGCAAAGTTCCGAGAGCTGCCACACTTTAGCAGCACAGCTTGTGTTTTGACAGCTTTCCTTTGAACAAAAAGTATTTTTACACGTAAAATTTGCAGAAAAGTAACGCATTTAATTGAGCATAGTTTGTTGTAAGAAATATCAATAGTTTTCAGAATTATTGTTACAATGGTAAACTAATTTATTGGCAAGTCATATACTAGCCATAAATATCATACCCCATAATTTTACATATTATCAAAAGCGTTATATTATATTTATTCTAGTGCTGCTAATGGAGTGTAGTATTCAAAGTTTAAAGTATACTGTATACTTTATGGATTAACTTACTGCTAATACTTTATGGATGGAGCTGAAAAACCAATGTTATATGTAGTATCGAAATAATGCATACCCAACTGAATGCTTAATTCTCATTTATCACTATAACTATAAAAAGCACCATTTGATTTTCTGGGAGAACAGTGTTGATCGGGAGCCTAGTAGTCAAATGCATTGTGAAGCTGTGATATTAGTCTTGCCTAATCTAATCCCCAAAAGAAACAAACAAGGGCTTCTACATCGTACTGTAGCTATTTTAGGCTATTACGAACATAAATTATTACGTACATGAGGTGGTTCGTCCCCTAGTCAATACTTCGCCTTTGCGCTAAAAATTTTTTTAGTTCTTTCAAAAGAGCTATTTATTCTAATTAAACGGCCTTTGTGATTCAGGGATCATTCTTGAAAAATTGGAACAAAATTAGAACCTTGGCGTAAGAACGAGGTGTTGCCTAGGGGACGAACCCCCTCATATACGTAATAATTTCTGTCGTCTTAAGTTTTAATGTTGTTCCTTACTTTCCGTTGAATTATTATTTTTTAATTTTCACATAGTGACGTTGAAACTCAATGAGTTTTTAGTTTGAACAAGTTTTATAAAGCAGCAGCAAGAGAACTTCTGCTCCATATTTTTCAAACTCTACTGCTGAAACTTTTACTTCCCAAGTATCTCTAACAGAACCTTTCAAAATCCCCCCCTCCCCAAACCCTTTATCTCTGATATTAAGATACAAATTTTACCTGACCTTTATCATAAGTAGCATATCGAGTTACTTAAATTTGCAGGACTAATTTAATGCAATGTTTCGAGAGTTTGGCTTTATTCCAGTAGACAGACATCGCTAGGTAGAAAATAACATCAAAAACGCAAACGGCTCTATTTTATTTTGCAGTTGCTCTTTTTTAGAGTTTTGGTTACTGTTGAGTTGGGTCACTTCTTACTTACAGTTCATTACCACAAACTTTTTGATCAATTTCAGACACCGACATCAGGTATTGGAGTACGAAAGAAAGACCAACAGTTCGTGAGAAATAAGTCTAAGAAATAACATAAACTTCACAAGAAGAAAACAATCTGGCACTAATAACCGAATTTTTGCTTTTGACTATGATAAAAAATTTTTATAAATCACGTTTTTGGGGTTGCTTCCGTTTGAACCACTTATTCTCTGGCTGTGAATATAGTCTGTAGCTTAATTTTGCTTCATTAGGAGGAGCAGAAGGGGTGGGGTGAAATTTGTTTGGTAAAAGGATTAAATTTAGGAAGAGTTTTGAATGATAAATTAAATTATATTACAATTTTTTGATTCTATTGTTTCTATCTTAGGGTTAGCCTTCATATAGGCTTAATAAATGTTCGAGCATTAGAAGCTCTAGAAGTAGGCCTAAGTATTCAAACAAATTTCCAGTACCCTACTTTGAGCAGAATATCTATTCCATAAAATTTCATTCACCTACTTAATTGCTTTCCTATATCACAGAAAGATCCTAAACTGCAGTTGTACCACACAATCACACAAAATGTCCATCAAAAATATTACAAGGGGGAAGGCAACAGAATAGCAATGTTGGGGCGAGAGGGAGGGGAATGTATTTTAAAATAAAAGGTTGTATGAAAAGTAGAATTCTTAAGGAGAAAAGAAAAGTACTTAATTTGGACATACCAAAAATTCAACAAAACAGTGAGGATTCCTGGCAAAAATATTAGTTCCTTTAATCTTCACGCATTCAAATATTATGTATTTAACATTATCATATTACGTCTAAAACCTATGGTAAAATATAATCAGGCTCAAACTAAAATTAACGGTAAAATTCTGGACGAGCTACTTTTTGCTAACTTTGGTAAGTGGTTAGGTTAGTAAAATAAAACTTACAGTAATGAATCCAGGGCCAAGAACATACTCCGGGAAGATATTGCCAAGCTACAATATTAAATCTATTGTGCAAGGTTTCACTGTTATAAAACAAATATTGTTAAAGGTCAGCTCCCTCTAGAGGGGGAAGCAGTGGAGATAGGTACTTCAAAATACCTTCCCAGGGCATACTGTAGATTCATCTCTGAAAGTATTATTTTCCTAACCTAACCACTTTACGAGATAGAAAAAAGTAGCTTGTCAAGAATTTTACCAAAATTAAAGAAAAAAAAAATTCTCCCAGGATTAAAACAGGTATAGGCTTGTCTTTATGCAGTTTTCTAAACATTAGGAAGGGAGGTACGGAAGCAGGAGAGATAGGAGCTTGAAAACACCTTCCAAGAAGATATTTTAAGCTCTGGATTCATTTGAAGGAGCTTAAATTATGTCTTAGACCAACAACTTGGTGGAAGTCTAGATTTGAGGCTGTTGAGAAGGAAACATTTTAAGAAAAAAATTATTATTTTATACTGTGTAGAATAATTTTAGTTACATATTTTTGCCGCAGCTACACTGTACTTTACCCACCTCTTCCTCTCCCCCTTATACTCAAATATATACCTAAATTATCTAAATATTCCCCATGAGCTTTTCTAGTTCTTGATTGTGTCACAGTTGGGTTAGTTAGCAGGTACACGGGTTTAAACAAGAGTGACGCTAACAGCTTAAAGTAAATACGGCAGTTTTTAATAGATTTGTATATTCTTTTTCAATTGCATCGTGATGAATCAATGCCTATAACTTCAACATGATGGAATTGTAATCATATAGTATGTTTTAATCAATATTTTAACCCTATTCTATAGTCATAGATGAAAGAAAGAGGCATCATCCTAAAGAATCCATTTAATTTCCAAGTAAAACGACTATTATGTTTGGAAAGAACAAAAAAGGGCATCGAGTGGTAGGTTCACCTAATTCATAGCTCAGTTATGAAAATATCTCCAAATTTACAATGAGACTCCCGCTTCTCTACTTAGGTACTATGCTTTGGTATATATTTATAATGGTCATGTAAAATATACCTTTTTCATTTTAGAATGATTCTTCATTCTAATTCCTTTATATTTTCAGACAAAATTAAGCAGAATGTCGAAAAAAAACGAAATTGAAACTTGCAATCCAGCTTTCAAAATAACCTTCTTTGGATCAATGGTCAGAATTGCACTGAACATAAACACGTTTAAATAAAATTCGTCACCAGAGAATCTTTGATGAAATGGTTTAATTTAGGAGCATTATGCTTTTACTAATATAGAATGGAAGGTTTATATTTCAGTTTAAAGCTGCCAAGTATTATTGCTACCATGATACCCCACTGTTTGCACACCCGGGTTTAAATAGGATGACTCGGAGAAGGAAGTTATATTTTTCTCAATTTCCCTGTGCCTTTATTTATTAGTGCGTGGGAACATAGCTTGCTTTAGTTACCCATAATTGAGCATCTGTAAAGATCTATGACTGAAAAGATGAGAAGCTGCGTTGTTCAACGCTACACTTCTAGCTTAGATTCATGTCTCTTGAGACGTTCATTCAGTCTGAGTATTTGTTGGTTCCAAACAACCAAAAAGTCCATCAAATACACAATGCTTAATTGTGATGTTACGGTTGTCGTCAATTGTATAACAAATTGTTGTTCTTAAAATAAGGAACTGTCCACTTCAAATTTTCCTATCGTATATATTTAGCTAGATGTCACTTTTTGACAAAACCCTCTTTTGTTATTTAAACCTTTGCTCAAAAAGTCAACGCGGGATTGTAAGTTTTGTACAAATGACCGGAAATTCTATGTAGAATTTGAAGTCTAGTATGTAGAATTGCAGAAGACCCCTATGAGCAATGGGGTCTTATAAATAATACTTGAGGTCTAATTATATACAGTAATTTTTTTAAAAGGGGAGAATCCCGAGGTGCAAAGCCAGACGAAGTATTGCTTTTTTGTCGAAGCAATTCTTTCCAAAGGCTTTAATGTCTTTCTTAAAAACCATTTGCTTATTCTGATAAAGCCTATATAAAGTAGTTAAATCATGAAATGATCCCAAAATTAACCCACAGTAAGCTTATCGAATAGCTGATGAAAAATTAGAGATTAACAGTTCAGTTTTTCAGTAGCCAAATGTCTTGACTCCATAAAATATCAACGAAGGAATGTGAGAATAGGATTATTATTTACTTTTGGGCATAAGACATCCTAGGTTTCTTATACCTAGTTGAACCATCGAAGTTTTTATTGGGAGGGCAATGCGAATGCTTTGACATCCATCTTGTAGTGGGAATTGTCAAATTGACTCCTAAAAATGATTTAGTGTTCAAAATATATATTTTTTTTTATCGTTTTGGTTAGTGATTCTTGCTTTTTTGGAAATTTCCTCAAGAACACACCTTTAAATCAATTAATCTCCAGAAGAATGTAAAGTTATATATAACGTACGGTTCACCTATCTGGCTTCTGAATAGTTCAATTCTTGATCTGAATTTTTTTTGATGTTCAACCTCTTCAAGCTAGACAGAAAACAATCAAAATATTGCAATTTAAAATAAGGTTTAGGGATAAATTAAAAAATTTTTTTTTGAAAATCGAATTGAAAACTTATCATTGCTAAATGATGTGTACTGTAGGTCACGCGAACAATTGGTCGTTCCAGATCATAAGATCGACAGCGATTTTAAATTGGCTGCATTTTCTCGGAAGAAAATGACAATTTTTTATGGTATATGTGACTAATTTCAAATTAGGGGGGTAAAATAAGTCAGATTAAAATTAAGAACGATAATGTAAGCAATATCATAATATTCCTTGCTCACAAAAGATAAACTATTTCGATTCCAAATATTCAATATATATTGAAAATTATTTATCTATTATATTTAGTAACCGTGCTTTAACCAGTTCACTTTTTATTTTTTGCGTCTTACTTCTCTTTCCTTTTTTTTACAAAGAAAAAGTTGAATTAAAAATACTTTTGAAAACGTTTATTTTTCACATAAAAATACAAACACTGCATTTCCATGCCTGGCTGCTTTTTTTCCTTTTTTGATTTAGATGCCCCCAGACAAGGGCGAAATATCCTTTCTATCGAGCTATGATCCCCAAATCTTAAAAAATATGAAGCACACTACCCAAAAGTAGATGTCTTCGCAATCAAACAAGTTCAATCCTGCTCAAAATCAACTTTGACGAAAATTATGAAAAATGCAGGGAATGTGGTGACAAAAATGACAAAGAAAACGACAAAAACATCTACAATTAAAAATAGATTAAGTAGAATAAGTAAGGAGGCAGATAGCCAAAACACTTCTAGACACAAAAAAAAAGACGACAAAATTTATAAATTGAATCTACCTAAATAATGCAAAAGCATAAGACTACAAATCTATGCAAGCTTACATAAGAAAAGAATATTTTTTGGAAATAGATTAAATAATTAAGAATTCAAAGGAAAAATGCACGAAACACCAACACAAAAGCTATAATAACGACTAGAGGAAAAAGAATATAACTTAATCAAAATCTTTGGGGTTATTTATGCTAGTCCCAATGAGATCAGACTTGCCCATACTATTCCAGTAATCAAAAATTCTTTCCAAATTTGTTTTATCACAGGCAAAAGAAAGAAACTTGCTACCCTATCTTTTTTTGCAGACAGATAATTGTAGCTGACTGTGCTATTTACTGCAGCAGTAGAGAACGTTTCCGCGTTAAGTCTCATTCCTCTTGCGTTAAGTCTGTCTTAACATCCATAATGTCAGAAAGTTCTTTGCAGAAAAAAGTATACTTTTTCTACCGTTGATGGTGATGAGGCAAATTTTGCTTCGAGACTCAACCATATTCAATACATCAAACTTTGAGGCTCTATGTTTTAAAAGCTGAGTCTATGGAAAATTGAGCATGAAACCTGGACTTTGGAAATATTTTTTGGAATTGATAGTATTTTTCATTAACCAGGATCATGCGCATCCAAATTTTCAACAATACTTTTGCAAGCTTCTCCCTTTTCTACTATCACTAACACTATAGCAAGTTTCTTTCACACATAAACTTAATCATACTTGCACTTTTCTTACGTTTCAAATTTGAAAAAAGTTTTTCCATCACCCTTCGCCGAAATGCAGCAGTTTCTTTTTTACATTTTTATACAAAAAATTTTAACAATAATTTCAACAATATGTAACGGAATGTAACGGTACCCTCGAACGGATCGATTCTTCCCAAAAGAGAAAGACTCCCGTCTTGTGCATGGCGATAAATCTAATATCTCTTTTACACACGCCACTTGAAAAACTGAAGATACATCAAATCATAAATAAATGTCTGTCAGTATACATTCATATCAGGGTTTCGCTTTTCGAGCAACATTGCATTTCTAAAATCTTTGCATCATTTCAAAGCAAGTGGTACACCATGATAGACGCATGCAGAGGGGAGGCCTTCGAACCCGTCCCCAATCCCTGGAATTTCAAGGCTCTCCCATAATTTCCTACGTTTTCCATTTAATTTGCCTGTTGGTATTCATTCCCCCCCTCCGTCTCCTCCCCGAAAGAAACCTGTGTTTATCGAACTACAACATAGTGTGTCCTGTAATCTAGACAATTACATGTAAAGAAGAAAGTTAGGGTCATATAACAACTAAGTAGACATGTTCCGCAGAAGGATTCATAGAATGAGCCTGGCCATTTGCCAAAAAGGAATTCTGGCAGTAGTAAAGAAAGGACTTGGCCTTTGGAATTGGTAAGGATTTTTCACTCGGATTATGCAATTCAATTTTTTTTTCAGAAATTTCTTTCAGCAGGTTTTACAAACTGTGTTTATATGAGTAGAATATTACAATTCTTAGTCGGAAGATAAACATACATTCCAAATGAAAAAATTACTGTGTATTAGATTAAAACAGATCTAACTACAGAAACTTTTGAGCTTCATTGCCCAATTGATTAAAACCATTTCTATTTTTCCGAGGGAATCAACGACTATCATATGCCAACCGACTTCAAATAAAACCCTTGCCGTATCAACAGGGGAATGGAAACGGTTCTTAATAAGCTAAAAGTATATAGCCCAAATTATAGTGAGGTATATCAGAAGACCTTTAAGGGGAGGTGATTTTAAAACAAAAAAACCTGCATTCTTGGACCTGAATATCCAAGATATCTTTGTCTAATATTTGATTTTCTTAGATGTTCTTTGGACGAACCTTGGGGTCAGGAGATGGAACCTTCATTCCGTGCAGACCCAAGTCTGAAGGTTTTCAATTATGAGAGAAATATGCTATTTTTGAAGATTTCTAGATAAGCTATTTTTATGACCAGTAATTGCTCATGTCCTATACTATTCCCTAAATTTTTCAAGACTATTGCTAATTGTGTGAAGTCTCTGTAATTTCTACTATAAAATTATTCATCTTTCGTGTTTGGTGATAAAAATGTCAGTTGGACAGATATTGCGACACTCGACCGAGGATAAGTATAAAAACCAAAAGCGCTATAATAATATAATAATGCTGAAACAAAAATCAACGCGAGCGGGATTTTATTGTTCAGTTATATTTCTTCATAATGTCTGAAGGGCTCAATATTACGAGAATCAATTCAATTTTTTGACAGTTTGAAGATATGGGTCAGCCTTAGGTCACTCAAACTCAATAATTTTAAGTACATGAACGAAGTTTTAACTAATATGTCAGCTGAGATAGTTAAGCCATTAGTTAGTTGCTTGTTACTCTAGTAATCTGTGATTATCTTTCAAGCTTTTCATTGCAAATTGTTTCAACAGAAAGATAACCGACAGTAAATGATCCAGAACAAGTCAGTTAACTTGTGGAAGCTATATCTTTAAAGTGAAGTTTATGGAATAGCCTATTTAACAAATTATCATTTAATTCAAAGTTTTGAGAGAAAGAAAGCAACGTCAGGACGCAAAATCAAGTCTTCATGTAAAACGTAAATAAAGCTAATAATCTCCTTCTTTTGTACAAAAAATTTTCGAATATTTTCATCATTATGTGCCATCTTTTTATGGTCATCGTCAGAAACACTTGTATTTTAGATTTTTTTTTCTTTTTTTTTTGTATGTGTTTTGTCCGCTTTAATAACGAATGCTACATCTTCTGGATTGGTTTAAAACAAGTCCTTTCAGTTAACCATCTTTTAATCTTTGAGCTATATCTAATTGCTTACCATTTAGAATTGTTAAAGGATAAAGGATACGGCATTAGACTTTACAGTCCGTACCGGCGGTGCTGATCTCCGTTTCTTGGCCCTTCAATGGGGGGTTGGGGGGCTTCATTCATAAAATGAAGAAAATACAAAAGAATCAGTCAAGATACTAGAAGTTGACTGGACGGCCTTATGATTGAAAATATCTGAACTTACAAAGATAAAATTATTGTCATAGAGAACAGAACAAAAGGGATAGCTAAAGACAAACCTAAAGCTAACAAAACCAAGCAAACCGAAAATAATTCAAGAAGAATAATTTAATAAAAAGAAAAGAACAATCACAAGCTAAAATAAAAGTAAATTTTCTTTGAAAGAAAGAAGAACTAAACTAAAAGTGCTAAAAACTATAAATGCAAGGAAATAAAATATAAACAGAGGCACAGAAAAAAATGTTAATTATTATAATAGTAAGCATAATCTAAAAGAAAATGGAATAAAAACATAAGCTTCATTAAGATAAAACAATAAAATCAGCTTCTTGAAGGAACGTAGAATTTACAAGAAATAAACTTGAATGTTTTTTAATGAACCTAATGAAATAGAATTTGATTATAAATCGCAAACAATCTGGTATAAATTATATATTTTTTTATATAAAAAACTAAGTTCACAGGCAACCGCTCGCTATTTTAAAATATATATCAAGGGTTATATTTTAGAGGGAAGGGCTGGGATGGGGCGTGCTAGATTTATAACAAAGCTTTACACTCCCTGTTAGAATATGAACATGCTGTCTTCTAGACAGGGGCGTAATTTCGTCAAATCCTGGCGGGTGGGTAAAGTTGGAGCCAATTTTCACAGATCAAGTGGAAATGACAGTAAAAACTGAAAAATGAGCCATTTGATACGATAAAATGTATCAAATGTTATAGTACTCTAAAGGTAAATAAATACTAAAAAATACTGATCTGTTTCTGTTGATGCTTAAATTATGTAGGCTTATCTTATTTTTGACAAGATTTTTCAAGAACCTAAATTTCAGTTGGGGGTAAACCGAAGTCTGAGAGGGGCGGTTAACCCCCCCCCCCACTCCCTGTTCCATAGGAAATTACGACCCTGCTTATAGAATTGAAGCGACGATAATAACTATTGTATTATTCCTCTTCTAAGCACCTTAACAAGATAAATTGGAGCTAGTTAAGCTGATGTTATCAAGATGTTTAGTGTAAAATTTTTTGCAACTTAGAATATCTTCACTTTAATACTGTCATTAAACTCCTTCAAAACTAGTGACGCATCGTCAAGCTATAGATGACGCCATGAATTTCGGAATAAAGAAATAAAGAGGTCATAGTACACCCCCCCCCAGACTTCGTGGAGTAGCGCTTCTGCTACCCATAATGAAAAAAGAAAAGTGTCCGCGTTGTAAGAATAAAATTAATATTTTCTTTTAAATTTATCGCCTTTTCCATCCACCTTATATTATGAATGAAATAGTAGCTTACAAACTGAAAAGGAGAGCATAATACTACCCATTTTAGCTGGATACTGATGATACCTTACCTCGTCTAAAAAAGGAGTTTTTGATTGATGTTATTTTGACAAGAGGCGGCTGAGATTCGTTGCTAAAGCAAAAAAAAAAATGCGAATAAATTGCAGGAAACCCACTAAAATCACGAGATTTCAGAAAAAGGGGCTCGACTCACACCTTCTCATGTATTTTTTGGCCTAAAAGCTCCAAAATGGATTTTTATTTCAACGGTTACAGTACTTTCATTGACTAAGTATGTTTAAAGTGTTCTGAATAGAAAGCCTCAAAGATGTCTGAACACATTTTGTGAAACACAAGGTAAACCCCTTCCATTGCATAGGATTTAATTACATTTTCTCGTGGCTTGAAATCTCCCCCCGTTGGCGACCCATTTATAGTTCACCAACCTAGAGCTCAAACGTGATGTCACCAAAATATTTTAGCTCCAACAATTAGTGTTAATTTTAATGCGCAAAATGTGATGAATAAATAATCCGTGTACAGAATAGCTTTAGGATTTGCATAAATTCCCCTCATTTGGTCGGCAAGACGGGAAACAAGCTAAAATCCAGTACTGTTCAGTTTTAAGAGTTTTCGTATAGATCGTTTGTTTTAATGACAACATAACTCTGACCATGGAAACAAGCTGCATGTGAACTAAAAATAATTTCACATTCAAAAGGATTGCATGTAAACTCATTAGAAAGTCCAAATATTCAAAACCTAACACATTAGTCAAGATAATCAAAAGTAAATTCAAGGAAAAGGGCTGAAAGTTTCTGGAAAGAAAATATGATGAGCCATTAATTTCTCAATCGTGTAATATAATAGTATATACTCAAACTCCTAAAATGTTATGCAGTCTAATAGTAATAATAATAATAGCAGGAGTTTTTCTTAGTAATACATAGATTGAAAATAATTAATTATTTCCAAGATATTTTTTCTTTTTTGCATGAAAATATGGTAGTTCTCTAATATAATGTGACGCTAATACAAAATGGGTTGATTATTTCTTTAAGAAAAAAGAAAGTTCGACCTGATCACTTGTATAAAAGAGTTCCCAAATAATGTTCGTAAACATCTCGCTTAATCTATAAAGAATTGACAGTCCGTCTTTGGTACTTTTTTGAGAAGGTAGATTCATCTGACATATAAGTTCTAATAAGCAAGATGCACTTCTCCTCCAAAAGAAATTGAGAGTTTACTAGACATCCTTTAAATGATTATACGATTCTGAAACTCTCATCACCAATGAAGTGCTCACAAAATGCTGCATAGAAACAGCTCCTGCTGCAAAATATTCACATTTTAAAGTACAAATAACCCATTGATAAATACAGTCAGTTCGGGACTAGAATTTTCCTTATTAAAGCACTTTTTGTACTCTCGTTCAAGCTTTCCTGGAGGAGGATTTGAATGACACTTGCAAGACACGGTTGCCTAGAGTGTAGCCGTTTAGTGACTGTATGGCAATAACACATTCGTCATAGTTGGTCATTGTAACAAAGCCAAATCCTTTGCATTTGTTTGTCTGGAGATCTCGAATTACCTGCAATTGAAGTATTTAGTATGACAAATTTAGGATAATATCCAGCAATTTTATAACATAATTGTCAATATTTGGAAAACATAAATATTAACGATATAGGGGATAGGGAGAGAAAGAAAGCCAAAATGTAATGGTAAAATAGACGGGAAATTTGTTTGACAGAAAAAGAATCCAAAAAGGGAAAGAACTGCTTCCTTTATCGATACGTCTACTTCATTAACACAGGAATTTGAATGAAGGGATTGTCTTTCATGATTGTCAAGCACCCGGGAAAAACAGCCAAAACAGACACTGCAATATCTACAAAATAGACGAGAGAGGGCAAATTATGGAATAATAAACGCAAATTTCGAGCAAAAGAAACACGCAGCACCTATACAAAAGAATAATCTATTTCGCAAAAATGACAACTTGTCAACAATCTGGGGTCATCAGACAGATACCACCAGCCTCTAAGGGTTTCAGCACTTTGAACATCATTCCCAGACTTGATAGGGCGCCAGAACGAACCACTGCCCTGCTGGTTCTACCTTCCAGAAAACCCTTGGAAATGCTTTCTGGCAAATCTCAGATACAAACTTTAGGCGTTACTTTTGGGATGATATAATACATACATACATACACACATATATATATATATATATATATATATATATATATATATATATATATATATATATATATATATATATATATATATATATATATATATATATATATATATATATATATATATAATATATATATATATATATATATATATATATATATATATATATATATATATATATATATATATATATATATATATATATATATATATATATATATATCTTGTGCCACTAAAAAAAAATTTTCCCTGGGACATCGCATTATCCCCGTAGGCTTGCTGAACATCTTAAGCGTGTCTGCATAATTATTGTCCAGTTCAGTACAAAATCTAATCGAGTACCGTTGTTCTATGTCCTGTGCCGTCACTATGCCTACTATTTGGCATGTTTCAAAGACCCACATAATGCAAAAGAAGCTCCTCTCTCGACCACAGGCGACTGAGCAGCTTGACTCGATTAGGCAATCGTATGACACTACTTGTCTATTTTTCCATATTTGAAGACATAAAATATGATGATAATAAATCGTCTTACCTTGACACTCTGAACAGCACCAAAAGGTCCAAAGAGCTGCCACAAAACTGACTCCTCCGTTTCAGGGGCTAGATTATAAACAAAAATACACCATCCAGTTCCAGTCATTGCAGGGCTTGGCAACACGGCATTGGCTAACAAATCATTTGCAAGAGGAGAATATCTGAAACAAAATCCAGTTTGAATAAAAAATTCAAAGTTTTCTTCACGGAATTTTGATAACAATAGATGCACCAAGAGAAGCGGCTTTTTATGTTGATTCTAAAATTCCTTAAGATTAATGTTACCCATCAGAGGCTAAGAGCCTGAAAAAACTTTACTTATTTTCGAAAATGTGGGCAAACACCCCCATCAAGTTAAGGGATCTTAATGGGAATGACAGCATTGAATTTATGATGTCACAGAAACCATCTCTAGGGGTTTCAAGTTCCTATCTACAAAAATATAGATTTTATTATTTTTTGGCAGAGCAAAAAATCATGGATGCATGTTTTTGTTGTTTTATTTTTTCAGGGTGATGGTGTCGAACCAATAGAAGATCGGGAGAGAGCTCATTTGAACGAAAATAAAAATCTCTAATGGACTTTTTAATTGACCAAAAAGATTAGAAGGCAACTAGTCCCTTTTCCCTGCTCCAGTCGTAATTTGGAGATAGCCATTTGATTCAGCATGTTGAAAGGTCCAGTAACTATGCTTTTGGAGATGACATGGCGCCCATATTCTCTGGGGAAAATGCTGTAAGTTACGCAACTTGCCCGTTGTTCTCATAAAGAATTTATTATTGGGAAACATTCGAACTTTTTTTTTGGGGGGGGGTTCTATGCGGAAGGAAGGGAATTTTCCACGGGAAGGAAAGCTTTCGGGGGAGTTTTCCAAACGAAATTTTTACACAGGAGGTAAGGAAGGGGATTTCCTGACATGATTTTAAGAACAGTCAGAAACTATGTATTAAAAAAAAGGTTTTCCAGCTGAAAGTAAGGGTGTAGCACCTTTCATACACGGATTAATTTCTGTTCGTTTTTATTTTTAATATTGCTTCTTACTTTCAAATTAAGAAAATGGTTTAATAAAAAGTTGGATTTATCGGAAAGATAGGAAAATCAATTCCTATCAGTCTTACTCACTGAACTCTGGGTGGACAAACATCGTCTTTGAAACTAAATTTTACATCCCGCAGAATCGCTCTTGGTAGCCAACTTTCTGGTACTTTTTACTCAGAGAGAACCGATTCTCAATTAAAATTATCAAAACTTAAATCGTGAAGAAAACTTAAATCGTGAAGAAAACTTAAATTCGCTTCATCAGAATTCGGTAATCTAATTTGATGACAGTCGTTGGGGGGATCAAACGGAAAGTAGGATGTCCTCGAACGGGATGGAAAAAAGTTATCAGAAAAGATTGAAAAGAAATGAACTTCATGGGCTGGAGCAAAAACTAGAGCTCCAGATTTTCAATGGGGGATGACTTGTTGCTTTTTACTTGTTGGGTGGCATGCTACTTTTGATCCGACCAATTCTGTCGCTGTTAAGTTTTTATTGATCGATACAACTAGGTTAAAAACAGCAGCTCTATAAAGAGTAGGCTGATGACCATTTCCACAATTACAAACAAACATTAATCAATTATATCTGTAGCAACACAAGTGACATAAATGCAAATATGACAACCTCATACAATTACATTTGGCCATTTCTATATCACACATTTATATTTCCCTAATTTTTATGACTAGGAAATAGAAAATACTTTAAATTTTTACTTACTTTTCAAAATACATTTTTATTACTTATCTTCATTTGTCTTTTGAAGAAAAAAGGCATATATATGACTTATCTTTTTGACGAAATATGCAAATTTTGAAGAAAAAAAACAGACATCTTAAACACCAATTTAGAAGCATCATAACACAGTGGCTTTTCCTCCTCTTTCTCTAGTTTGAAATCAGAAAAAAACTGATTTCTACAATTACTTTGTATATACAATTACTTTATAGATTACTTTGTATATAATTAATTTTTATACGTTATTCTTCTTTTTACTCGTGTGCTTGCAGAAGACTCTTGAAATTTTTTCCAAAATTCTAAGAAGGGTTATTGGAAGGCTAAACATTAGGCCGCTTTGCACACAACGGAGGCAGGATGGGAGACTAGACGTAAAGCCGGATGCGTATCAGCGCAAAACTGCACTCAGGATTGGTGGCACAAGGACAGGGTTGGGATGATTAGAGACACAGTTGGAAGCAAATCTCGCAAACATCCACTAAACAAAGGAAAGACACATGCTTGGAAATTTATTTTGGTGGGAGCGACAGGTTTTTAAAAAAAAGGGTAATGAATAGGCTAGTGAACAATATAGGACGCTACGGAAAAAAAAAACTGTTAAACTCTGGATACTTTTTTTTTGAAAAGGGACTTACAGATTATAGATGCTAGAATATAAAGAAGAGAGATACTACGGATATATAGGTGACGAATAGTCTAGCTGAATCTTAGACCGAATGGTTCGGGACCATTACCTTTTGTTCAAGCAATTGTCAAGCATCACTAAGGGTGAAAAGTGAATTTGCATCAATGCTACGCCACTTATCATTCAAATTTAAATTCACCATCTTTGCTCTACCTAGTTGTAGGCCATAAAAGCTGTTTTTTCTATATGCAAGAAATTTGGTTGGTTTCTTCTTTGAAGACCCCAAAAACAGCCCCGATAATTTACATAATTTTCAGATAGTTGACTTCGATGCACCGGCACTGAACAAACCAAATTGTGGTCGTTTTGGTATGCCTAGAATAAGACTTATGCCAGGAGACCGAGCTTCGCTCGGTCCCTGGTACTTGGCACGCAGTAGACTTGTATGTATCTGATCCTCGCCGTCACTTGTCTTCTAGCCGCAGATTAATATCAGCTTCTTTTCTACCTTTTGCCCAAGTAATTATTTTTGCTTTCATTACATTGTTATATAATTCAGTAACAACCAGAGTTGCGTTCTATTGCACACAACCTCTGAAATATCTAAATTACGCAATAGCATAATCATCGTGTTATTCTTCACTTCTTAAGTCATGGGGTGGCAAATTAGCAATTTCAGTTGAATAAAGAGATTATGGCGTGAAGTCAATATTTTCTTCCCATTGATGTTTCACAGAATCAGAAGGTTTACAGGATTTATATTCTCCTGGTAGGTAATCGACAATATCAGCATTAATTTTATTAGCTTCTTTGTTGAGAGGCCTAAAATAATGCGTTCCTTCATTCTAGTGTAATTTTGATTTGCAAAACGATCCCAAATATTTCTTCAATTAGATTACCGCTGGAAGTTACATCCTCAGGTAATTCAATTTCACTAAAGTCATTTTTTGGAAGATTTCCATTTCCCAGTTGCAGAATATACTTAGCGAATGCTTCCAGTTCATGATGGAACCGCATATTTTTCTAACCAAGTTTTTAAGGTCTTCCAAATATAATCTTTTTTTATCGACAAATCGAGTATTTCACTGCAGCTACTTTGAAGTTGAACAGCTAAACACTGACGAAGATCACCTCCAGCGACTACAATTATTGATGATGGTCAATTATCCAATGATTATTAATTATTGACGCTCGTTGTCGTATGTCTTCTAACTGCATATTTTGTTGTTCATCATTTCCGTTTGCGATTCGTTGGGATTCTCGCCAGGGCCGTACCCAGGATTTTTTTTATTTTGAAAAATGGGTTACAAAAGGATTTTTTTAGGGGGATTACAAAAAAATAAAAACGCATCAAACACTTGTTTGATGGGTAGCGAAATTCAGGTGGTAGGGGATTCAAACCCCCCTAAACCTCCTCCCCTGGACATGGCCTCTATTTTCGCTTTCGCTTGTCTTCATTTTTATTTGTGATTTGTTGCGATACTCGCTGTCGCTTGTCCTCTAACCGCAAATTTCTTTGTTTCTCATTTCCGTTTGTGATTCGTTGTGATTCTTGCTGTCGCTTGTCTTCTAAGCGCAGATTTCGTAGCGCATCATTTTTATTTGTGATTTGTTGTGATACTCCTTGTCGTATATCTTCTGACTGCAGGTTTCATTGTGCTTCATTTTCGTTTTTACAGTTCTTCATTTGACGGCCCCTTGTTTTTTTTTCATAATGCTCTTTCATTCACACATTGAACACATTAGTTCAAAACGAAAAAAAAAGAATTTTTTTCTTTCTATATATTTCGTTTTATTTGATTGACGCTCTATAAGCTTACTTCAGAACGATCGAATGTAGAAATTCATTTGCACTTTCTCCTAAGCTATCCTGATACATGCAAATTCTCAATGATGTCATAAATGAGCCCTCTCCCGCTTTTCATAGAACCATAGGTTCAATACGATCTCCACGGGAAAAAAGAACAACAAATTTTCGCAAAGTCGTGACTTATCTAGATCGTATAGCTTGTCTTCTAACCATACATTTCGTTTTGCATCATTTCCGTCTGCGATTCTCGCTGTCGCTTGTCTTCTAACCACCGATTTCACTGAGCTTCATTTTCGTTTTCTTAACTCATGATTTGACAGCGTCCTTGTTTTTCCTTCTTACAGCGTCTCGTACTGCTCTTTCCTTCACACATTCAACACATTAATTCACAACTGATGATGCTCTGTAAATTTAATTCAGAACGATCGACTGAAAAAAAATGCATAATTTTCCATGACGTCATAAATTCCTAAAAATGTTCGATACAATCACCCCTAGAAAAAAAAGTTTTTCCAAAGTTGTGACCTACATAGGCTATCTTTTCAAGCCAAAAGTGTTAGTGTATCAATTTTTAGAAAAAGCAACCAGCTGTTTTCGAGAAATAATATGTGTATATACAATTATTACTCTCATAAAGAAAGTAGATTCGAAGAGGCTTTCAGAGTAGAAGATTTGAAAGACATCTAAGGACTAACCAAGTAATTCAAAGCTAAACTTGCCGTATCGTGCCGTAGAAAAAGTCTCCTGGGTTCAAAATCGAATTTGAAGAGAATATATTATCAATTACTAGTAGATAAACGTCGGGAAAAATAAACAACGATTGCTCACACTCAGTTATGACTGCGTAATGCGTCTAGAGCAAGAGTTCCAAGCCGCATTTTCATTCACAACTAGTATTCAAAGACGTAAGCTTTTTATCACAATATGTGACATAAAACATCCTCATTGCGGCTACACTTAGATGGATAAGAGGAACCTTTCTAAGGGAAATATTTCAAAATCTATCGGATTCCCTTACCGTGCGAAACCAAATATAAGTGTCTTATGTGTGCCAATAGTATGCAGCCAACAGCCATGTACAAATGTAAGGGTGATTTCGATTTAATTTATTTTCAAGGATTACACAAGAGAAAGGATTCCTTTCCCTCCATCCGGTCTCCTCGTGATTGTTGTCTTTATTCTACATGAGGCCAATTGTGCAGCTAATGAATAAGAAAAGGGAAACAAAATGTCCATACACACGTAAAATTACATTAAAAGCCAATTTGGTCGTGCTCAAAACTCAAAAGGTGTATCTTATAGTTGAAAAAAAATAACAGTCCGTCCCTAAAAGTCCTTTAGGGACCTTAAATGACGACCCGTTGAAAAAAGCGTGTTTATTTCGCAAGAAGTCAGAGCGACCGGCCAAGACAGGAACAATCAATTTTTAAGTATCTTTAGCACAAAGACTATCTGATAAAATGTATATCAAACAATTTTATTTAATTCACAAAATCCCCGAAACATAGTTACTAAAAAAAATTAAAGGTAAAGAATACGGCATTAGACTTTACAGTCCCTACCGGCGGTGCTGACCTCCGTTTCTTGGCCCTTCAGCCAGGAAGTGCAATGGGGGGTCGGGGGCCAACCATCCTGTGCTTTCGCACACCCTTCCTGTTTACCTTCCTAAGATTTCTTCAAGTACCCATTTAGAGCTGGGTCGACACTGGCTGAGCTTACAGAGTCCTACCACTGACCCCCGTCCCAAACTAAATAATTAGGGTACACTAGGATTCGAACCCTCACCATCTCAGACAAAGGATCCCGAATTTAGTGCACATAACATAATTACTACTTCGACGAAACTAAGAATCTTATTTTCGGTCCCCATTGAAATTACAAAAATGCTAAACACAGTCTTTTGGCTTTGGATACGACCAATTTCAACTAGAAATGAAAATGAGCAATAAAAAACACAAGAAAATAACTATATAGCAAGATAGCATACTCCAGATCATGCAAAAAGCATAAAAACTAAAGGTAATTTGAACTAAACGAACTGAAACATAGTGTTACCTTTGAAGCCCTTTTGTTAGGGCTACCATTGCTTTTCCAGAACTATAAAAGAAAACAAAAACGAAGAAATAAAAAATGAGAAAATAAAGGCTTCACAAAAACAAAAATAAAACAAATACTAATAGTCAGTAGAACAGACAGAGCAAATAGCAGTTCCAGAAAATAGTGAGCTAGACCAAAAAGGAAATATAAGTTCTTAAATAAAGTAAAGAAAATAGTCAAATATTAAATGCTAAAGGAAAGTTCTAAGCAAAAATATAAACTGAGATAAGATAAGAAGCAAGATAATTTTAGTAGGTATGAATCATGAAATCATATTATGTATACCAGCACTCATACGGCTAAATAGCACTTTTAGCCGCCCACTTCTCCTGCGGTCCCTTGGACAAGGCCTCCAAGGTAGACAAATATCCCTTTTAAGATAAAGGTTTCATACATCAATCTTAGATGAAAAATGCGCAGATTATACAATTTTCAAATAAGGATTGTATACAGATGATTTGCCTTTGATGGCGCGATAATCGTTTTATGTTTTTTATGGTCTTGTGGTTTTGCCAGCTTGGGATATCCTCCTTTGTCCCTCTCCTGCTCTAAGTTATTTCATTTTTTACTTTTTGTTTTATCTAGCTTTTGTTTGATCTTACATTTTGTTTTATTTTGCTATTTGATTGATCTTTTATCTATGATATGTAAAGTTTACTCGATAATAGGTGACCTTCACTTCGAGATTGGCTCTCTATTGGCTCTGCTTAGGTACGAGTTACTAGGCTACAGCTATTGCTGGAACCACGATTTCCATCTATTTTTGTGTATGTGTTAAGTAAGTAAAATCTTATCAACCCCTCGCCTCTAACTTAATAATAAGTATTTAATGTTGCACCTCTTTCAACTTGTGACATTCCACGGAGGATTTTTGAGAGTTTTCTCCAAAAAATCACATATCAGATGACTTTCTCTGACGCCCAAATAAACTCTTCTTTCCTCTTCCAGTACACAATCGTTCGGATGTTACCAAATGAAATGTTTTTAAATAGTTAAGACTTAATCCTGACAAATCACAAAAACTGTCCTGTGACTGTCCTAAATTAAAGAACACTAAGTTTGCATTTCACGGATGATGTCTGATTTCAATCGAAAGTGTTTTTAAAGGGTAACTGAGCTAAAAACAGGAGTAGCCTACTCGTTTCTCATAAATGGTTTCTAATTTTCCCTTAAATTAGTAATATAACGGTTTCTAGCTTTTTCAATTACAAATAGGATGTTAATACTGCAGTTTATAAATCCAGAACCAAACTCCTTTTTGTTCTTTTTTGTCACGACATTTATATTCATCAACGCTTTCTTCCACGTGAATGAAGCCTGATAGCACAGCTCACTGATATCAATAGCCTATACACAAATACTGCGTTCATTACACCTGAACAGACTGTTTTTCTACGCGAAGGCGATTTAAAGCTTAGAACGAGCATAAATTATTGAAAACATTGAACTTCAAAAAAAAAAAGAATCAGAAGTTTATATAAATGAAGAAATGAAAACAAAAGCAAACAGAAATCACAATAAACAATGAGGTCAAACTTCCAACACAAATGACAATTTTCATTAAATTTGCTCTTTACTTACAAACAGCTCGTGGTAACGAACTGTATGTAAGGAGCGACCCGGCTCAACAGTAGCCGAAACTCTAAAAAACGGGATTTTGATACCAATAGAAACGTCAAAAGAATTGGATTTTTACGCTGATTTTAAATATATAAGCTTTATCAAGTTTAGTTCTACACATCAAAAGTTACGAGCCTGAGAAAATTTGCCTTATTTCCGAAAAAAATAGGGAAACATACCCTAAAAGTCATAGAACGTTAATGAAAGTCAGACCATCAGATTAAGTGTACTCGCAAACCCTGTTGTAGACGCTTCAAGCTTCCATCTACAAAAACGTGAAATTTTGTATTTTTTCCCTGAAGAAAGATCATGGATGCATGTTTATTTGTTTGTTTTTTTATTGCATGTTTTTCCCCAGGGGTGATCATATAGACCCAGTGGTCCTAGAATTTTGCGAGAGGCCTCATTCGAACAGAAATTAAGATTTCTAGTGCCCTTTCTAAGTGAACAAAAAATGGAGGACAGCTATGTCCCCTCCCATGCTCATTGTTTCCCAAAGCAACCGGATCAAATTTTTAGATAGCCATTTTGTTCAGCATAGTCGAAATATCTAATAGCTATGTATTTAAGGACGACTTAATCCCCCAGAGTCCCAAGGGGAAGGGCTGCAAGTTATGAGCTTTGCCCATTGTTTACACATAGTATTGGTTATTGGTAAGTATACACACGTTTTCAGGGGGATTGTTTCTGGTTGGGGGTGTGGGGGATTTGATTACGTGGGAGAGATTTTCCATGGCGGAAGTTTTCATGGGGAAGATAATTTCCATGAAGGGGACGCTGGGTTTCTCAGCATTATTTAAAAAACAATCAGAAATTAAATAAAAAACAAGTTTTTTTTCAACTGAAAATAAGGAGTAACATTAAAACTTAAAACGAATAGAAATTATTACGTATATGAGAGGTTCTTCCCCTTGTCACTACCTCGCTGTTTACGCTGAAGTATTTTACACGAATAATAATGCACTTTTTTACGCTAAAGTATAAAAGAGTTAATTATTCTAATTAAACGGCCTTTGTGATCCAGGGGTCATTCTTAAAGAATTGGAACATAATTCAAACTTGAGCGTAAAAAGCGAGGTATTGACGAGGAATGAACCCCCTCATATCACGTATATTAGGAAGTTTTCCCCCTCGTCAATACCTCGCTCTTTACAATAAAGTTCGAATTTTTTAAATAATGGTCGATAAAAGCAATAATCGGTTTGTGTTTTTTTCTGGCCAGTCTTAGCAGTTAATTTTATCTTAAGCAGCTTCATAACTATGATTTTTATGTGATGATAAACCAAATAAATTGTATGTCTTCGGCTTGTGGTTGTTCTTAAATAATAAAAAAGTTTTTTTCCAACTAAAAGTAAGGAATAACATTATAACTTAAAACGAACATAAACTATTACGTACATCTTTTATAGATCTTTTCTTTCATTCATTTCAGTTATTTGAGAGTTGCTCAACTTGTAACTTTCATTTTCATAAAATAATTTCGACCTCTTTGGCCGTTCTGTTGCTATGCCTTACAAAATTAGTTCCAAAAATATCGCTAATTTAAGTTACGTGGGAGAATCTTTCTCCATGGAGAAATTTCTCGCGGGGGAAGGGAATTTTCCATGGAGGGAGGGGGGCTGGATTTCCCGACATTATTTAAAAAATGATCAGCAATTGAATAAAAACAAGTTTTTTCAACTGAAAGTAAGAAGCCACATTAAAACTTAAAAACAACAGTAAAGTTACAAAAAAGTTAAATTAATATGCAAATTTCGTTTTAATTATTCATATACGGTGAGACAAATCCAAAACCTGCATTAATTCAAAAACGTTTAGAAATTAACTAAAAAAGAGAATTTTTAACTGAAAGTAAGGAGCGACATTAAAGTCCTATAAATGAAAGGGGCCGTTCAATGGTTCTTGGGGAGGTTACGGTGCAGGAAATTAGAAATATTGTTCTGTCTTTAAAGAATTCTTCAGCAGGTTTCGACCAAATTTCCGCTAAAGTAATTAAACATATTCTTCCATCGATTATCACCCCAATTTATCATTTGATTAATAGGTCATTTCAACTAGGAGTGTTTCCCCAACGTCTTAAACTTGCACGTGTTATAGCTCTCTTTAAAGTAGGTGACCGAAAGGATCCTGGGAACTACAGGCCGATCTCTCTTCTGTCAGTGTTCTCTAAGATATGTGAAATGGCAATGCTCAAACGTCTGGTGAGATTTCTTGAAGCTAAATTTTTTTTTCCATCAGCATCAGTTTGGGTTTCGCGCAAAGTATTCTACAGATCATGCTTGTAATAGACTTCTTCAGTTTATACGACGATCCTCAGATTCCAATCTTATTCCTGCAGCCATTTTTCTTGATGTAAAGAAAGCTTTTGACAGCCTAACACATAAGATTCTCATTGGTAAACTTTGTCATGTTCTATCGGATCTATCGCCACGGAAGTTACAGACGAAAACGTTCCAATTGAATACGGAGTACCCCAAGGTTCTATTCTTGGGCCAACCCTCTTCCTCATCTGTGAACGATCTCTACCGACTTTTTAACACCCCAATTAACAATGTTTGCTGTGGATTGTGTCACAGATCTTACTCTCAGAGTACGTTGGTGTTCACACCTGATAGTCGAGAAGAATTAATAGCATTTCCAGATGACACTACTTTAGGTGCTGCAGCTCCGGATGAATCATCCCTTATTCTAAAGCTTCAAGCAATGACTGAGAAAATACTCTTTTGGTTTGACATAAATCAACTAACTTTAAATGTAAAAAAGTCCTGCCTTCTTATTTTTTCTCGTAAAGGTGTGAGCTGCCCCACAATTACTGAGCTTCATACACCAAGAGGCTCCATAAGTCATCCCCCGGATCGATATGTACGATTCCTGGGAGTTCTTTTGGATGAAAATTTATCATTTAAGCGGCATGTTCAAATAATAAGAGTGAAAATTTCCCGTGGACTTGGGATCATCCGAAAATTAAAGCGTTTATTTCCTTTCCCTATGCTCCGTCTTTTATACTTTTCTCTGATTTACCCTTATATATGTTACTGTTCGTCTGCGTGGATGTCCACATTTCCCTCGGTACTTGCTCCTATTCACAATCTTTATGAGAAAGCGGCAAGAATTCTCCAGTCGGCAACACACACTCCTCTTGACCTCCTCAAAATTAAAGATATTTGTGTTTTATCTCTATCTTCGTTGGCATATCAATACTTCCAGGGAGATCTCCCATGTTGTTTTTCGGGACTGCTTAAACTAGTAGGGGAAGTAAATTTGTATATGGTTCGTAACCGGGAGGATGTGATGATTCCAGCTAGTCCCTCGGTTCGTTCAGACTTCGGCCTGGCTGTGACTGTGGGGCGTGCCTGGAACTTGGTTCCCGCTGAGATCCGGCAGTCACGAACACTTGGCTCCTTTAAGAGACAGATGAAAAGTTTCTTATTAAAGGCTTATTATTAAATGTTTCTTATGGTTTATTTATTTTTTTTTCTTTTTTGGGTTGTTGTTTTGTTGGTGTTGTATCCTCGATGACGCGAGAATTTTAATTTGTATTTTATTGTCGGGTGATGTGAGGGTCGCTGTTTCGTGGGGACTGCCGGTGAGTTGATTTCTTTTCCTTACATATTTATATTTAGATGTTGGTTAGTATGTTTATGACAAGTTTTATGATTCTTTATTTATTGTATGCCGTTTCCCAAATAACGGACAATTGAGGCCTTTGGGATATTGTCTTTGTTATTGTTATTTTATGAAAATAAATAGAACTTGAACTTGATTGTTAGAAGAACCCCGTGTCTCAGAGCTCTTATTTTAAATCCCGAACGGATCCGGTAATATTGGAGGGACTTGGAGGGGGAAACCGAAAATCTTGGAAAACTCTTAGAGTGGAGAGATCGGCATGAAAATTGATGGGAATATTAAGCACAAGTTCTAGATACGTGATTTACATAACCGGACCAGATTCGCTCTCTTTGGGGAAGTTGGGGGATTTCTAGTACTTTGGCGAGTTCGAGAATAAGTACAAGTTATAGATACGTGATTGACATAAGCGGACCAGATCCGTTCTCTTTGGGGGAGTCGGAGGGATTTCTAGTGCTTTGGCGAGTTCAGTACTCTTTGACGTGCTAGGACGATGAAATCGATAACTCTAGTACTGAGTCTAATTTTAGTTTCCAACCTCGTCAAAAGTGCCATATGAGCTCATGGCTCTTGTTTAATGTCGCTCCTTACTTTCAGTTTAAAAAAAAACTTGTTTTTTTTTTTACTTCATTCACGAAGCAGCTGTGTTTTTTTGTTTGTAGTATTTACATTATATGCCCGTTTTAGTATTTTTTTATTTAGTATTGAATAAATTTTTGTTCAGTTCCATATTTGACAGTTTCGTGTAAGTTTCATAAACTTTAAGCCTTACACAAGCGCATGAGCTAGAAATCTTGCGTTACCACCCTATGGTAGCAAATCGGATTGATGCTCTATTGGTAATACGAGGCACAAGGATAGATCCCTGCTGGGGCAGGGTCAGGTTTGCCACTTATGGTTCGATGGTTCTTCTGAATATCCTTTTTTTGTGATCATCAACTAACTTGTGTCTTCCATTACATTTGACTATTAGAACACTTGTCTTCTAATCGCAGATTAATGCAAACTTCTTTACCAGCTTTTTACTGACAAAAAAGCTGGCCATTTTAATTGGATTTTGTTTATCCTTCACAAAATCATAACTTTTATAAGATTTTAATTCTCCCGATCTTCCCTATGGTTACAGAGGTAGTAGAAAACTGAAATCAACGTAAAAGGGCTCCATCGACTCAATTACCGGGATATTTTTTTTCAAATTCCTCCCTAAAGTTTCAAGTGAGAGGGGAAAGTCCGAAAATAAACGGAATATAGTATTTTCTTGAATAAATAGTCCTTTCTAGGTTTTCTTTCGTATATAACGAAAAAGGAAAAGAAAATATTTATAACCCAAGAAACACCTGTAATTACAATATTACAGAATACAAATTTCATGTTTCTTCTCTTAAATCCAGGCCAGGATTTACGCATAGGCCCACTGGGCCTGGGTCTAGGGGCGAAGGATTGCCGAGGGGTGTAAAAATACACTGAGCGATTTTTTTTCTTAACAAAAACTGGACTGCTGTGACTTATCGTCAAAGTGTCAGGTGCGCTTTACTGCTGCGCTGACTATTCACAGAAAAGTGGTTTTAAAACAACTCAGGAATTCTCTAGCCACTTGTAAACTGTCAGATGGCTCCCAAAAATGACAACTTAGAGCTCAGTATCGCCTCTCTCTTGCATTGCTTTTGGCTCATCATTCATCAGTTGCCTTCTGTCCAGGTCTTCCACTATCTCCGAATTTTCGAGGATTTTCCCGTAAATCTCTGCGTCTCCCCAAAAAAAAACTTGCTTGGGCCTAGGGGCACAAAAGATTTAAATCCGGCCCTGCTTAAATCGGCTACCTTTTGCTAAAACCCTAAGTTGAAAAAAGTCTTTTTGGTTTTAAAAAACTTAGATTTCAATTAGTCTCGCTTAGCCATAGGTAAAAAGAAAAAATCTCCAAAAATCGTTGGAAATCGGTATCAGTAGGCCTTGACAGCTTGGTAGTAGCTTTTCGCTTGAAATACCTTCTCGCAAGTACCAGGAAGCAGCAGCTATGCCTGCACTATAATCTCTTTGAGTCCGGAGCTGTCCATTATCTTACCAACCGCCTTGAGATAGTTGAGAAGAGGTGGAAGTCTCCCATCCGTAGGATTACGTTTTTGAAGTCATCCGGGTATTTACTTTTCACTCCCTGTGCTAGCTGATAAATGAAGAGATCTTGCGTGACCACCGTATCGTCACACCCGACAGCTTTACTAATCGCCATGAACGTTCGCAGAGATTTTTTGACTGTTGCATGGTTGTTTGGTGCTTCATGAAGGAAAGGCAAATAAAACACCTTGCCTTAGGAACATTTTCCTTCGAGACTTTTACTGCAAATCGCTCGATAGCTTGGTAACGACGGGGATTTTCTTCAGTGAAAGACAGACAAAAATCATATTCGTGTAGCCCCAGGTCTCTTTTTTTAATTGATGTAAGAGTACGCTGGATTTGGACAATCTTATCTGTAAAAAAAATTACAATCGTCGAACCCCATTACAGGCAAAATTAGGTGTTTTTGGCCTATATCTCAGAAACGCCCCAACGGCAAAAATGTGCCCAATGATATTCGTTTTCAGCATGGTCGAGTACCCTGGGATCCACCCTTAACATTTTCGTACCTTGAGGTGGTTTGTAGAAACAAGTTAATCAGTTGATGATTTTCTGAATTTAATCGTGTGTGATTTTCATGAAAACCTTGCCTATTTACGGGCTCTCCTTTTTCAAAGTTAAGTAAATTTTCTAAGACTTGTAACTTTGGCGGATGATTTTAAACTTAATGAATTTACATATTAGGAATCATAAAAAAAAACAGTTCTTTGAATATATAAACTGTCCGGCATGCTTGAAGGAACTATTTTAGAGGGGTAGGGGTAATAAAAGAAAAAATAATTTGGATAAGAACCGCCTAGGAACTCAGGGAAATTTAGTTTATCGGGGAGGGGGCAAGGCCCCCAATATACGTCCCTTATATTGTCGTCAAATTTGAATTTTTAAAATTACTATGACCATTAGGGCAATTCTCTCTTCACTTATAGTTCGTAACCACACAATGTTTACCAAAAGTTAATGGCACCATTAAGAGTACAGTACAGCATTTATCCTTCAGATTTAAAAGAAAGGCCTAGTTTTATTTATTGAAATTTAGATTTCGATCCTGAGTCTGTACTCATTGTATATATCGATAAGAATAATTCGTTGTTTATATATCGATAAGAATAAGTTTAGTTATATCCATGCTAAAATTCCTGAAAGTAGGTATTTTGATATGTTTTAAACTAGTTTTGACTGATCATAAACGGTTGGGGCTAGGTTAGTATTTAGAAAAGCCGATGGCTTGCTTCTTCTACCTTGGTTCTTTCTTTTTTTCGGTTATTTGCAAAATTAAAGCATAAAATAAATGAAACAAATAAATGAAATGAGCATTCTCATTTAGAATTCTTACAATTAACTTTGCGATTTTTCTGGGTAACACTATACTTGTTGTTTTTTTGTTTTTTTTGTTTGTTTTTTTTTGTCTCAGAGAAACTCATCGATTTCCACAATTTTTATTATTCTCTATATTCCAGTATACAATCTTCATATCTTCTTTTAACTAGGAAGTATCTCACCTTGATTGATTTTTGGCTAGTGTTTCCAAATCTCCTAGGTCAGGAGTTCCATCTCCCAGACTAGTGAGTGGCTGCCATGCTGCAGCAGTTGCCGCGGCACCAACGGATCTACATAGAAACATTAAATATTATTTTCATATTAATTACAATGCCAGGTAGTCTATAAATCTTACTTCCAATCCAGCTGATATATAGGATGTCCTAGAATTCACTTTCCTGAGAAGAGATAGTAAACTTGTCTCCGTATTCATACCAAAAAAAATATTTAACTCTTGTTGCATAATGACATGAGGGACAAGAGTCACTAGTAGGTTTCGTTATAAAACAAACACAATCATTCATTTTTTAGATATATACAGGAACAGTCATTACTGGATAAATAAATAACAAATTGAAATAGTGATCCATTGGTACAGGAAATGATGTAGTAAGAATACTGAAAGGATATTTCTGTTCAGTAAAGCTAATTTTGAAAATTATATATATTGGTTTCTCAGAAAAAACTTTCTTTTTGTTGCTTCTCCGAAAACCCAAGAACTTTTCTATTCACAGCTTTTCTAAACAAGGATTTAAACTTGTTCCAATATTGCTTTTTGAGGTTCTGATTGAAAATTTTAGGTTGCTCGTCGTTTGTCTGAACACGTTAATCTGAAATATTTCGAAAAAATGAAATCAGACATATAAATCATTGCAGTGGGCTTAGAAATACTCTGAAGACGTTAAACTTGAACTGGTGGGACATTTGGTTTCGTTTTCAGAAATAGCTTACACCTGAACCATTTACCGCTCAAGTTAGCATAGCTATAGTGCAATTTTGTTCTCTTGTTTCGATTGTCATAAATTTTGCTATTCATATGTACTTTTATCTTGCAGGAGACAGAAACTGCCCCCCTGCTTTTTCCTATGGATCCTTGGTACAAATGATAAACACTCAAGTGATTAAAAGTGTATGTTTACGCATTTTTGAATCTAAAAGCTATATTTGCAATTCAGTATAAACCTCGCTTAAATCTTGTGCAAACTTCGGATTGGCAAATTCATTCAAGGGTTACATTGGAGATTCTTAATATCTACAGCAATCCAAATCGCGTGCATTATAGTTGACTACTTTTTAAAATTTAAAAAAGAATAAAGCTAAATTAATTTATTGAATTACAAGAATTCCTTCCTGCAGTCTACAAATGGTTCATTTAAATCCTTTCATATATCAAAATGAATAATCTTGAGAGAAACGCGGTAACTGGCTGAAGACGAAATCCTTCCTTGGTTTGGAGACGAGAAGAAATAGCAAAATAAACACAAAATGGCATCGACTGTCATCTCTGACATCGGAACATTCAAATTCTAATAGTTTTAGGGACACATTCGATAAATTCGAGATTACAGAATTTACTCAGGAGACGTGAGACACGAGAAACTACTTTGTTTTTGTTGGAACAGAACGTACTTCAAAGCCGAAATTTAGAAGCCAAATATTAGTAGATCATTTTGTCGGGATTGCCAAGCAAATCAATATTCTTCAGTCACTGAAGGAAAATTTACCGGCACGTACCAGCTGAACCAAAGATAATGAATGGCTGTCTCCGTGCTAATTCATTCAATTATTTAGCTAAACACGAGCTTTCCAACTCAGCTGATCCTGAGTTTACCCAGTCTTAAAAGATGTTAGACGACCTTGATCGGATTACTTATCCAGATTATTTCTGGGCACAGAAAAAAAGAGACATAACAGGCAAAAAATCTTAGTGCTTCCAAAACTTATCGGTCTTTTAACTTGCTAAAATTTGACATGAACACAACTGGTAACAGGGCAGTGGCGGTATTTCGTCAAAATCTTGGGGGGATGTTGGAGCCAAATTTTCCCAGATCAAGAGAAAATGCGAGTGAAGAATGTAAAATGAGCTATATAGTACCATAAAAACAAAGATATATAAAGGAAAACTGATCTGTATTTCTGGGTGCTTGGATTATGCAGCCTTATCTTATTTTTGACAAGATTTTTTGCAGAAACTAAGTTTCAGCCGGAGGAGGGCGAAATGGGGTCTGGAAGGAGCCAGGGTCAGGAGGGGCAGTTGCCCCTACCCCATAGTAAATTACGCCCCTGTAACAGGGTGGGGTTATTTGGCCTCCATTTCTGACATACGCTGAAGAAATAAGACAAATGGCAACACAAAATGTGACGATTAACGTCACAAAATAAAGAGCTACAATGAAAGCACAATTTTTAACGTGGGTCGTAGTCTCTCTTTTCTCTTTGTATTGTGTCCCACAGAAGTCGCACATCCAGAATATAGACCTCCATTCATACATTTTCCGCAGCATATGCAATTCTTATTATAATTTTTTCACACCTTAAAGTACCATGGACATTCAAGCAGCAACATTTTTCTCGCCCCCCTCCACTGAACCATCTTAGGTCTATTCATACACGAAAACGGCGATTTTCTAAGATTTTCTTTTGGTCATTTCAAAATTTGACTTCTTTAGGTCGGTACACATTTTTGTCAGTATTGCCACGTTGAACAGTAAGAATAAACAAGCAAGACTCATAAGTTAAATTTGAAAATACTCATTGTCTGTAAAAATACAAACATTAGCAACCTGTTGATTCAGAAAGACAACTACACCTTCAAAGGAAACACCTAATTACCATATAAACATATTTCTATATGATATATCATATTCCTTTTTAAGATGGTGCCTGCTGCTATCAACAACTTCATAGGTGCTGCACATAGAGGTCTTTTTCATTAAAAATTGAATTTCTATTTTATTTTTTTAAGATACATATGTTTGCCTAAGTTTCTATTCAACCAATTCAAACAATCAGACTTTATTTTCACTGCCCTCCGTACTTCAAAGGCTTGTCTTGATTTAAAGTTCATGTTCCATGATTTGGTGTGTTCTGGTATAAAACAGGAAAATTAAACCTAAAATCAAGGGGAATAAGCCTTTAAAACGTCATTTGCTTCATTGTGGTATTCATTAGACTTATATTGTAAAAGCGTATTTTCCTGTAGTAGCACAGTGAGATGGATCTTAGCTTGGCAATACGGGACCCAGACTTTGAGCTCAGCTGCAACAATGCACTAAAGGGCTCGCAATTTGATTTCAATGAAGAAATTATCTCGTTAAGGTTAATCGAAATCATAGTTACCATTTCTGATTTTTTTTTCCGTTGTTATGGTCTGAACTTAAAGAAGAGGAAGAAGAACAAAATAAATGGCTAATTTATAGTTCAATAGCGTGAAAAATGAGAGTTGAAGGGGGCCGAGGGCCGCATCGTTCTTACAAAGATGTAAACAACAATATATTTTATAAGAACTGAAATTTTAAATAAATATTACAACTAATATTTTGATTAAACATTTTCACTCAGTGTTCCATTGTTCAAGTTGGCGTGATTAGTCCATTAATGCAAGGCTTGAACTTAGTCGTTGGTACAAACAGTTTCCCGAATCAATATATGAGGTTAAAGTATTTAGCACCTTCCCCCCTTAAGCTGATTTTGGATGTGAGCATATCAATTTATGGGGTCAGAGTATTAACCCCCCCCCCCCCGTAAGTTCAAGTGGGCGGTCATGTGTGTAGGATGGCAGTTGTCTCTTTTAAAGTCTACATTTTTTTTCAAAAACCACAATATTTTATTTTATATCTCCAAGCGCCCTAATTGCTCATATATCGGCCCTGGTTATGCCTATGTTTTCCAGGTTCAACTCTTGGCTTTGGTTAATTTTGACCCCAAGACTTCTTTTGAGCAAAATTTGTATCCTCAAATAGTTTTATCCGTAGTAATCGAGACTTCTTTACATCGGAATTTTTGTTGGTTTTACATCAGCATAAATATATTCTTTCTCAATGACGAAAATAGAAGCATGAACATCAAAAGTCAGAGAAAGGAAGATTCTTTGACGTCAAACCCGCTTGGGGAATCAGCTAATCGATAGCTCGCAAAACACTATTGATTAGCTTATAGAACGGTACATGGGCTTTCTGCTTCTTTCCGCACTAGGAATCTGTCGAGGGACTGAAATCAATACTCAGACTTGGCTACTGCGTCGGAAATATATCTTGAAACAAAAAATTCAATGATACCAGGTGAAATCTCTGTGCTATTCAATGTAGAAGCAACACCGCCAAGAGTTGAGGGTAGGACGCGTACGTTTTGTTTCAAAAGAAGACCACGTGAACCCACCAAGGGTTCACAGGATTCGGGCACAGAATTAAAAAAAGCCCAAAAGATGCAAATTCGATCGAAAAACAAGAAATTATAGCAATCGTAAAAATAGAGATCTTTCGGAGGGGCAGAGATTGAAATCGTCCCCCGTCCTTCTTCGTGCAAGCATGGTTGGGAGGGAATGGATCATCTCAATGTGAAATAACTATAGAAAATAAGTTTTCTTTTATCATAAAACTGCAACGCGACCTTCCATTTGATTAATTGGCCAACCATCTAGGGGCAAACGAAAGCCCTGTTGTCCCCGAATTGGTGGGAGGATGTCGTAAGGAAAGATTTCAGGGAAATTGGAACTTTTTGGTAGGGTATAAATAGGGGACCTTTGAATAGGTTGAGATGGAGGAAGAGCAGCGTGCGCAGTTGGGTTGGCCTCAAGCGGCTTGGTGCTGCAGGGAGAAGTAGCAGAAATACTTAGTTATAAGTTTCATCTTCACTCTTTACAACCGTGAGAAAAATTGTGGTTTTATTTGTTACTTATTACTCTTTTTATCGTTTTAAGTAGGCACAATAAATCTTACCAAAAATTCATTGTTTAATTTAAACTTAAAACATCCTGTTAATGATCTTAAACCAGGTCAAATTGATTTTTTTTATATCTTTCAATTGGCACTTCCTGGCACATAAATCATATTTGTTTCGTCACCCCCGGTGTAAACCCAAGTCATGAGCTGAAGTTTACCTATAATTGATTTCACTATTTGTGCTCAAGGTCTGACGCAACCCTTAAATCTTTGTTCCATTTTGCTCCATTTGTATTATAGAACTTGAAAAATCGTGATAAACGGCTATTTAAGTGTAGTTTTCAGTTTGTATAGTTCTCTTCCAATGACCTAGATCTGTTCAAATGACATAGGCTCCTCTTTTTCTTTTTAACTGTCCAAATCGTCTACAGTTTTACAGAAGTTTGAAGTCCATAATGTGCCAAGAAAAAAGATGACTCTCAATGTTTACTAAAAATTAGGAAAAAGAATCAATTTACACTAAGAAGAAGATAATAGGAAATTCCGCCTTAATATTGTCGCCAAGTTGCAAAGCTTAGAGAACCGGGTCAATTTTTGTCAGGTATCGGTTTCTTCCACAACCTTTGCAATCCATCACTCTTATACGTCCAGCAGAGAAATAAACAGTCATGGGATAACACGAGCCAAAGGAAACTCTTTTTGCAATGCGAATTCTTGGGAATGTGTCATACTGATAAAAAACAGAAATAAGGACATAGCTGTAACTTGTAAAAGGAAAAAGAGTGAAGTAGAGTCTAGATGATAGATAGTTTTGAAATGAATTTTGTCTGGTAAATTAGATATACCTCAATTCTAGGAATGAAGCTTTAAAGACTAAACCCCTCCATGCGACCTTGCTCCTTCTAAATCCGAGAAATCCACATACGACGAAATTAAATGAAAACTGTTCAATCGATTTATTTAAAAAGCTTAGTTGGGATTCAGGATAGATTTTAATTCCAAGTATGAAATCTAAATCGGTCAATTAAAGGAAAATTAGCGGGATCAGATTTAAATCTTACCGACAACATTGCATTCAATTCTTCCCGCTAACAATAAATAGCTCGAAAACTTAATAAAAGTAATAAATTCTAAGCACAGAGTAAAAACCAAACTATACTCGTTGAAATGTTTCTTAAAGGAAAAATGTAAAAGCTAGTCTTGTATCCCTTGCTAACTTATTTCAAAATAGTCTAAAATGGAGAAATTACAAGCAAAAAACACTAAATTTAGCTTTTTGGGGATCCTCTGGGTATGTTTATATTTATAATAAATGTCTTATGTAAGTTGAGAAGTTTTTAGCAGCTTGATGGAAACTTCTTGTTTTTCAGTGAGTGAGTAATCATAGTTGTACCAATGGCTGCAACCTAGTAAAGATCCAACTCAACCTCATGTAACCGAAAGCTTAAAAACGCACTTTGAAAAAAAACTAGGGAGAAACAATTGCGACTTAAAGCTGATGCAATAATGGTAACTACTATTTCAATTAATCTTATTAGTAAAGTTGATCGCCGAAAAAAAATTACAGGAATCCATTCTTCGGAAACGGAGACGAAACAGAATGAAATTGCACCATTTAAATTATCATTGACGAAAACACTGTAGAGAAAAATTACACTCCACCATCTTGAAAAACAAGTAAATTAATTATTTTGCATGGGTAGCGCTGATACGTCTTTTTTTTCCTTCCTGGGACGATCTAAGCGAACCAGTCATTGTAGAATATTGGGAAAGGGCTCATTTGATAGGGCATCGCAATCTAGTGCCCATTTTAGGTGACAAAAGGAGTCGTTCCACAACAAATCGGCGGTCCCTGCCATTTTGTGCCATATCGTTTTCTGACATGAGAAAAAGACATGCATATATGTTGTAATTATGCTTATGATATTCGCATGTCTGAAAAGTACAGTTTACATCATGTCAAAATTTGTTCTTTATTGTCGTTTTTAGGCCTTGGGTATAGACAAATCGTGCAATCACCAAATCGTGTTTCGACAATGGTGGAGTGTAGATTTTTGTCGACCTTTTTTTAAGGCGACAAAAAAAAGAGTCCACAATCTTCACCACCTCCTTCTGCCGACCAGGTACAGATTTACAGACAGTCACGCCCCTCCCTACCTTAAGCTGTGTAGCATGCCCTAAGAATCTCCCCCTTCCATTCCCATCGCAGCTGATTTACACTTCGTCCTTTTCTCCGCTCCAGTATCCCCGTCTCACCCCCATTCACTATAAGGAAGGTAACCAGCTTCCCCTCCTCCAATGGGTACCTGTAGGGGGGGCCATGGCCCCCAAAGAAATTTGGGACTATAAAGTAGGTATAAGGAAACCAAAGACGAAGGAGCTGAATAGGGAAAACCCATGAAAAAAATGAGTGCTGCCCCATTGTTGGCTGCCTGCCAAGATATTTTTTCCCTTAATGAGGAAAATTTAAGTACTAATTTATGACTAAGGGACCCCTTTCAAGTTTTCCACAAACTTTTTTCTATATGATTTAGCTGGAGCAAAAAAATCAAACTTTTCATAGTAATGAATGGTAAGTAAATAACGATCCTTGTCAATAACGAAAGCATAAGAGCCTAACTATTGATAACGTTCAATTAAAGAATCAGCTTTTTAAGGTGATCCTAAATTTGTATTTGTTTATTAGTAATTTGTGCAGTTATGAGAACACAAGAAAGCTCGTATAATTATAGAAAACAAAAGGAAAACAACTTAATAAGGGATGATTTTGGTAAAAAAAAAAATATACCGTTAACTTTAGCTTGCATTGTAAGTGAGCTGATATATGAAGTCACTATAATCAGAAGCGTTTCTCCTGAACGGAATGCTGGGAATTTTTGTATTTCCCTTCTGAACAGATAGGTTTTTTTTAGTATCATTTTTTTTTCCAGGAGTGATTGTATTTATCAAGTTGTCATTTTGAAAAACATTTGGTTTTTTACAGTTATGAAGTATAAAGACGTCGAATATACTGATTTTTGGTATTCACAATTAAATTAGAAATATTGAATTAAAAACAAGTTATTTGATTTTCTTAAATTTAGTTTTAATGTTTTACTTTTATCAAACTACTTCATAATGCGTTACTTCTTATAAGCAATTGAGTCTAAAGGCATTAAATATTTTGGAGTTTGATAACCAAGTTCAAAACTGTCAATATTGTTAAAAATATCCGTCCAACGCTTCGGCATTACTCAACAGAACTGAATGCTGGGAGTTTATTTCTTAGTTTTTGTAAGTAGGCTATTGTTTTGTGTTTTTGTCATTAATTACTTCTTCTCATTTTTAAATACTTTTATTTTAATTAACATACTTTTACCATTGCCATTAGAAAAATGTTTGTCTCTAAGCTTCATTAAATAAAAAAAAAACAAGTTTTTTCAACTAAAAGTAAGGACCAACATTAAAACTTAAAACGAACAGAAATTCTTACGTATATCATTACGTATAACGTTAAATTTTAATGTTCCTCCTTACTTTCAGTTGAAAAAACTTGCTTTTTTAGATTTAATTTCAGATCGTTTTTTTAAATAATGCCAGGATACCTGGCTCCACCTCAACGGGAAAATACCCCTCCCTAAATAAATATCATCTGGGTAATTCAATCCAGATAAAAAATTTACCCCGGACAATTACCCTTAGCATCTCCACGCCTAAAATTGAATTGGTAAAGAGAAAGCAAGACATAACTGTCTAGAACTTTCCTTCTCCAAGGGAAATTCTCCCCGTGCAAAATCCTTTCAGCAGAAAATTCATCCTCTCCTCCCCACCCGAAAAATGTATGCATACTTCCCAATAACAAATAAAACAATGGGTAAATTGTATAACTTACAAACCTTACCCCAAGTAAGGGATTAAATAAAAAAAGGGCTGTAAGGGATTAAATAAAAAAAAGTTTTTTTAACTGAAAGTAAGGAGCGATATTGAAAGTTAAAACGAACAGACATTACTCCGTATATGAAAGGGGCTGTTCCCTCCTCAACGCCCCGCTCTTTATGCTAAAGTTTTGACTCTTTCTCTCAACTCTACTTATTAAAACAGTAAAAAAAAACTTTAGCGTAATAAGCGGGGCGTTAGTACTTTGAAAAATCTTATCTTTCCAATTGCAAACTTTCTTTAAAAAATTTGAAAAAAGCCAAGCTTCACAGTAAAGAGTTAGGAGCTAAGGAGGAGACAGCCCCTTTCATATAAAGAAAAATCTTTTCAAATATGTTTCAAATCTATTCCTTGTTTTCATCCAAAAATCTCTTCTTATTTTTCTGATTATTTTCCAAATCCTATCCAGGCCTAACCAAGATATAATTTGAGGTACCGGTCCCTTCAATCTCTGATTAATTACTTCTAAAATGTGTAAATCAGTAATTGTACGTTGATTAGAGCCGTCCTACATTTAAATTTGCAATATCAATTTTGGATAAAATTTGAATATACTTAAAAAATTGGCGGTGAATAATAAATTTGGTAAAAATTCCTTGTTAATATTACTACTAAAGAATTTTGGTTGCATGATAAGGAGTATTATTGTTAGTATGGATGGGAATTCTGTGAGACTTTTGATATTCTACATTACTGAAGCCATCACAACCTCTACAAGAGAATTTTCTTATCTATAAATACATTACATATATTTCTTTAAATACATTAAAATAATACCATTTAAAATTGCTGAAAACTAGGTTATTAGCAGTATTTGCCATCCCTAAGAAATTTCCTGGCGGGACAGATGATGACCTGCCTTGCCTTCTCCACCTCTGTGCTGGTAGATATGGGAATTTAACATTTTAGCTGTATAGAGAAACAATTTTGTTTCATTCCTACTCCCACCCTACCTCTTTCAACATTTAACTAAAACCTCATGAAGAGTAAGCAGTTTGTCCAGTAAAATGTTCTTTTTAGGACTCTACCCTACCCTTAACCTAAACAATTACGCACCCCCTCTCATTATAACTGATATGCAATTATAATCACCAGACGCAGCCTGATTTCATTACAAATAAAGCGAATCAACTTGTTGAATCCAGTAGGGCCACCATGTGGCAGTACTTCTTTGCAACTAGGAAGCCTAAAATATAGTTGTTGATACTTTTAAATCAATTAGCTTCTAAAATTTTTAAACTGATTGCAAATTCGTCCTCTTTGGGATAAAGTCGTAGTTTGGTGCCCTAAAATGGCAGAAAACAAGACTTTCCCCCTGACCTAATCTGTATGTTCACTTAGAAAAGAGTTTTAAACTTACGCTGGAATGAGCTACCTCCCAATTATCTTGGACCTTCGGTTTGATACAATAAAAAAAAAAAACAATAAACATGCATCGACGATGTTTCTTCTGAAAAAAAAGAAGCAAAATCCCACACTTTGAACATTGGAGCTTGAAACCTCTATGGTAGGTTCTCTGATATGCTGTGTCTAATAAAGGGATTTTCAATAAAATCACTTGTTTATTGAGGGGTGTTTCCCCTTTTTTTAAAATCAGGCAAATTTTCTCAGATTTCTGGTTTTGGTTGGGTAACATTAAACTGAAAGAATTTTATATATTTAGAATCAGCATAAAAAGCCAATGCTGCCTGTGTAGCAATTGTCATGAGAATTCCATTTTTAGTTTTGGTGAATATTGGTCCATGTCACTTTTTACTTCCTGTTTTGTTTTTTGTTTTTTTTTCACAAACTATTTGATAAGATTCTCTTATGACGATTTTTTTTTTAACCTGTTCGTTTTATTCAGTTGAAAAGAACAATAAAAACAAAGAGGGTTAATTTCAAAGCTGGGTAGTAAGTTTAAATGTTGATTTTCTTTCGCTATTCTATTTTTTTAATGTCTGAATATATAAGGGCTTTAAGTTCAAGGGGGGAATTGTCCTGTTTTTAAAGAGGTGCATTTTACATGGCCATTATAAAATCAAAAAGTGATATCTATGGAGGCAGGAGGATTTTTGAGTATCTCTACTCCTTCTGTAAACTATTCTAAGGCGCAGAAAATTGCATAAAGACAAGTCTACATGTGATATAATCTACAAAAGTAATAAATCTTTCTATAATTTTGGTTTGAGTTTGATTTTCTTTTAAGAATAAATGGATAAAATTAAATATATTATTGATGAAATAAATTGAGCCCTTTACAAGGAATCATTGTCGTTAAAAAAAACTTACTGTATTTTGTTTCATTTTGAAACAAAATCCCTCTCCCTGGAAAATTTTCTGCCGGCGCCATTGCCTCCTCCATCAAAAACTATTAGAAAGCTGGGTACTTGTTAAATATTCAGAACTCACCCAAGTTCTTGACATGAATGTTAGGTCTGAGAATAGCGGTTTCATAGCCACAAAGACAAGAATTTTTCTCATATGGAAAATTCCATTCCCCCAGAAAATTCCCCCGGATAACTTCGGATGGTCATTAGAAGCAAAATTGAAAGTTCTACTCACCTCTATTAGTCAGAGGCAATCCTATAGCATTGCCTATAGTAAAGAGCCATAAGGGTTCAATGTATTAATATTTATTTATTTATATTTTTCCTAAAGAACTTCATATAAAAGAGGTGGTGTAAAAACTTCGGAGGAGCCCCATTCGGTTGCAAATTAAAAGTTCTAGGGTTCTATTTAAGAGTCAAAAGTGATTGGAGGGTAATATGTCACCCGCCAGACTGTTTTTTCTTCAAAAGCATCCGATTAGCATTTTGAGATACCCATTCTGTTCAAAATGGTCTAAAGATCAAACGACCATGCGTCCGGGTTTGAAAACCCGCTTTGACTCCGGGACAAGGGCTGTAAGCTATGCAAGTTGCCTAGTGTTCAGATATAGGATTTTTATTGGAAGGGTGGTCGAAAAAACTTTGGAGGGGCCGTATCACCATATATAGCTCAAGGTTACCCAAATCATAAAAAAATGGAATAAAAATACTCACCTTAACCTGCCAGCCACACTGAGAGGTCCACCGAGTCGACGAGCTGCAAGCGCTGCTGCAGCAGAACCCGGCAAAAAAGCAGCCAAGGGAGGTATAGCTTTGCTTGTGTGACTAGGGTTGTTGGCAAACTTGACGGTGATTGGTTCTGTCTGTCCTTCTGGAACAACACCATTGAGTTTCGAGATGGCACGCTCAGCTTCGCATCGCTGGTCAAATCGAATGAAACCAACACCTTTTGATAAACCTTCAAAGTTAAGGATACTTTAGCAAAACCAAGGCCTTTCTAACAAGAAATTCCTAATTTAATATGCTAGTCTATGTCACCAAAATAGGCAATTTACCTAACAAACACACACAAAAGAAAAAGGAACGAATAATACATAGTTAAATGGTAACGAAATTAGTATATATATATATATATATATATATATATATATATATATATATATATATATATATATATATATATATATATATATATATATATATATATATATATATATATATATATATATATATATATACATATATATATATATATATATATATATATATATATATATATATATATATATATATATATATATATATATATATATATATATATATATATATATATATATGGTACTGACGTGTTATAGTGACCAAACTTTGTTCTTGATCTGTAATGAAACCGGTTTTTTATGTCCACTCGGAGATAATCAGCTTAGCCTGAGCGAGATGAAGTACTATGAGGTAAATCTTAATAAAATATTTGATATACAGAGGTAGTTAGGTCAGGTATCTTTGGTGTGGTCGCTTTAAAACGTAAGGGTACTTGTTGAATATCTCAAAAACGCTCAATTTCCTGATCTGTGTGGTGTGAGTAAAACCGGTTTGTCTGTCTGCATTCGGTTATAATTAGCTTAATCTGAATGAGAAAACTACGATGCACGTATATTTTAGTTAAATACTTAATATATAGAGGTGATTGGGTTAGGTATTTAATAAAATGCGTTCTGGGTGACCTCCTTTCCATAATTCTCTGTTGTAGTTTCCATAATTTTGTTACTAAAGTATTATATTTTGATCATATTTTGGTATATTTCATTATGATTATCCTAACTTCCCTTCTTTGGTGTGGTCGCTATAACACGTAAGGGCACTTGTTAAATATCCTGAAAACGCTTAAGTTCCTGATATATTTGGAATGAGCAAAAGTGGTTTGTCTGTCTAAAGTCGGTTATAATCATCTTAGTCTCATTGAAAAAAACTTCACTGCAGGTATGTTTTGATTAATATTTAATATATAGAGGTGATTAGGTTAGGTTAGGTATTTCATATAATGCGTTCTGGGCGGCCTGCTTTCCATGATTTTCTTTTGTATTTTCCATAATTTTGCTACTGAATTATTATATTTTCATCATATTTGCTATATTTCATTAGGATTAACCTAACTTCACTTCTTGGGTGTTTTCCGGATATTTAACAAATACACACGGAAGTACCATAGGCCTATGTATTATATAAACTTTGAAGCAATAGTTTTGTTCGTTTTAAATTTAAACTTCACTCTTTACTTCCATTGGAAAAAGCTTAGTTTTCTTTTTTAATTAATTTTTGTTTGTTTTGGGGATTTAGTAGTGTACACAACAAAGACTAAAGAAACATTTTTGTCTGACTGGTGGAGAAACATAAGTAAAAGTCATCTGGGTCACTACTATCTCCATCACTCGATTCTACATAGGCGTAAATTACTATAACTTATACCCTGCAGTTTTTAGTCACAAAATGAGCGACTAGCATTGTATTATTAACCTTCCTAACCTAAAAATCAATCAATCAATCTTTTTATTCAACCAATTAGCACAGCCTCACAAGCTTCGCTTATGTTGTGCTATTGATTAAGAAATGTTTATTTCTAATAAAATTATTCTACTACTACTACTACTACAATAAATTTACAACAAAAACACTTCAACATAGACTCCCCTGTAAGGCTCTATAGCCAGGGAAAAAACAGGGGAGAAACACATAAAACAAACAAAAACAAAAGCCAAGAGCTTATATGGTACTTGTGACGAGGTCAACACCTAAAATTAGACTCGGTACTAGAGTTATCGATTTCATCGTCCTAGCACGTCAAGAACCACCGAAACTCGCCAAAGCACTAGAAATCCCTCCATTTCCCCCAAAGAGATCGGATCCGGTCCGCTCATGTCAATTACGTATCTATAACTTGTACTTGTTCACGAACTCGCCAAAGTACTAGAACTCTCCAAAAGAGAGCGAATCCGGTTCGGTTATGTCAATCATGTATCAAGAACTTGTGCTTATTCTTCCCATCACGTTTCATCCCGATCTCTCTACTCTAAGAGTTTTCTAAGATTTTCGATTTCCAAGACTTCCGTTTTTCCCCTCCATCCCCTATGCCCCGAATTGAAAATGGAGCATCTGAGACATGAGATCTTTCTATATATCAAGTTTCATTAAGATCCGATCATCCATTCGTAAGATAAACACACATCTATTTTCATGATTTCCCCTCCCTCCAGCCCCCCAGATGGTCGAATCGGGGAAACGACTTTTATCAAGTCAATTTGTCCAGGTCCCAGACACGCCTACCGATGTTCATCGTCCTAGCACGTCAAGAAACGCCAAACACGCCCAAGCACTGGAAATCTCCCCCCTCCCCAGTCCAACTCAAACAAAGAGAGCAGATCCAATCCTTTGTATCAATTACGTATCTATGACTTGTGCTTATTCTTCCCACCGAGTTTTATCCCGATCTCTCCACTATAAGCGTTTTCCAAGATTTCCGGTTCCCCCTCCGACCACTCCCCCCAATCACACCAGATCCGGTTGGGATTTAAAACAAGAGCTCTGAGACACGAGGTCCTTCTAAATAACAAATTTCATTAATATCCGATAATCTGTCCGTAAGTTAAAAATAACCTCATTTTTTTCTAATTTTTTTCCGAATTCACCCCCCCCCCCAACTCCCCCACAGAGGGCGGATCCGGTCCGGTTATGTCAATAGCGTATCTAGGATATGTGCTTATTCTTTCCGCCAAGTTTCATCCCGATTTCTACACTCTAAGCGTTTTCCAAGAAAAAAGACTTGGTATCTTCTTTATTCATCATGAACTTCCCTGCCTATGCACTCCATTCTTTTTATGCACCCCTGTTTTTACAATTAATTTCGAGTTTTATTTTCTGTTTAAAAAATTCGCTAATTTTCTCCGTTGTTTCTCAATTTACAACCCCCCCCCCCCAACCCCAAAAAATCATGTTGATGAGCCTGTGTAACATGTTCTTTCACAAAGGCTACACAACACAAAATATTTTTCCTATTCTTCAAATTATATATTGAAAGACTAAAAAAAAAATGCAAGATACATTGCAAGAATAAAAAATGTTTAGATTGTATCCTGAAGTTTGATACTAAAATTTCAATGAAACTATTTTTAAAATCAGTTTTTCTTACGCAGTTTAATTGGCAGAAAACTTTATAAAACCTCATTATAGTATTTATTTCCGAATGATTAAATCTGACACGAAAATTTTTAGAAATACTATATTCTGTTAACCTTGAAATAATGTAAATAACTATAAATAAATTATAATTGCGCATTTAAATTAAATAGACTACTACTAATTGACATAGGGGAACTTGTTGAAACCTCACATTTGTTAATCATTTTTCTAGTTGATTTGCGGTGACATTTCCAAACGTTCTGAAATATGATTATTGAATGCGAAAGCAAAGACTCGTGTCATACCTGCTAATTTTATGATTTATTAGGATTAAACGTCCCCAAGGGAGGAAAAGAGAGCAAAGGAACGAAGAAACTAACTGGTCCTAACTGAGCCAAGTGACCTTTTCAAAAGACGCACCTAGGGCCTAGCTAAAAGTTTTGTTTGTTATGATTGAATATGTTAAAATATGATTCCCCCGTTGACTATGTAAGTGCTTGAAACCGATCTCATACCCCTTTGTAAGAATGAGACAGGATTTTTTCTTTGGACTGTTTTGGAAGTTCTTATTTCAACACATAACAAGTTCACATAGACACTCCATACTGTCGTGGATCATGCATGAAAAACACCTATTTCATGTCTAAGCTGGTATAAATATTTCATCTTTAAATCCCCCCTCCCTCCCCATCCTCTTCTCTTCCCCAAATCAAATGATAATTTGAGTCTTCCCTAAGAATGGGTAAAAAACATACTTTTATACATTTTCCTATTGCAGTTGGACTGCTTTAGAACAAAGTTTTCAACAAAAAAGGGAAAAAACCTCCCCCTTACTCCAAACCACCCCGGACAATAACCTTTAACAGCTCGACACGTTAAATTGAGATGGAAAAGAGAAAATAAGACATATAAAAAGAATTTGTATAGGAATTAAGGTAAATTCTACCAGTGCAAAATTTCCCCTGACAAGTTCATCCCCGAGAAACTTTTTTCCCCATGCAAAAACCCCCAGCAGAAAATGTATGCATACTTCCCAATAACAAATATTATACGTAAACAATAGCAAATTTTATAACTCAAAAGACCTTTCCCCTGGGGCTGTGTGGGGGGGGTTATGCTATATCCAAAGGTATAGTTACTGGGCCTTTCAAGTTTGATGAACAAAATGGCTATCTCAAAATTTTGATTGGATGAAATTGGGGAAAAAGCTGCGGAGAGGGGGCTAGTTGCCCTCCAATATTTTTGACCACTTAAAAGAGCACCAGAATTTTTAATTTCCGTTCGGACGAGCCTTCTCTTGATATTCTAGGACCACTGGGTCGATACGATCACCCTAGGAAAAAAAATCAATAAACACGTATCCGTGATCTTTCTTCCGAAAAAAATATAAAATTCTGTATTTTTGCAGTAGAAGGTTGAAACCACTAAAATGAGGTTCTCTGATATGCTGAATCTGATGGTATGATTTTCATTAAGATTCTGATGTTGAACTGAACCAAAGCCATCATCTGCATCCAGGTTTCTAAAAGGGCATATGTGCGGTATCTCACAAATGGCTAAGAGAGGGTAATAACTTGAAACTTTCAAGGAACATTGAGGTGGATGTTTAATTAAATCAAAAGTTGCTAGTTGTATGAAAAGTTGTCAAAAGGGCGTATATGTAATAGTTCAGAAATGGCTAAGGGCATCAAGTTTGAACTTTCGATGAATGTTGAGGAGCATGTAGAACTAAACCAAGGGACCTTGCCTATATCCAGGTTGTGAAAAAGGCGGATATTCAACACCTCAGGAACGGCTAAGGGTACTAAGTTGAAACTTTCAGAGAATGTTTGGGGAGGTGTAAAACTAAATCATAAGATACTATGGGCATCTAGGTTTCAAAAGAGTGTATATACAATAGTTCAGGAAGAGCTAAGGGCGTCAAGACGAAACTTTTGAACACTTATTGAACACAAAGACGGAACTTTTGGCATATTGAACACAATGAAAAGACACAATACACATCAGAGTTGTCAAAAGGTCGTATCTGCAATAAATCAGGAATGGCTAAGGACACTTAGTTGAAACTTATAAAATAATGTGGAACTAAGCCAAAGGACGCTATGCGCATCTTAGTTTTAAAAAAGGATATCTTCAACATATCAGTAACAACAAAGGGTATTAAATAAAAACTTTAGGGAATTTTGAGGGGAATGTTGAACTAAATCAAGGTGATCAAAAGGGCATATCTGCAATACATAACTAACCACTAAGAATATTATTTTGAAATTTTAAGGGAACGTTGAAGGGGGTGTTGAACTAAATAAAAAAAATCTATATGCACCACAGGTTGTAAAAAGAGCTTATTTCCAGTGTACAAGAAGAGCTAAGAGCATAAATTAACCACTTAAGGGGCCCAGCTGTGAAACCTTGAGGGAGTGTTAAGACAGGAAGATGAAGCAGATATAAAATTTTAACTTGGGAGGACCAAATAGATCTTATCAAGGACAATAAATTTTTGTTTGATTGATTCTTAGGGCTGATTTTTTCTTTTTTTTTGTTTACGTCGATCGGCAAAAAGTCTCTGTCCATAAAGAAACTTTTAGAACCAAGAGAACCACAACCAGTAGCAAAAATGGTTAAACCGGTTCTTAAAAGTTTCAACCTCCTTTAGAACAAAGAGAAATGACCAATAATCAGAGTAGGGCTTACTGCCCCCTAAGCCTTCTAAAGGCCAGAGCGATTTTTCCGTTTTAACGAAAACAAAATATATTTCTAGAGTTTTTTCTATAACATTAATATATCCGAAACTACTGATAATTCTAAGGATGAATGTCGTTATACATTAAGCAATCAGTCTACTTTCACCCACTAGTTTCATTCGGTAATTTCTGTTAATATGATTATTTTTTAGAAAGCATTTAAGAAAGCTTTGGGGGTATTAGCGTTATTCCTGTTTGTGGTCTTTTCACTTTAAGTTTCAATTGATTATTTATTGTAATTTATGTTCGTTTTGGTCTCATTTATTCATTGACAGCGATTTCTGCTCGATTTAAGTTTGAGCTTTTATTTCACTTTATTTCTCCTTGTCTTTGGTTTAATGTAGCTTTTTACTTTTCTTTGAAAAACTTCCTTTTTAGAAAAGGTTTTTTTAAAACAAATCTATAAAATAACCAAATGAAGGCCTGATGTTTGTGATCTGACGTTTTAATAAGTTCAAACATCGAAAAAATTTAATTGATTCGAACTGAATTTGTTGCTCCTGAGTTGATAAAATTGGCAAAGACATGAATTGCCAATATGAGACTAGTTTCACCTGGTTCAAGACCTCATAAAAATATAGGTTTAGAATGTTCAACAGTCAAAATAAAACACAGAACCAACATCGAATTTTCCTTAGTTTTGACGACGTTCGCCAACTGGCAATTAAGAAGCTCAGTTTTTATTACTCCTCCATTTTGGAGTGATGTGCAAAATCGGTTTTCTCTTTTGACTGCTTGTCATTACCTTTCGGAAGACTCAAGTCCAAAAGACCATTTATTTGAGAACTGGATGAAAAACTTATTTTGACAGGAGGATTAATGAAAATATACCAGAAGCATTATAAAATTTTGCAGGCTATAAGAATCCAATTCGAACATGTTAAACAATCCATTCGATTTCAATAATTCGCTATTTGATGGATTACAGCTACGGAGCAACATATGAAACTACGTCTCACGGAATAAAAAACGTGCATGCTCTGTTCCACATTTGCCACTTGCTTTGAAATTAGATAGCTCCATGAATAAGTGTGTGTGCACCCCTACTGCAATTAACTGAGATCAATAAGCCTTTCTCATGAGTGCGGAAACAAAGAATTTGGCCGTTCTCTTACCAAGGTTGAATTTTATGATAACAACAGTTAAGCTGAAATCATAACAGGGCTGCTACTGAACTGGTTCGGCTGAGTTCCACCAGTCTACTTCAATAATGAATCAACACGATATTTTGGAACCCACTATTCCCAATGCAGAGGTCCCAAAAGTTAAAACTTTTGGGCCTAAAAAGTTTTTAGGAAGAAAAAGAGCCTAAAAAGTTAAAACTATTAGTGTGGATATTAAACCATGTTATGCTTTGTTAGAATGCAACATTTTTTTTTTCACGTATATTTCCGGATAGCATTTAATTTAGAGAACTTTTTCATCCTCCCCATCCAGTTAGAATCAGCCTTAAACTTTGAAAATGTATACTACAAGTTCTGTCAATAAAACCAAGCCAATGGAGGTCAATACAGCTACCGACGTTTTCTCCATCTCATTTTGACCTGAGCTTGACAGAGTCTGACCAGAATCCTTACTCTATACCATAAAATACCTACCTTATTTAACCATTTCTTAAAATTCACCCCATCATTCGAGAACGTCGTTCGCCAAAAATCCTGCATTTTGCCAAACAACATTCTTCGTGGGTAAAACGTACCATGACAAACTTAACCTGAATCTCATTATAGCACAAGAACGTAACAACAAACCACATCCTTCGTACTACTTACTGCCATAGATAAAGAGAAAACGTGGTAATAAAAGAAAAAAATGTGCAAATATATAGCCCAAATCATATATTTCCCATCTATTCTGTCACTTGTCTTTTTCTTATCTCACGCAAAGCTAAAAGAAACGAACGAAGAAACTGGTTTGTTCTCGTTTTCCACAGCGTAAACCTAAGTCATTGGCGTATAATACTCAAGTACCAAAATCTCTTCCCCCTACGGAAAAAAATTCAAATAAAATTCTCAAATTTGAAAAGCCTTATTTTCCAAGGGTGGTATTTTTCACAGGGGGGGATTTCCGGGGCGTAAGCACCGGGAGGGGGGTAAACGCCTAGAACGGATCTGGATAATATGTAAGTACCCTGGGTATACTAGATGGCCGATATCAGTCTCAAGTAATTTCCTGGCATTTAAGCTACGAACAAGAACACGCTTTTTTTTTTTTTTTTACCTGTAATGTTATCACATAATATTCTAGAAGTGATGATTTTGCCAAAGGGAGCAAACAGCTGCTCGATGTCCTGTTGTGTCATATTTTTGGGCAGTCCACTCACGTAGAGATTGGCACCTTTTATGGTTTCACTACTGGGACGAGCAAACGAAACCTGAAAAAAGAGCAAGAATTTATTAAACCTCATGTATATGTCGATGTGCTTCAGTGAAAATCAGTATGGATTCAAGTGAAAAAAAATCAGAAAAATCACTGAAAATTGTTAACATACGGTTCTGACAAAATCCCTGGGATAACCCGCTCCCATTATTTGAATTTCAATTCATGTTTGAACCTCAAGCTAGGGGAGCCCACCAACTACCACCTGGTGTACATCTCGGAACTCCAATGGCTAAATGTCGACAGCTAAACTTTCTTTTTCAGAATTAATTATTTCAGAATTTTAGGAATTTAAGATTTCGGTTATTAATTCAAATTTGTTTTTGCTTTTTTTAAGTTAGACTTACAAAAAGAATGAATATTGCTCATTTGAGGTTTTAAGACTGTTCTTTATTTTTCTTTTAAAAAGCTTTTTTTAAACATTTTCTATCGAATTACTCCACATTCTTTTTTAATGGACATATTTTTATTATTTATTAACTGTAGGAATAATTGTAAAGTTTTGTCCATCTTTTCTTTTTAACAACAAAATTGTTGAAATACGATTTATTATTGAACTTACGATTTATTGTTGAATAATTGTTGATTTAGATTTTAAGTAGAATTTTAATATTCAGTGTAATCTCCGATAAGCCACAGTTTTCAGTAATAATATTCTTGTTATGGATGAAGTTTCAAGCCGTTAAAAGAAATAAATAAAAAATAAAAAAAGACCTGTTCGCCTTTCATCGGGTATTTATTTGCTGACAAACCAGTATTTTAAAAAAAGATGTCTCTCGAACCCCTTTTGCAAGTCCGTATCCGGAAAGGAGGGGGTTTGGGGTTTAGGGGGTTTAAGCACCCACCCCGAAATGTTTTTCTGACTCGTAATAACGAAACAAAAATGCATATCAACAAATTTTTCATGCGTTTTATTAGTTTTTTTTGTTTACCCCCCCCCCCCCCCCGAATATAAATCCTTGTGTAAAAAAAAACGAAAAAAATCCCAACAAACTACCACCCGTATAAGTCTTTTCGGCCATTTTAAGTCGTTATTAAACTTAAAAAGTTTTTCAACTGAAAGTAAGGAACAACATTAAAACTTAAAACGAATACCTCAACACCTCGTTCTTACACTAAAGTACTTTAGTACTTTTAAAAAGCTTCCTATTGTTCTAATTAAACGACCCTTGTATTTCAAGAGTCGTTCTTAAAGAATTGGGACAAAATTCAAACTTTAGCGTAAAGAGTGAGGTGTTGAGGAGAGGGCAATCTCTTCATACACGTAACATAATTTCTGTTCGTTTTAAGTTTTAATGTTGCTTCTTACTTTCAGTTGAAAAAAAATCTTTTTACTTAATTTCTGATTGTTTTTAAGTAATGCCAGGAAATCTGGCCTCACCTCGACGGAGAAATCCCCCTCCCCATAGAAATATCATCTAGACAATTCATCCGATGAAAATTTACCTCGGAAAATTACCCTTAATAACTCCAAGCGTAAAATTGAAACGAAAAAGAGAAAGCAAGAAATTCAAACATAATTGTGTATAGGAGTTTTGGCAAATTCATTCAGTATATAATTTCTCTTGACAAGTTCCCCTCTGGAAACTCCGCCTTCATAGAAAATTTACCGCGGAAAAACCCACAGCAAAAAATTCGCCCCCCCCCCGTAAATGTATACATACTTCACAATAACAAATACAATGTGTAAAAAACGGGCAAATTTTATGGCTTAAAGGCCTTTTCCCTGGGGCTGTGTGTAGGAGGGGGATCACGTTATATCCAAAGGCACAATTATAGGGTCTGCCAACTATGATGAGCAAAGTGGCTATCTCAAAATTTTGATCGGACGACTTGGGGAAAAAAGGGAATAGAGGCAGGTTGCCCTTCAATCTTTTTAATCACTCAAAAAAGGAACTAGAACTTTTAATTTCCATTTGAATGAGCCCTCTAACAATATTCTAGGACCAATTAATCAAAACGATCACCCTGGAAAAAAAAAACAAAAAACAAACAAACAAAACAAATTAACATACATCCATGATCTTTCTTATGGCAAAAAGTACAAATTCCACATTTTTGCAGATTGAAGCTTGAATCCACTACAGTAGAGTTTTCTAGTATGCTAAATTTGATGGTGCGATTTTCATTTATATTCAATGAATTTTAGGGGGTGTTTCCCCCTTTTTTCGAAAATCGGGTAAATTTTCTCAGGCTCGTAGCTTTTAATAAGTAATACTAAACTTAATGAAACTTATATATTTGAAATCAGCGTAATAAGTCAATTCTTTTGATATATCTATTGGTATAAAAATTCCGTATTTAGGGTTTCGGTTACTATTGAGCCGAGTCGCTCCTTACTTACAGTTTGTTACCACGAACTGTTTCTTTATTGAATAGATCGTTTAATTTGCTATGTTTAGCAATATTCAGTGTTTTACATATATGCTTGACTCATATCTGCCACTCCAAACCTCTTCCTGCCATAAGGTTACACCTCCATCGGCCTATTCCACTTTGCACCTCGTCTAGCATGCTTCCACGAGACTTGGCACAGTTACCCCACGCTTGGGACAGTTCTGCCACGCTTGGCACACTTTCCGCACACTCGGAACCACCTGGTATATGTGATTTTTGAAAGTGGGTGCCCCCTTGCTCCTAAGCTTAGTCTTACAGTCAATGCCTCTGTAAGCTTATTATCCTTAGGAACAGTTTATTTTTCTAAAGCAAATTAAATAAGCATTTTACCGACATAAAAATTACAGACATTTTGCATTTTGGAAGAGCGACTTCACACAATCATAGGCATCGCAATAGAGTTGCCAAAGTAAAGAGCGATGTGGGCACTATGTATAATCTTCTTTTTTTATAGAAACTTGAGTTTCATAGAAACTCATAGAAACTTGAAAAGGGTTCATTTGATTGAAAATCCAAAGGGCCGATGCCCTTTTAAATAGTCATAAGTGATTGGAGGGCAACCAACCCCCTCCCAAGCCCACCATTTCCCCAAACACATCCGATCAAAATTTTGAGATAGCCATTTTGTTCAACGTAGTTGAATGGTCCGGAAATTCTGTCTCTGATGATGAAACAACATCCCACCCTATAGCCCTCCGGACGGATTTTAAGTTATGGCCTGGGGCATACAAGGTTTATATTATATATATATATATATATATATGTATATATATATATATATATATATATATATATATATATATATATATATATATATATATATATATATATATATATATATATGTATATATATATATATATATATATATATATATATATATATATATATATATATATATATATATATATATATATATATATATATATATATATATATATATATATATATATATATATATATATATATATATATATATGTATATGTAGAATGGGCGATCGTACAAAATTCAAAGGCGATCATTGGATTGTTAGTAAAAAGTTCCCGGGCCCTTTTGAAGATTCAGAGTGATCGGAGGGTGGATACCCCCCCCACGCCTAATATTTTTCCGAAATGCATCTGATAAAATTTTGAGATGACCATTTGCTGTCGTAGAAACTTCGAAAAGAGCTCATTCGATTGGAAATTGAAAGAGCTAGTGCCCTTTATAATAGTCAAAAGTGATTAGAGGGCAGCTAACCCCCCTCCCATGCTCACCATTCCCCCAAACCCATCCATTCCAAATTTTTAGATAGAAATTTTGTTGGACGTAATTGAAAGTTCCGTAAATTATGTATTTGACGATGACAACCCCCCTCCCCCTAAACCCTCAGTGCAAGGGTTGTAAGTTAGGCCCTGGGGGCATATAAGGTATATATATAGGAAGTATAAACTTCGCGGGGGGGGGGCTCATTGGAGTGGTAATCAAAAGTTCCAGTGCCCTTTTTAAGATTAAAAGTAATCAGAGGATGGATAAAATCCACACACCTCGTATTTTCCCAAAATGCATCGGATAGAAATCTTGACATGGCCTTTTGTTGTCGAAGAAACTTCGAAAACAGCTCATCTGATTGGAAATTGAAAAATCCAATACCCTTTTTAATAGTTGAAAGTGGCTGGAGGGTAACTGACCCCCTCCCTCGCCCCGCATTTCCCCAAATACATCCAATACAAATTTTGAGATAGCAATTTGGTTCAACATACTTGAAAGGTTCGTAAATTATATCTTTGAGAACGACAACCATCCACAGCCATCACGGCAAGGGTTGTAAGTTGTGCCCTTGGGGCATATAAAGTAAATATAGAAAGGGTGATCGCATAACATTTGGAGGGAGGACATTGAATTGATAATCAGAAGTTCTAGTGTTCTTTTCAAGATTCAGACTGAACAGAGGGTGGATACCTCCTCACACCACGTGTTTTCCCGAAATACATCTGATTTTAAGTTTATGATGACCATTTTTTGTCATAGAAACTTCGAAAACAGCTCATTCGATTGAAAATTGAAAGGGCCAGTGCCTGTTTTAATACTCGGGAGTGGCTGGAGGGCAACTAACTCCCCTACCATACCCACATTTCCCCAAACATATCCAATAAAAGTTTTGAGATAGCCATTTTGTTCAACGTAATTGAAAGGTCCGGAAATAATGTCTTTGAGGATGCCCCCCCCACACACAGCCCTCAGGGCTAGTAGTAAGTTATGCCCTGGGGGCATATAAGGTACATATAGAAAGATTGATCGTATAAACTCCAGAGGGGGCTCATTAGATGTGTAATCAGAAGCTCTAGTGCCCTTTTTAAGACTCAATGTGATCGAAGGGTGGATACCCCACACGACACCTCGTATTTTTCCGGAATACATCTGATAGAAATTTTAAGATGGTCATTTGTTGTCATAGAAACTTCGAAAACAGCTCATTCGATTGGAAATTGAAAGGGCTAGTGTCATTTTTATTAGTAGAAAGTGATTGGAGTGCAACTAACCCCCCTCCCTTGCCCACCATTGCCTAAAACACATCTAATCAAAATTTTGAGATGGATATTTTGTTTAAAGTAATTGAAAGGACCGGAAACTATGTCTTCAAGGATGACATCTTCCCCTCCCCCCCTACAGCCCTCAGGGCAAGGTAAGTTATACCCTGGTGGCATAGAAGGTATATATACAAAGGGTAATCGTATAAACTTCAGAAGGGGCTCGTCGAATTGGTAATCAGAAGTTCTAGTGCCTTTTTTAAGATCCACAATGATCTGAGGGTGGATAGGCCCTACCAATCAAAACCTCGTATTTTCCCGTAATGCATGTGATAGAAATTTTGAAATAGCCATTTGTTGTCGCAGAAACTTCGAAAAAGGCTCATTTGATTCAAAACTGATAGGGCTTGTGCACTTTTTATTAGTCAAAGGTGATCGGAGGGCAACAAGCCCCCCCCACGCCCATCAATTCCCGAATAACATCTGAATCAAAATTTTGAGATATCCATTTTGTCCAGTGCACTTGAAAGGTCTGGACATTATGTCTTTGACAACCCCCATACCTTCTCAAGACCAGAACATAATTTGCACTTTACTGAAAAAATGGCTGTGGATTATCAGTTTAGAATACATATACTGATACATATTCCTTATAGTTTTAATGGTTATTAATTTATTAAAGTCAAAAAAGTTAAAACGTTTTAAGCCTATTTTGTTTATTTAAATCATATAATAAGGAACAAAGTCAAACTCAAAAGGAGCAAAAATTAACATGAGTAGGGCTGACAATCCCCATGCCTTCTCAAGACCAAAGCATAATTTGCACTTTACTGAAAACAAAATATATTTAAAATATTTTCACTTTGTTTTTACTTGTTTTAAAGGTTTTTACTAGATCTCGAAAGGGGAAGTTCCCCCCCCCCCTTGCACTCCAGTTACATCGCAACTGTCCGGTTCCCTTTTTAAGAGTAACAAGAGATTGGAGGGCAAGAATCCCTTCTCTCAAGCCCATTCATTTTACAAACGTATACAGTCAAAATTTTGAAATAGCCATTTTGTTCAGCATAGTAGAACGGTCCAGCAACTATGTCTTGAGAGATATTAGGCATGCCAACTCCCCAAAATTACGCAATTGGCCCATTATGCTTTAAAAATAAATGTTGCTTTAAAATTAAATCAAAAGGCATTGCGTTAAATGATTGCCTACATATCTCATATCCATATCATATATAGTATATCATATTGCCTACATATAACATATCTCAGCAATATATCGAGAACAACTGGGGGTATTATCAGCCCTACTCATGTTAATTTTTGCTCGCTGTGAGTTTGACTCGGCTATCATTGTAATTTCTGTCTGTTTTGAGTTTCATTTATTTATTGATAATAAAGAAGAAAGAATACGTCATTTGAAGCTGTCGACAGTGACATACCGAAGAAAAAAGGGTGATATGATTTTTAACCAAAAAATCCTTTCTAAAAACACCCTTGCCGGTCTCTTTGCACATCCCTCGTATTCTTGTACTAGAGGACATTCAATGAACCTCCCCATACAGCATTCCACGATTAGACATAGAAGTAATTTCTTCAGTCAAAGAGTCATCAATCTGTGGAATCAACTGTCTGCAGAAACAGTTTCTGCAACTTCAACCGACACGTTCAAGTCCCACCTTGATAAGGAATTGCTCTGCTAGGAGTTCCTTTGCAATTGGGAAGCTGCAGAGTCCTCCACAAGAGTCTAGATCCACAACCAACACCAAACGAATTTTTTTCATCACTGGAGCATCACAAGGTTGGAAAATTCTTTTATCGCGGCGATTTAAGGTAATTTCAGATTTTAAGGTAGATTAAGCAAGCAAGAAAAAAAAAAAAAAAAAAAAAATCAAGTGAGATAGGTAACCTTGGTGATCCAGAGATACACAAGAGTCTAATGAATATTTGGAAAATGTTTATAGCGATATCTGGTGAAATAATGAATTCTGTATTTCGACACTTCCCTCATTGCTTGAATATGCAAATATTTACTTTACTTCACTCCTGGGAATGATTTCTACTCTTTCAGTTGGTTGCCAAGAAAATGCTAAAAGCAGAGTGTGAACCAAAGACACGGATCGTTTCATTAGCAATTCTGAAAAGATTTATCTCAATTAGCATACTCATCATAATTTTTTTTTTAATTATAATCCTTGTTTGATTAAGTCCGTTAAAGAGTTCCTCATCCGAAACTGAGTCAATTGTGCTGTCAATTAAAATATTTATTGAACATTTATTATAGTGGCAAAACAAGCTTTTTTTTTCATAATGTCATTAATAGCTTTTCTGTCAATAAAAACTTAGTTGATGAATCGTGCTTCCGATACAACCGGCGATTCATGGTCCAGCACACTGGTCTACATAAATTTCCCGCAGTGGTAACTTAATCACCACTTTTTTCTCAATAAAAAAAGTTTCAACCAGGCAATACCGCATCCAGGGGGGGGGAGGGATTTAGGGGGCTTGAACTACCACCCCCCAAAATATTTGTCTGACTTGTAAGAACATAACAAAAAGGAATATAAACCAATTTTTGATGCGTTTTCAGTCTTTTCATTACCCTCCCCCCCAAAAAAATCCTTGTGTAACCCCCCCCCTAAAAAATCCTGAATATGGTCCTGCAACAAAATTAGATGATTTTTCAGGTTTTATAAATTATTAAAATTTAATTTGCCTGTTTTTTTCTATTTTTTAAGAATTCGGTGCTCATTCCGAGGCAACAATTGGTGTACGTGCCTAGAAATAATTATATACATTTTTTATTTCCATTTTGTAGCGGTTCGTGAAATATTGCTTCCATTTACAAGTCTGTCAACCTTAGAAGGTGAAGAAACTGTGATATAAAAATTAGCAACGTAATTTAAAAAGAAGTATTAAAACTGTTAGTGAAATTGATTGACCTCAATTATCTAAAACTGAGCAAGTAACAATGATTGGTCCAATTTTCAATCTAATCTGTTTTTTTTTAGATTTTTGTAAATTTTTGCCTTGCGTAAAGTGTATACTATCTGTTTCTAAATCTTGTTTTTGCTTGTGACAGTATTTGAAATCGTTCAACCATGTCTGAAAATACACATACATACACATATACACACGCACACAAACACACACACACATACACACGCATATATATAAATATATATATATATATATATATATATATAAAATATATATATATATATATATATATATATATATATATATATATATATATATATATATATATACATATATATATATATATGCGCATGTGTGTGTGTGTGTATGTGTACGTGTGTATGAGTGTGTGTGCATTTTCTGACATGGTTGAACAATTTCAAATACTGTCACAAGCAAAAAACAAGATTTTTTTTTATGGACAAGTCTTGTCCATAAGAAAATCCCATATTTTGTTGTCCATTATTTTTATTTGACATTCGTGATGACATGTCTTCTAGCCGCAGAGCTCGTTTGCACTTCATTATCGTGTTTCATTACATCAGACATTTTACCATTTATTTTGCTTTGAATCTAGTCAAAATCGTTTTCAAGAAAAAAAAATTATGCATACATAGATACATAAATAAATACACAGTTGCTCGTTTAAAGGATATATATCAAGTGATTCAAGTGATGAAGTGTAAAATAAGCAATTTCAACTGAGTTAAGAAATTCTGGTGTCAATTCAATTTCTCCTTCTGAATCATCCTGAAGATTGTTTAGGATCAAAGAATCATCCATTTAATAGGATTTTTTCTTTTAAGTTCCACGAGCAAAATCAGCACGCAACAAGTTCCATGAACAAAATCAGTTTCACGAGGAGAAATATAAATGTACAAGTTTCACGAAGAGAAAATCAATATGCAACAAGTTTTACGAACAAAAAAAAAATCAGCGCGCAATAAGTTCCACGAACAAAAAATCAGCAAGCAACAAGTTTAAAGAAAAACAAAGGTCATTTTTTAAGTTATAAATTTATTTTTCGGGAAGAAAAGGTTGAAAAACCCTTAGGCGTGATAACGTGCGCCAGAAGGGTTTCATTTGCTAGCCATATATTACAACGAAGGCAGCCGCATACAAAATCATGGAATCGCTTGGAGCTTGGAATGAAATTGATGGGATCGGATTTGTGGAATCGGGGGGCAGATGTGGGGAATCCAGAACTGACGGAACCTGAGCCGGATTTGGAGTTGGGATCCAGGAGGGCATAGTGGGAACTAGAATCGGTTGAACCGGGGTGGAAGCCAGCAAAATCGGAGGTGGGACCGCTGTAACCAGGGACAGAAGCGAGGGAAGCGGAATCAAATATCACTGTATTAAAAAAAATTCTAAAAATGTTTTAGAAAAGATGAGGGGTGGCAGAAGGGCCACCGGTATTTCCGTTATTTTTAATAAATAAGTAGTTTTATTTTATTTCGGTATTTAGGATTACCAAAAAACTATAGGGGTATTGAGCCTCCTGTTTCAGAGGCACTAATGCCGTACGTTGGCGCATTGGTTTCTAAAGGTGCAGGCATTCCTACGAAATAATGGTTAACATAGACGTTTATTTTAGCTAGAAAGACTGTCCCACAGCAAAGCACTGTTTTCAGTCATTTCGTGGTGTAAAACAAAAATTGTAGCCAAAAGAAGTCCAAAAGCTATTGTGTGAGAATTTTGATAAAGTAAATTGATCTAGAATTACCGAAAAAGCTATACGGGTATTTAGCCTCCTGTTTCAGAGGCAGAACTGCCGTAAGATGGCGCATTGGTTTCTAAAGGTACAAGTAGTCCTACAAAATAACGGTTAACATAGACATTTATTTTAGCCAAGAAAGATTATCCCAAAACAAAGCCGTATTTTCAGTCATTTCGTGGTGCAAAACAACATTTCTAGCCAAAAGAAGGCTAAAAAGCTATTGTGTGAAAACTCTGACATGGTTAATCAAATTAGAATTACTGAAAAAAATATAATATACCTTGAAATACAATTGTGTACAGTTGTATTTAATAGAGCTGTAGCTATTAAGGAGAAGGGTCGATGGCTCTTCATGCAGGTTGGAGGAGAAGTGCGCCTTAAGCGTCAAAACGTGCGTTTCTAATTTCTTGCTGGGTCCTTAGATGAACGTAGCCATATTTTCAAGCGTCACCAAGTAAGACACTAGGTAAGGGTATATTAAACGATTTCTTGATTGTTTAGATTGAACGTGTGATTTTACGTATAGTATACGTCCTTGCAAACTTGCAACTTGGTTCATGTTGCAGAGTATCGAGTGATTTGAAAGCCACTACACTAAAGATCATGTTTGATTATCAATTGTCGGATCATCATCCCATAGCATGGTCAATCACTTTGCCATCTGTCGGTCGTCATAGTACATATCTTGGTCCTTCAGCACCTCAACACCGTCATGACTAGTCAAAAATCGATCAAGCGTTTTTTAGCGTGTCCGTAGATTCAATTCTGGATAAAAATAATCACCCCTTTCATCACCTTTTCCGGTTGTCTCAAAAAGAGAATCCAACCTTTCTAGATATGCGCTGGTACTAAACTTTGCCATCCCCCGGTGGAATTGGTTGCTAGGGGCCCCAGTGGAATTGAATGTTAGGGATCCCGCTGGAATTGCTCGCTAGGGTCTCATTGGAATTAGTTTCTAGGCCTCCGGTGGAATTGGATGTTAGGGGAGCCCGCTGGAATTGTTCGCTAAGGAGTGGGTGAACCATTGAGTGCCGCAGGCTGAGAATTGTGAGAAATAATACCAAGTAAAAATGGACAAAATATAGAATTAAGTCACATGTGTGGTGCCCCCATTTTCCTATATTTTGAGCAAAATTAGATCGTACTCTAAGAAAAATATCTAAACATTCTCTAAGAAGGAGTATTTTTCTATGTTTTGAACAAGTATATATTATCCTCTAAGGAAACATCTCTAGAAAATCTCTGAGCCGAACCCTACAAAATGCAAGGATCATATCGCTAAGAAGCGAAGAATCACTTTGTCTGGGTTTATAATACCGTTCTATAGCATTACTTATTGAGCCAGTGCACTCCAAATATAACCAAACTCTAGTAATCAATCTTCCCCTCAGCATCTCAATTATTGCAGTTATAAGAAACACGTAAGCAATAGATTAATCATTCTAGTAAGCGGGACATGGGAATTCTCCGCGTGTGAAATTGGTTATTTCGTAGAATCTATTTCCTGAATCATAATGTTAGAAATAGATTGCTGGTCCAGCTGTCTAGCGCACAGTTCCATTGGATGAAAATGCCCCTTTCGAATCCTACTGGGGACAAAAATCATTAGAATATAAAGGTTCCCTGAAAAAACGCCTTGAAAGAAAAAGAAATCCTAAAGAGAAATCAAGAAAAAATTCTTGAAGTATTACGTAAAACCCATTTGTGCCCTCCTTCGTCATTACATAGCACCCATGTGTAAGATTATGTCACATCCCGCGTGTGCACCGTCATTACGTAACACCCAACGTGGGCGCCGTGCTCAGTTACAAGCGAGGTTCCCCACGGGCCCTGAATTCTAGCATATCACGGGAGATTGCGTCATCTTTAACATAGTAAACATTCCCCTATTATATGACATCCAAAAAAATCTTGAAACATCTTCAAAAACGTCTTGTCAGTGAAATCGGTTGCTAGGGCTCTGGTTGAATTGGACACTATGGGCCCCGGTGGTTAGGTTAGGGGCCCCCGTGGAATCGGATGCTAGGTCACCCATTGCAATTGGTTGGGCCCTCCGGTGGTTAGGTTAGGAGCCAGATGAAATTGTATGTTAGTGCACCATTGGAATTCGATGCTTGGGCCCCAGTAAAATTGGATGCTAGGGGCCCCAAAAGATATGAAAGCTATGGCCTTATTGGAGTTTCTTGCTAGGGTCCCATTGACATTGGATGCTCGGGTACTGGTGGAACTGCTCGCTAGGGGTCCCGCATCTTGAAGGTCCCTCACTAGCAAGCCCTGATGGTTTTTCCCCTGTCCTAAGTAGGTTTTTTAAGTAATTACATAACATGAAAGGAAAACATTCATTTGACGTAATTAACACCTGCATCTCTTAGAAAACATTCCCTATGATATAACAGACACCTGCATCTCTTAGGAAATATTCCCTACGATGTAACAAGACACCTATATCTCTTAGAAAACATTCTCTATGATGTAACAGAAATCTGCATCTCTTAGGAAACATTCCCTTTGACGTAACTAACACCTGAGTCTTGAAGAGTGTCCGGATCGGAATTCGAAGGGGGTACTGTGTTTTCGGAATGCCTATGGTGATACTGCTAAAAGTTCCTGGTAACGAACTATAAGTTACTAGCTACCCGGCTCAATAGTAACCGGAACTCTAAGAAATAGAATTTTATGCCAATAGAAATATCACAGGAATCGGCTTTTTATGCTAATTTCAAATATATAAATTTTATCAAGTTTAGTATTACCCATCAAAAGTTGCGAACCTGAGAAAATTTGCCTGATTTGAAAAAAAACGGGGAAAAGCCCTTTAAAAATCGTAGAATTCTAACAATAATTGCATCATCAGATTCAGCGTATCGAAGATCCATACTGTAGAGGTTTCAAGCTCCTATCTGCAAAAATGTAGAATTTTGTATTTATGCCAGAAGAAAAATCACAGATGCGTGTTTATCGGGAAAGGGCTAATTTGAACGGAAATTAAAAGTTCTAGCGCCCTTTGTAAGTGACCAAACAATCGGAGGGTAACTAGGTCCCCTCACACGCCCCTTCTTTCTCAAAATCGTTCGATCAAAATTTTGAGATAGCCCTTTTGTTCAGCATAGATGAAAGGCCGAATATCTATACCGTTGGAGATATCATGACTCCCCACAGCCCCTGGGAAAAGGTCTTTTAGTGACAAAATTGTCCATTGTTTACATTATAGTATTTGTTATTGGGAAGTATGCATAAATGTTTCGGGTAAGAAAGGGGGAATTTTCTGCAGGTGGAATTTTCCACGGGGATAGATTTCCAGGTTCAGGGAAGTTTCTAAAGGGTGAATTTTTCAGGGGAAATTTTACACTGTGGGAATTTGCCAGAATTCCTATACGAAATTCTTCTTATTTCGTGCTTTCTCTTTGTCGACTCAATTTTACGCGTGGAGATGTTAAGGGTAATTGTCCGGACTAAATTTCCACCAAGATTGAGTTGTCTAGAGAATAAACCCGGGAGAAAGAGGGATTCTTCCATGGAGGTGCAGTCATATTTCCTGGCATTATTTAAAAAACGATCAGAAATTAATAAAAACAACAAGTTTTTCAACTGAAAGTAAGGAGCAACACTAAAACTTAAAACGAACAGAAATTATTACGTATATGAGGGGGTTGCTCCTCTTCAGCAACTCTCTCTTTATGCTAAAATTTGAATTCTGTCCCAATTCTTTAAGAACGACTCCTGAAACACTATGTTCTTTTAACTAGAACAATAAGAAGCTTTTTTTTAAGAGTATTAAAAATTTTAGCGTAAAGAGCGAGATGTTGAGGAGGAGCAAACCCCTCATATACGAAAAAACTTCTGTTTGTTTTAAGTTTCATTGTTGCTCCTTACTATCATTGAAAAGCTTGTTGTTGTTTTTTTTATTTAACGGAATCAAAGAATCACTTGAAGTTGAGAAGAAAAGTGTGAGCTCCCGGTTAAAAAAAAGCAAACTTTCATTTATGTGATAAAATTGATCCACTTTTTCAAAGAGATGTTGATTTTCGTGAATACTTTACCTGATTTTCTTTTCTTTTTTATGAAAGGTAGTCTTTTTTTCTGCTTAATAGGTTGACACGATAGTCAGTTTGATGGATTGTTTTCATTCTCGGTTTGCTCTCTAATATATCACAAGAGCTAAGAGCTCATATGGCACTTGTGACGAGGCAAGAAGAGCTAAGAGCCAAGAGCTCATATGGTATGAGCTCTAATAAAATTCTAAGAATAAACAGAATGATTTAAAAGGAAAATCAGAGGCTTAATGCCGGTCGGGATTTAAAATAAGACCTCTGAGTCACGATGTCCTTCTAAATATCAAAATTCATTAATATCTGATCACCCATTCGTAAGTTATAAATAACTCATTTTTTCGATTTTTTCCTCTCCCTTTAGCCCCCCAGATGGTCGAATCTGGGAAAACGACTGCATCAAGTCAATTTGTGCAGCTCCCTGACACGCCTACCAATTTTCATCGTCCTAGCACGTCCAGAAGCACCAAACTCACCAAATTACTAAACCCCTCCCCCCAACTCCCCCAAAGAAAGCGAATCCAGTACGGTTACGTCAATCATGTACCTAGGACATTTGCTTATTATATCAATCAAGCTTCATCCCGATTCCTCCACTCTAAGCGTTTTCCAAGATTTCCAATTTCTCCCTCCAACTCTCCACAATGTCAACAGATCTGGTCGGGATTTGAAATAAGAGCTCTGAGACCTGAATTCCTTCTAAATATCAAATTTCATTAAGATCCGGTCACACTTTCTTAAGTTAAAAATACCTCAATTTTTCTAATTTTTCCGAATTAACACCCCCCAGCTCCTCCAAAGAGAACGGATCCGTTCCAATTATGTCAATCACGTACCTAGAACTTGTGCTTATTCTTCCCATCAATTTTCATATCGATCTCTCCACTCTATGCGTTTTCCAGGATTTATGTTTCCCTCCTCCAACCCCCCATTGTCTCCAGATCCTATTCGAGTCGAAACTGGAGCATCTGAGACATAAGAAATAAATATCAAATTTCATTAAGATACGGTCACCCGTTCTTAAGTTAAAAATACCTCAATTTTTCTTATTTTTCAAAATTAACTCCCCCCAGTTTCACCCAGATCTCTCCACTCTAAGCGTTTTCCAAGATTTCTGTTTCCTCCACCAGCGCCCCATTGTCCCCAAATCCAATTAGAGTCAAAAATGGAGCATCTTAGACATAAAATCCTTCTATATATCAAGTTAATTTCCGTTCATTAGGATCCGATCACCTATTCGTAAGATAAAAATACCCCAATTTTCACGTTTTCCAAGAATTCCGGTTTCCCCCTCCAACTCCCCCAATCTCACAGGATCTGGTCGGAATTTAATTTAAGAGCTTTAAAGCACAAGATCCTTCTAAATATCAAATTTCATTGAGATCTAGTCACCCGTTCTGGTACCTCATTTTTCTAAATTACCCCCCCCCCCACCCACAACTCCACCAAAAGACTTCTTTTTGTTCTTCCCATCCAGCTTCATCCTGATCTCTCCGCTTTAAGTATTTTCTAAGATTCCCCCCCAACTGCCCCCCCCAATGACGCTGGATTCGGTTGAGATTTAAAATCAGAGATCTGGGTTACGAGGTTCTTTTAAATCTGAAGTTTCATGAAGATCCGATCGCTCCTTCGCAAGTTAAAAATAAGTCATTTTTTCTATTTTTCAGAATTAACCCCCCTCCCAAATAGAGCGGATCCGTTCCGATTATGTCAATCACGTATCTAAGACTACTGCTTATTTTTGCCACCAAGTTATCATCCCGATCCCTCCACTCTAAGCGTCTTCCATGATTTTAGGTCCCCCCCAAACTCCCCCCAATGTCAACCAGATCCAGTCGAGATTTAAAATAAGAGCTTTGAGACAGCTTCTAAATATCAAATTTCACTGAGATCCGATTTTCTATTCGTAAGTTAAAATACCTCATTTTTTCTAATTTTTCAGAATTACCCCCCCTCTCCAAGTACCCCAAAGAGAGCGGATCCGTTCCAATTATGTCAATCATGTATCTAGGACTTGTGCTTACTTTCTCCATTAAGTTTCATCCCGATCCCTTCACTCTAAGTGTTTTCCAAGATTTTAGGTTTCCCCTCCCAACTCCCCCCAATGTCACCAGATCCGGTCGGGATTTAAAATAAGAGCTCTGAGACACGATGACCTTCCAAACATCAAATTTCATTAAGATCTGATAAACCGTTCGTAAGTTAAAAATACTTCATTTTTTCTATTTGTTCCGAATTAACCGGCCCCCCACTCTCCCCCCCCCCCAGATAGTCAAATCGGGAAAACGACTATGTTTAATTTAATCTGGTGCGGTCCCTGATACGCCTGTCAAATTTCATCCTCCTAGCTTACCTAGAAGTGCCTAAAGTAGCAAAACCGGTACCGACAGACAGACCGACAGAATTTGCGATTGCTATATGTCACTTGGTTAATACCAAATGCCATAAAAATGTATCAATATAGTTATACTTCTTACCTTGATTGTTTTATTTTGCAGGCGCAGTCCATTTAAGGTGTTAATGGCTTTATCCGCATCTTCTATCCGATGGTAGTTTACGAATCCGTAACCAAGACTCTGGCCTTGAGAAAGAAATTGATATAAATGATGTTTTCTACTTTTTCTTAGTCCGTTTTTTTACTTTTTATAGGCTTTGAAAACAAAAAAAAAACGATTTCATTGAGCTGATAAGACGGAGACGGAGGTGAACAAATCGCATACTAGAGAAAACATCCTGCAGTATAATGCTGTTTAAGGATATCAGCCTGTTTTGATATTTCCTAGTATGACTTGATATATGCCAATTAATGATAAAATGGACATATACAAAACGCTCTTTTAAAAGTTCTAGTAAGGTTATATACTTTTAGACTAAATCAAAATGAGTGTACACTGCCACTAGGACAGAAAGTGGTCATAAATGAGGCCTCCCGTTCCCCCCCCCCTTTTTTTCAATTGACTATATTCCAGTTCAGTTTCCCTAGACGGATTAGCCCTCAGATTCTACATTATTAACATGACAGATTGTATAGCTTTGTTTATTAATTCATATAACCAGGGATGAATCCTATGTAAAATCTGCAATTAAATAAAATAAAACAGCCTTTTTCAAATGAAAGTAAACAGTTACATTAAATTGAAATCAAACATCATTTATCATATGTACGAGAGGATTATCGCCTCTAACCCCTGATTTTAACGCATTTAGCTATCAAGCCATTTAAAGGGTGACAAATCTGACCAGTTGGTAACCACGAGCTTTTTATAGACTGACTGTCTTTTAAAACAGTTAAGCTGAATTTGTATTCTATAATCCAGAGCAATTACGAATAAACAAGTTAATGCATCCTTCCTTTATCGAAGCCATACGAAAAAAAAACTAAACGAAATATCCCGCCACACTATTGTTCACGAACATTTTGCTGTGATAATTAAAAGGACGACATATGCCATTTTAGTCGAATTGAGTTATAGTTGTTTAGTGGGTAAGCTTTGCATAAGGAATGGAAAGGTGGAGTCAGACTTGCCCTACCTCGTGCCGTTACGAAAATGAGAGACACAGCCTACGCCACTTTTAACCTACCTCCCAGCACACCACTGTCATAATTAAAAGGAGGACATATGTCATTCTGGTCGACAATGAATTATGTATGAGTCGTCGTTATCAAGATAAAAAAGGAAACATAGCCTACGCCACTTTTGAAAGCGGACAAACATAGAAGATAAAAAAGAGACATACGACCTGGACAAACTTTTCTCCGTTTATCTGAAAAGTTACAAAAATGGTGTATGTCTCCCTTTTAATTACCAAAGCCGGTTTGTTCATGAGGCATTGAGAAAAACAAGTAAACCCCCGCAAAAGGCTTGAGAGGATCCAACTATATCTTAAAGATTTTTTTCATTTGTTTTTCTATTGATTTTTTTGAATTGTTTTTTTATTATTATTCTATTGGCATAAAATTTATTGATTGACGACTCCTTGGCTGAAGGTACCTGCCCAGAAAATTGAAAGCGAATTCGGACATTTGAATGCAGAAGGTAAGCGTTACATAAAAGCGACATACAAACTAAAACTCATCATCTACGTTTCTTTGTCTCTTTAAGTTTCAAGCGGATCCGATCACTTTAGCGAAAAGATTGGAGAAGGACAATTTGACCCAGTAGGCTATGTCGCTGCTACGGAAATGACTTATTCATAAGCCTTTTTTCCCCTCTCGCGGAAAAATCTGAGGAGGGGCTCTTAACCCAAAAATTCTTACCCCAAGTTTACTGGTGTCATATGTTAACATCTCTTTTGTCCCTATACGTCGTTGGGAGATTTCTTGCTCTTGCTAGATATATTTATATCTACCTTTCACAGCCCATAGCAACTACGCTATTTTCATCAGCGCAAACAAGACTATTTGGTTTATTAGATGGACAAAATACGAGCCATGAAGACATTAAAATGCTTTCGGTTAATGCACGATGAAGAGATTTTTTTTTTATTGCTATAACTTTTTCTGTGACAAATTGATTACACTAAACCATTTTTATTTCAGGAAATTTAGGGTATTTGTGTGAAATAAATACTGAAATCTCCTGAAGAAGCCAGGTCATGCCTATGGTTTGTCCCTAGAAAGGCCCAGGCCATTTTTTGCAAGGGGAGCAGGGTAGCTGCGGTGAAAGTCGCCAAAATTTCTTTTAGCCATTAAATGACTTGAAAAGCGCGATATTTGTCGACTTTTCCCTTTTTTGGGGTAGAGGATAAACCCGAGATGCTCCATCCTGTGTGTGAAGCCTTCTTCTTTGGATCCAAAATTTTATTTCCCTGTGGCTACAGGAGCCCGCCATTGGAGATCCAAGTAAAAAAATTTATGCCTGGGAGGTTTTATTGTTGAATTTATTTTTCCTGGGCTGCTTCGTATGGAAAGGATGGTCGTAGAAATTTTGGATAGGAGAAAAAGCGGGAATAAAAATATTAGTTCCCTCGGGAACATGTCCGACAAAGGACCAGAAAAAAAACCAAGAACTTTTTCCCAGTCTATTTCTTACGACAGGGAAGGTTATAAAATTTTAGAGGAGCTCCTTCGGTTTAAATTGAAAGCTCAAGTGCCCTTATTAAGCGCCAATGGTAATTGGAAGGAAACCAACCTAAGTTCCCAGCTATTTTCCGATCCTTTCGTGACCCCCATGATATTTGTTCGAAATTATGAGATAGCAATGTTATTCAAAGACGTGTTTATTCAATTTTATTCAAAAATCCGACAAAAATGCTTTGGAGTTGATCCTCCCACGTAAACCCAGGGGCAAAGGCCCTTTATCATTTGAAGCAGCCATTGTTCAAAGACAGGTTTTGGTAGAAAAAGTGGCAATATTTGGTCTTGGTTGTCCGGTTAGCTAGGAGCTCTTAAGGATCTTCACTAGGCCAAGATTCGCAGAGTTTCCCAGATAGACTCGGGAAAAGACACGCGTAAATGGGTAAATAAGTCGAAAGACGCTATGTGCATCCGAAATTTCAAATTATTTGCAATATATTGGGAATAGCTTGAGGGATCGGGTTGAAACTTTCGGGGGGTATTGGGGGAGGGGCAAGTGGATCTCAATTTTGACTTAAGGGAAGTAGTTCTTCCCAGTAATTCTGATTAGTTGAGTTCTTTCCAGTAACATTAATATTATGATGGCTTTTTTGTTGTTGTTGAGATTTTGACAAATTAGCACGGCACAGTTCCAAATACACATCGTTTTCAATAATCTATAAATGCCACTCATGCCGAATAAAGAATTTGAAAGACAGGGGGGGGGGTCATTACTTATTTGTAAACTATGACTAGCCTATTGATATTTGGTTCTTACCGTGTTGTTGCTGATGTTGTGATAAACGAATCACACTGCTAAAATACAAGTTGTTTTCTGTAAAGCTCCAATGACGCTCCAGCCTTTAGAAAGCCTAGGAGGCAGTAAACCTGCATCTCGTTTTAGGTAAATTCAATTTGTTTTAAGTTTGACTTGACAATATTCATTTTAAATTCTAATTGTTTTAAGACTAAAATATTCATCTATAGCAGTATCTATTACCTTTATGTCTGGTGTTATCATTCATTTTAATTTCTTTTCGTTTTGGGTTTCATTTATCCCTTGATAGTAATTTCTGTTCGTTTTTTTTTCGAATTATCAAATGAGTTTATTTCTGCTCGTCCTAGGTTTTATTATGGTTCTTTACTTTTCTTTGAAAAGCGTCTTTTCTGTTAAGCGTTATTAAAAATAGATATTGTTAAAAGCCAGGTCACAAACAGGATTATTTTGTGATTTCTTCGTTATTCCGATTGGGTGAGGGGTAACATACTATGTCCAAGGAGAAGTCACCCTAGAAAACCTGAATTGGAAAACCCGTCCTGGAAAACTTGCCTCTGGGAGACATACCCTCAAAAACTCGTCCTCAAGGAAAACCTAATAAAATCAATGCACAACCCCAAATAAAAATTATTCTTGCAAAATGGACGGAATTGTTGCTTACCTAATTTATACGTTTTCACATTACTGTTTTTGCCAGGTTTTTCTGTGCTCAAGAATAGAAAAGCAGCATTCTCAGGGAAATATAAAGTCTAATCGACCATAAATTTTAGTTGATAGACACTGGGTGTCGCATATCCATAAGTGAAGCTCAAAATTTGGTTTAAAAAATCTTAAATGCAACATTTTACTTTGCTATTTGACTATTTGCAATAAGAATTTTCAGTTTCTTATGGACTAAAGTTCGTTTTTTTACTGGGTTGCGTCTGCCACCGCAGCCGCAAATTGCTAAATTAATTAGAAAAATTGCCAGACTCGTGTTAAATAAACTGTATTGGATCTTGCAGTTATTTCTGCCAAAATATGGATATGCTGGCGGCTCTGATTCGCTAAGTGCTTGCTTACATTACATCATCGAGCAAGTAGATCTAAAGATAAATTATCTAAAGAGCAAGTAGTCCCATGCCTAAGTAATGAGGGTCCTTACCAGTAACCTTATCCCTAATGAGTTTGCAGCTTTCTACTTCCCCAATGGATCCAAAAAGAGATCGAATCTCTTCTTGCGTCATGGTTTGAGGTAGATAATTTACAATCAAATTAGTTTTGCTTTCTCCGTCATCCGACCTCGAAGACATGCGACTAGAGCTGTTCTGTGGATTGTTTCCTAACTGACCAACTAAACTGTGGTGCAGGCTGCTGACACCGTTTTGTTGCACTAGACTATCGATGGTGTTCATTGTAGAAAAAAGACGAAACCTGAAAGAGACAAGATTTGAAAACAAAATTAATCGTCCACAGTGATGAGTCACCTACTCACCGCCACCTGATGTACATATCAAGAGCACCACTTCTTCCATGCAGTCTAACCTCATCACAACACGCACAGAATAATCACACTTAAGTTTTTAGAATTTTTAAAAAAGCTTCCTATTCCAATTATGAGACCCTTGTTTTTCAGGAGTAGTTTAAAAAATGGGACAACCAGTAAAACTTCGGCATTAAGAGCAAGGCATTGAGGAGGGGGTAACCCAAAATACACCTCCTCCGTAAAATTCCATCCTCCCGGAAAATTCCCCCCAACTACGACTACTACTACTAACAACTCACTCGAGCACCAAGTCGCCAAAGACCGAAACGGCTACACACACTCCTCCTATATCCTAGTCAAATCGAAGCTTCCCTCTTTACACCCTCCCAAGAAGTTCCAATTTCCTTCAAATCTTTTCTTACGACGTTTTCCCACCCCATTCGAGGATGACCTGCTTTTGGTTTGCAGAGGTTTTGAGCAATAGCTAAATGCTTGTCTCTCAGATCTTATAACCCCCAGACTAATGTCTATGAATATAAATTACGATGTTTGAATTCTAAACGAAACGTTTTGTGTTTTTTACTTACACTCAGAAGTTGAAGTAATTTCATTTGTTAGAAAGTAATTATTATTATAATTTATTTTTTTATGGGAGAGGGCAGGGAAGGGGTCTGGGGAGCATTTTATAGGACGATTTTTGGGGCTTTTGTCTTGTTTTTTTTTGTTGGGGGGGGTGAATACTGTGTTGTTTGTTTAAATGAGAGAGAGTGATTTGAAGTTCGAGTTGATCATGGTTATGTTGTGATTTGTAATGGAATATATATTTTTACTTGTTACTGCCGTACGTCTACAAAACTGTAAACTTTTTCTTAGTGCGGCAGCATTTTGTAAAAGATGTGTTTTGGTTTTGTATGTGAAGAAAAAAAAATAAATAAAAAGCAACCACTTTAAGTCCACACCTTAGGGAGCAACTAAAAAGTTCTGAGCACACACTTTATTGTTCTACCTCAGATTTTAGAAGTTATGAATAGCAAATTGATCTTAGTAAGCCCAGTGAATTAACAGTAATAAATAGAACCAGCTACAAACAGGAAAATGCAGTCCTTCCTAGTCGGAATTACAGTTATCTTTGCAGCTTAAAGTCTAGTTAAACTAGGACAGTGGCTGAGGAAGCCCAGTTTTCTCTAATATTCCTTTGTTTTTAGGCTTCAGTTTATCTGCTCTTGAGAGCAAATCACCACCAGAACAGAAACATTAGTAAATCTTATATTCAGCAAGGATGTGCGGTCCATATCCAAATCACAACTGAGACGATACCATCTGATACTTACAATTTCGGTTTAGCTCCTCAAGCACCTGGAGAAAATTTTGCAGTATTAACCTAATGATCCAATATCATGGCTGAGCATAACTTTTTGACAGCCACTAGCCAAAGCAGCTCAACATTTGGCAGGAAGGCAGATGAAAGAGTCTTCAAACGATCTTCCCGGACCATGTAGGGGTTCTGAAGGAGTATTGAACGCATCTATATTTTGATGACATGAACAGACAAGATTAAAGATGCATTCCACTCTTCCGCGGTTGTCAAAGAATAGTAAGTGAAATTTGGTTGACACTTTATACCACACATCCTAAGAAACAATTATCGCAAAACTATCTTATTCAACAGTATAATTTTTTAGTCCAAAATAAGAAAGAATACGGAAGCAAATATCAACTATTTCTCAATCCATTCCTATCAGAAGCAACTGCTATACCTCAAGGATGTACCTTATACTGATACTTAGAAGTAATTAAATATTATTTCATGGGCGCAATCAGTTGTTGGCGACCATTCCCTATAAAAAATAAAGGAACTTGTGTATTATTCAGAACACACTCAATAATTTTTTCCTGCAGTTTTTCTGTTGCATAGAAAGTATAAACACTTCACAGAGGTAGTTTTTCCAATCGATAACTGTCTTCTTAAAAATGCCTAGCTCTCGTTCACACCAGGCCACATTTGTCAATTCGTAAACCCAGCAATAAATGAAACAAACTGCAGTAATAAATGGTATTCTACTGTCAGCAAACACGCAAATCGACTTTTCAAACATGGCCTATGGTTAAACTTCTAAAAATGTTCCTTCTCGTAAGAGTATAAAGTTATGTTGTGTCCATTGACGCACTGTTTTGTTGTGGTCAACAACCCCTTATCCTGGAAAAATAGAATTGCCTCTTTTCAGTCTTTGGCAAATCCCAAATCTTCACTTAAAAATCCATGTTCAGACACTATCTTCTATCACTATGCCTATCAAACTAAACTGAGTTCTGTCTTTGTGGCCAAGAAACCGGATTTTCGCATCGTAGTTTGTTTCACGAAAGAACCTAACCACACTTATTGAGTGTGTTCTGAATAATGCACAAGTACCAAAATAAATACATTAAAAAAAAGTAAACGCATATTAAACAAGGATCCACAATTTTAAAGTCCAATTAAAAGCGCTCGTTTTTGTGGTCCAGGCCAGTGTCCTGAGAACCATATTAGTTACCCCATTCCCAACTAGCGTTCCTAAATTTTTGGTTACCCCCAAATACTTACTTAGTCAAGGTTTGTTGACTTAAAGAACAAAAGTTTTAATTCTATTTTATTTAAATTCGACCACTTTTAGTGGAACTAGTATTTTATGAGTAAAAAGTTCTAGGTATCAGTTATAGTAGCATATGCCCCTGTTGAACCGACTGACGGAGATACTAGTGACTCAAATCAATTTTACTTACAGTTACAGGAGCGAATAGACAGGGTACCAGGTAGAAATATGGTGTTTTTACTAGGAGATTTTAACGCCCAGGTTGGTAGAAAAAGGGATAGATGGTATCCTAACCTAGGTAGATTTGGTGTAGGAAAAGAAAACAGTAATAGCTGCAGACTTTTGCAATTTTGTAGGCATAACAACCTAGTTATAACCAATACGGTGTTTGGTTATAAAATGGCCCATAAATTGACAATTGTATTCACGTGATGGTAAGACAGCAAAACCTATTGATTATGTTATTGTAAACCGAAGACTAGCAGGAACAATCGAAGATATTAGGGTATATAGAAGTATTGTTATTAATGTTAAAAGTGAAGATCACCATCTAGTAGTGTTTAGAGTTAATTTAAAGCTGAAATTTCGGAAGGGTAACTACCTCCTGGGAGGTTATGATGTTGTTAGATTCCAGGATGAAAATTTGGGAGAAACTTTCAGGAACAGTTGAACACTAAACTTGTGAGTTTAAATTTTGTCAATATGGAAGATGGATGGAATAATTCCAGAAAAATATTTTGAGAAGTTGCTGATGGTGTCTTAGGGAAGACAGTTAAGACTGCACCTAGGAATATTAGTGAAAAATCTTTATGTTTAATAGAGAGTAGAAGGGATCTGTACAAGAATTATCTGAGTGATAGATAATATAAAAACAAAAGGAATGTAAAGAAAGTGGAGAAAGTATTAAAATACAAACAGGAGGTGTGAAGTGGAGACCATGGTTAAAATTGCCGAGGATCTGGAAGATGCAGCTAGATGGCATAATAGTAAAATATTATACTGGCATGTTAATAAATTGAGAGGGAGTACTCAATCCAGACTTGTCCCAATTAAAGATAGGGGCGGGGCCACAATTAGCGATAAGGATAGAGTTAAAGAGAGATGGGCAAAACATTTTGAGAATGTGGTAAACCAAGATACAGTTGCGGAAAAAGATATAAAGGAAAATGAAAAGGTTTGTGATACCTTTGATGTGAAGGAAGATTTGTTTAGTGAGGAAGAATTAGCGACAGTGCTAAAAGTATTAAAAAATAATAAGGCTCCAGGTGTTGATAGTGTGGTAAATGAGTTTCTTAAACATTGTGGCTCTGAGGTTAGAAATAAGCTACTAAAGATCACGAATATGATTTTTGAAAAAGGAGAAGTACCTAACAATTTTAGAAAAACCTTAATTAAACCACCGTATAAGAAAGGTAATAGGAGTGAGTGTCATAATTATCGAGACATTAGTCTGGTCTCTGTGGTTAGCAAATTACTTAGTAATATGATACTTTTTAGACTGAGAGATGCTGTAGACAAAGTTTTAAGAGAAGAACAGTGCAGTTTTAGAAAAGGTAGAGGATGTGTCGACCAAATTTTCACTCTTAGGCTAACAATTGAGAAGTGCCTTAGTTGTCAAACACCTTTGGCCCTCTATAAATAAAATCCCATTGTTCCGATAAAATGTGTCTCCAATATGGAAACACTAAATTTCACTTTTACGCAAAAAGCAATAAAAATGAAACTTGAAGCATTTGTTTCAGCTTGGCACAGGCTTTTTATGTCCCCTAAATGTTTTTAACACCTAGAAGTGTACTGTTCGTTAGAGAAAGATTAATTAGCTTGGTACAACACTTAGCAGGTGTACCATATAAATTAAATTAAAAAAAGTTTTTCTTACGGAAGCAAAGAGCGAAGTTGAAACTTAAAACAAAAAAAACGCAGATTATGCAAGATATAGACTGTGTACAAAACTAACTCAAACTAGATTCAAGTTTCCTAGGTAACTTTTTTTTTAGTAATACTTTATCGCCTTCGCGAACAAATGCAACAGCAATGCAGAAAACTAAGTTTGGTCAAGAATCCGAAAAAAATGTTATATTGATTTTGTAGCTTGTTGAACCTTGAATATATATACAGGTAATCTATCATTAAATGTATCGGACACATTTAAAATCTAAATTAGAACAATTTTAATTAGAACAATTAGAACAATTTCGTTTCCACAAATCAAACCAAGTATTTAACCCATTACCCATTGAGATGAACATGTTCTATGATTCTTGCTCACAAGTCACTTTCCATGATAGAGGTGGAAACAAATTTGTCTTAGGAAACGCACATGAGAAAAAAATGGGTACATGAACTAGAAAAAATTCCAAAGCTCTCATCACCGAAGATGACCGCGGCATAAGAAGGGATTAAATAAACAAAATTGTATTGACTCTCTAGTCAGTTGAATCACTGGCATTCTTTCGGAATAAAATTACAACATAATCTTATAAAGCCTAATTACTGCTACGTAGGCTATCTATCTCTAAATTTTCAGGATCATATTTCTACAGCTTGTGTTTACTATAATAATTGCGAAACAACGTCATTATGAGGCATTTTTATTAATTATCACTGCGTAGCCGCATGGAGGCATTTTTTTACCCTTAAAGTTATCAGAAACGGGAAATGTAGACAGACCATTTGTATTAACCAAAAATGCAAACCAGGAACCAATAGTTGGTACACCAACTAACAGAAGCTGTAAACCAACCTCTCATCGACAAAGACGACAATGGACACGCATCCGAATGTTACTTTCAAATATCTAAATAGTCTAGGACTTCGATCCGAATTCTTCTTTCAGTGTGCAAATTAAAACTCAATTTTTTGACCGCCCGAAATCTTTTAAATGCTATCTCTTTAAATAGCTCAAAAACTTGCAAAATAGGTTTGTCGAATCAAGTTGGTAATACAAAGCTAACCGTCACCTTTCAGAATTATACTGCTATAATTAGACGCTGCTAAATATTAAAAGAAAAAATAAGCTGCACCAGTCATTTGAAGCACACAACCCCTCATCTCTGAAGACAACAGTGGCCTACCTATCGGTTGCATTAAGTTAATTTTAGTCCTTAAAAACTGATTTATTTTTTTTTACTAATTTGTATTAATTTTTATTGACCATTTTTACGCTTGATTGATATTGTTAACTTTTGTCTTGCTGTATCGGTTGTTTTGATTTCTTTTACCTGACATATGAAGCGAATTTGGCTCTAGTTGAGCTTGTGATAGGCTTTCGAAAATAAATATTATCTTATCACATTCATGCATTAACCGGAGGTTCTTTGTTTTGCTTTCTCTTTTTGGACATATGAAGCGAATTCGGCTCTAGTAGAGCTTGCGATAGCCTTTCAAAAATAAATATTATCTTATCACATTCATGCATTAAGCGAAAGTTCTTCGTTTTGCATTCTCTTTTTGGACATATGAAGCGAATTCGGCACTAGTAGAGTTTTTGGTAGCCCTTAGAAAATAAATATTATCTTACTTATCTTTCTTGTCAACTAATTCTGTTTCCTCTATACATGAAATCGAATTTTTCGCACCCTCAAATGCATTGGATGCAAAATACCTGGCGTCTTCTACTTTGAGTAGCTCATCCACGACTATTGGTCAGCGCTGAAAAAAATATCTTTCTTGGCTGAAAAGTTGATATTCTTGCCGGTGCCTAACTTTCTAATACCACTGCACAGAAAGGAGCATAGAGAAAACTCAATTTCTCCAGCAATTGAGCCAGGTGATCTCGGTGGCGGATTCAGCGGGGGCACCCCCCCCCCCCTAACGTAGTGGTGCGTTTGGGGTATATTAGCAAGACGACGGCAAATGGGTTGATACAATTTTGCGCTTATTTTACAGTGGGATATTTGACGAGACTACGGATGCGTCAAATACCTCACAACTTAGTCTTTCTCTTCACTACGCTTATGACAGCAGTACTGTAGAAGACTTTGTTGGATTTATGGACCTTCCCAAAACCAACTATAAGAGTATGACTGAATATGAGCCAAACATTACAGGTGAAATTTTAGGCACGTCTGTGCTCAAGCTTAATGGAAGACATTGGATTAATCTTTGACAATTGAGTTGGCATAAGCTGTGCTAGATTCAGTGTCAACATTTCTGAAATGGGAGGGGCAGTTTCAGGGATCCAAAAGTTGCTAAGAGAAGCAGTCTCTGTGGATGCAAAACCATGCTCTTAGCCTATCGATTTCCAAGTGCAATAAAAGCTAATATGTCAAGAACGTTGTAGGTGGTGTTAAACAAGATGCAAGTTTTATTAGTGCATCGGCAAACCGAAATTTTGTCCTGAAAAATGTATTAAGTCATCATGTACAACGTAGCTCATTGGGTTGACCGTCACGAAAGTATATCGCGATTCAGAGATGATATGCCTAAAATAGTTAAAATAGCACTTAGAATTGGGTTTTCATGGTGTGACAGTTATTCATTAACAAAAGCAAATTGCTTGCTATGCGCAATTTCAACCTGTGACTTTATTATTACTGTTTACTGTTTTAGTTATATGACTGACACAACTCTTGTACTAAGCAGATTACTTCAGACTAAACATTACATTTATTTTCAGCCAGAAATTTTACATAAAGAGAGAGGATGATGATGTTTTCCAGATTATATTGGAGAGTCCAAAGAAAGTTACAGAAGCTATGGACATGACTCTTTGCATTTTAAGAACGGTAAAAAACGAAGTTATCGATCAAATTACCACACTGTCTCACAAGACAACCACGACAATGTCCACCTTTATTGGAAAAAAGCTGTTTATATTCCAGCACTGGATTACATTATTTCTGACATGACCGACAGATTTTCCGATGCGTTAATGACACGTTATTCACTAAATGTGTTCCTCCCTCAAAATTTAGATTCCACAACTGATCTTCAAGCTTTTAAATCTCAAATTGAGCCAATATGTCACGAGTTCTCATTTTTTTTTGGACAAAGCGGTGAATCTTTAGTGCTGAAAATATTAAATAAGATACTTGCAATGAAGGATACAAGTTGTATCTTAATCCTCATTTCCTACCCTTCATTACCATCATAATTACTAAGCGATATCGTATAGTTAAGCGACATGCTAATTGTTTTGACCTACATGAATAGTAACAAAGAATACATGACACCAAGAGACAGTTCAAGACCTTCTTTTTTTGACAATATAAAGCTCAACTCACTTGCTATAGTGGTCAGAAGTGCAAAGGCTAATTATTAGGAAAATATTAAATATCATATTTTTCTGTAGAGGATGAGCAGCTTTTCATTTTTTTATGGTGGGGTGGTTTTTATAACTCACTATTTTTTGCATCAATATTTTTACATCATTTTAATTTCAAAAGTTTTATTAGAACTTTAACCCTCTCCAAATTTTAGAGTAAATTTAGGACCATTTCCACAACCGAAAATCGGATGAAGATTTGCTATATGAGAAATACCAACGGACTGTTCTGGGTACCTGGCTGAGAGAGCATATTTTAAACAGTAAACTGTACGAAGAGGGTGGTTCAATTCCGCTTTCTAAGGTTATAATAAGAAAAAGTTTGATGTGGCTAGGGCACATTCTGCAGATGAAGGATGACAGATTACCGAAGATTGTCCTTTTGAGCCAACCGTGTAGGGCTAAACAGAAACCAGGCCGTCCGCGGGAGGATCTCACAAAGAAAGTTTTGAAGGAAATGTGTAATTCCTGGGAGGGTGTAAAGAGGGAGGCTTTGAATAGATTGGGATGGAGGAGGAGATTGCGTAGCTGTGTTGGAGTCAGGCGGCTTGGTGGTGCGGTGAGTTGTTAGTAGTACTTTTTCCACTTCCTACCTACGACGTATAATTGTTGAAGTTGCCTTTAAATTACTAGCATTTCTTTGTTCACAAGTTTATCAGAGCAACCTATTATAAGCCCCCCGCTAAAGAAAATCCTGGATCCGCCCCTTGGTAATCGTCGCACATATTAAACGCTTTTTGATTTCAGTTAAACTTCGATTTGAAACTCCTACCTAGCTGCTTGCGTGCTAGAACAGCTTTCCATTCGAAAGCAGAAACTTGATTCGATGGAACAAAAGCTCAGCTATATAACTTTATATAGTTCACTCCGCCATAGACAATAACACCCCACTTCAACTCACATGCAATAGGGTTTGGCTTAATTATTAGCCAAACCATCCCTTTTGGCCACACACAGGATTTATACGCAGCTTTCCAAAATGTAAGGTCAATCTGGCCTACGGCCCAGACTTTCCTTAAAAGCCGCAAAGGTTAGATCCTTACCACTTTCTAGCAATAACTTGAAATCTGCAGACAAGGACACGGCATCAAACGGGTAGGAAAAACTTTCAAGGACTTAGATTATGCTGGTGATTTAAGCATCCTAGATGAAAGTTCGAGCAAAAAGGATAAACTTACAGAGCTTTTGCGAGTTCACGGTGCTAGAAAAGGTTTGGAAAGAAGAAAGAAGCTCTTTCCCTCCAATCCCTCGCTCTTTACGCTAAAGTTTGACTCTTTGCCACAATTCTACTTTTTAAAACAATTAAAAGCTTTAGCGTAAAGAGGGAGGGATTGCGGAGGGGACAACCCATTTCATATACGGAGTAATTTCTGTTCGTTTTAAGTTTTAATGTCGCTCCTTACTTTCAGCTAAAAAAATTAGTTTTTTTTTATTTAATTTTGATCAAAAGCGAGATCAAAATTTCGTCAGTCAATTGACTCAAGCATGATTGACCGTCTAGAAACCTGTTTGACGCTTGAGTCGAGCGTTGACGATGATTGATAGAAAGTTTGAATGACTCAAAAATTTTTATCAAAAGCAGTTAGTAGATTAGCTTTGGTCGAGATTGAAGGGTCGATTGAAGATTAACTGAAGCCCATGTCAATGGATTGACGGAAACTTTTGATCAAAATGATAGACCGTCTAGGGCCTCTTGTACAAATTTTTCATTTCAAATTGATGGTAACTGATTACAATAAAGAAAAGTATTTTGTCAATTTTCAAAATGGGGCGATTGACTATCTTAGAGTTTGTATACTTCGGCATCTTGACCCTCGATGGGCGAAAATTGAAAAAAAAAAAAAAAAACTGGGAAAAGTGCAAAAATATTATTCAGTCTTCTTCTAGATTGGGGGCCCAAACCTACTGTTTGGAATCATAAATCTTGATGAATGGTGACAACGGTAAATAGGAGACCACGGTTTTTCCAATAGTACACTTTTCGTTTTGATCCAACGCCATTTTCAAGGTGCTTCAGGCTCTTCTTCGAAATTCCCATAGATTTTGTATCGGCAATAAATTTTTACAATAAGAATCAATCTAAATAATTATTACCATACCTGAATGAGCTCAGATGACAATTTTATACTACTAGGTTTATTTTTCAAAATGTGTTTTTAAACTTTCGGTTACTACGGGCCGTGGTTCACATTTTACTAGGCTGCAGCTACCGCTGCGTCCATGATCAAGCATTTTCTTGACTTATTCGCACAACACATTTGGACAGGTGGAAAAGTTACCATAGATATTTCTAATTCCAGCATTTAATTTGGAACGGTCAAAAATTCTAATTATTGTTATCAGAACTCGCGTCGAGGTCCATAGCCTTGCAGAACAAGTCCCATGAAAAGTACCCAAGATCAAAAGATATCCAACAAAGAATAACGCCATTAATATAGAATAAAGTACTACCAAGCATTCAGATATTTGGAACTTGAAAACCACTTTTCTTGATCAACCATTTTTCAGACTAAGCGTGTTTAAGAATTTTGTTTTCAGCTAGAGTTGTTTCAATTAAGGCTAAAGCAAAACCAAGGGGGAAACCCTACAAGTCATTGCCAATAAATTTGAAACTAAGTTTTTGAACACAAGTAAGTAGCGACGCTAAAGCTTAGAACGCACAGAAATTACCCTACATATGAGAGAGTCAGCCCCCCCCCCCAGTCCTACGCTATTTACGCTTTATTGAGAGTGTGACCAGTATTTATAGCTAGTTTCACCGTCACGCGTTGCTGCGATACCAAAACAAAGGGAATTCGAAATCACACAAATTAAAATTCTGAATACATTGCAAAAGAAATTATGTGGCTCTGGCTAAGTGCAGCGTTGCATCAACCTTTGGTTTGTTTTACCAAAAAAAGTGTTTTCTATGAAACACTATTATTTTATTTCTTCGTCAACGATTAAATTTTGTTGTGTTCAGAATCTGGCGTACTTCCATTCGGGAAATTCCCCCAGTTGGAAATTACCGCCACGAAAAATACCCTCCGTGGAAAATTCCCCCTCCAGGAAAGAAAACAGATAATTCGATCGTGTTTTTAAATTTAAAAGCATTTGAAAAATTAATAGGTTAGGATTATTAACTGACCCGTAGGTATATACACACAGACATTGATACAAAAATTAATACCCGGAAAAATGGCTAGTTTGAACAAAAACAACCGCCAAGTATTTGTATTCAGGGGTCTCTAATTTCAGACAGGGGGAAAAGCATTCGAACGATTAAGAGGGCCTTGGGGTGGGGGATTTTATACCTGTGACCTTCACAATAGTGTACTCACAACTTGTTAAGTGTTTTGGCAATCGGACGAACAATAGAGAAATGCATACAGGACATAAAAACATAGATTTGTTTTATTTATATATGGTAGATTGGGGGAGCAAAAATTCGTAGTTTGTGTGCCCAGTACCATATCTAGCATTTTTGTTTGGAGAGGGTACATTTACCCAAAGAATAAAGAAGTTTATAACCCGTGGATTTTGTTTAATGGTCTCAAATATGTTTTTTTTTTATCCACATTTTTAAGGCCAATTTACGAATCAGATATATTTTTTAGTTTTTGAAAAGAACGAGCTTTATATGTGCATTTTCATGACCAACTTACGATTCAAAGAGATTTGTCAGGGGAGGGGTCAAACCGGGTAACCTCCTGGAAACGAGCCTATGCGGGCCCCATCTGCAGAAGATATTCGCTTTCACCAGTTTCCACACCCCCAAGGAACGGCTCACAGTAGGCACTGGTTCACTGGTTCTGGTTCAAGGAGCACTGGTTCACAGTAGGTGTTCGATGCATAACACATAATGGTATCACGAATACCAAATTGAAAGAGGCCTTACATTTGGGATGAGCGACATTAAAAACCAAAGTACCAACTTTGGTGGTTATGAAACACCATTTGCAAAATAAATACTTGCAATGCTTGCTTTGGGGCAGTCACATTGTGATTTTAGCCTCATAAAGTTGCTAGCGGCTTAAAAAAAAAAAAAATGAAAATTAGGTTTCAATGCAAGCATCGAATTATTGTAGGGAGTTGTGTATTGTAGTGACGTCCTACGAAGTATGAACCTTTGTCACACATGGTTGCCGAGTAGACAATTCGTTGGTTTGGACATCTGTTGCGATTGCTTGCCGACACTCCGGCTCGTATTCTTTCCGACTTTGAACCAACCAGTAGTGGCTGGAAACGTCCAAGAGGAAGACCCTAGTTCTGGCGGAGTGATAGTCTCGGGATTTTCCTAAACCAAGCTAGCTGCAGACCACCCCACGTGAAGGCTGACGAAGCCCTCAACGCCACCCCGGCATGAAGATTAAGTAAGTTCTGTACGTGAAAATAAGCGTTGATTTGAAGCCAGGCTTTAAGATTGGGATGGGGGAGGGAGTAATTTTGTGTAGCTAAGTGAGTGGGAACCACATCTCACCAATAATACATCCCATTACCGTAATGCTTCTACCCTTTTATAAGGTTTATTGTTTGTCCGCCACCAAGTTTTACGTCTTCACATCCGCCCCTATTTCTGCTGTTGCCTATGCGTAGCGATATTATGCGTAGCCTCTTGGGTCGCAAGTCCCACTTCAAAATCTAGTTTAGCTGGTTGCAAAGAAAATACCCACTTTGATCGAGGCGACACATTCCTTCTTTTGTTGGTAGATTTGGGTTTTAAGCACATAACAATCCGCTCTTGGAGTACATGAGGCATTAGTGACCGGTGAACCAGAAGAATCACCCTCTACAATTTTCTCTTGTCTTGCTAATGGGGTCACGAATAATTAGAATAACTAAATCCGATCCAAAATTGTTAAAAACTAAATCCGATCCAAAATTGTTAAAAAGCGCATAAGAACAGCGTCAAAATTTGGTGGAAATCAGAGGACTTCTCGTATTCAGACACACAAAAAGCAGGCATCATGATTTTTGCTGCATCAAAATTGAAATCGTAGTCAAATTTCGTATGTAATTGAGTGTCAAGAAGAAGTTTTTCAAAAACAAATATAGAGTGCGATAGAACTCAAAACTGGCAAAAAATTAACCGAAACAGGAGGACCTTATTCCCTCCTTCAATATACCACTCATAAAGCGTACGTGGTTGCTACCGCTTTAATGAGATCAATATTTTTTATTGCTGAAACCCAAAAGTACTCTTAAATATTGGGAAATTGAAGACAAAATAATTGTAGTTATCTTCTTTTTACAAGGAAAGTGCCATATTTTGCTGAGTATTACAAGTTGCACATTTTTTGCAAATCTTTAATCTTCTGAGGGAAGAGGGGGAGCAAATACCCAGTATACCCCTCTCCTGAGCAAGTGGCTTATAAACTAGTCTTTCGGGGGAAGGGATATTCGGGGGGGGGAATAAAAAACTTTAAAATACAATCAAAAATGTGTTTTTAAATCATTCTTATCACATTTTTACGAGTCTGACAAACATTACTGGGAGAGAAGGGATTCAAACCCCCTAGCCCCTCCCTTGAATACTGCTATTTCTGGGAGATAAGGGGTTCAGACCCTCTAACTCCTCCCCTGAATACAGCCTTGGGTTCAATGTTGAGCCATGATTTTATACTGAAATGAGGGACTCATAATCCATGAACAAGGACTAAAACCGTTTCCACAACTATCGAAAAGTAGGGTAAGTACAATAGAATATCAATAGGCTACCTGCACAACCATATCCAGAGGACCCCCCCCCCGAAATCTGTGTACGGCTTGTAAAAACATGCTAAAAATACATACAAACAAATTTTTGGTCGGTTTTTAATTATTTTGTAAACCTCCCACCAAACTAAATCCTGGATACCAAGGCCGTATCCAGGGGCATTAGGGGTTTTGACACCGCCCGAAATGTTTATCGGACTCGTATAGCGTAGCAAAAATGAATATAAACAAATTTTGATTCTTTTTTCAAAGTTTCTTGTAGCCCCCGCCCCCTTCCGAAACAAAATCTTGGATACGTCCTTGCCAGATACGCCCTTGAATACCGGGTTAATAGCGATTCAGTAAATTCAGACTATTTGAGAAGGAAATCGACGAAACGCTGGAGAAGAACCCGTATGAATGTTTGTCAGAAACCATAACCCTGAAGTATCATTAATGCGGGCAAAAGCACAATCTCGTACTTTATGACAAATTAAAAAATTCGCAGCTGGTCGGCATTTGACATAAATACAGATGCTTTCATTATTAGCATCTGTCTAGCAGTATTGCAGTAAATAGTATTGAGATAAATATCCTTTGTACGAATCCTATTTGCATCTGAAACAGGCGTCTCAGTGAATGTAAACAAGTGAGGACAGGCTTTCCAATTTCAATTTTTTTTACAGACATGCCGAGGAAAAATGTCAAGCTTAGCTCTCCCTTGTAGCAATTACTAATCCAACAAAATAAGTTATTTAATAAGTAAAATAAGTGTTTTTACTTGCCCATTTCCTATTTTGTTCCAAAGAATAAAATTATAGGTACTTGTATGATATATCGACCACAGCTATATCATACAAGTACCCATGTTAAGAAAACTTCTTACTTCATAATATGCAGAATAATTATAGTTAGCGCATTTTGCATGCAACCTCACTATACTTTACCCCCCCCCCCCCCGATGTGTAAATATATAGTCCAAATTACATGTTTCCTATCTATGCATCTCATTTGTTTCAACCCGTATACCAGTATATTGTGACGCAGCTAAAACTGGAAAAACAAGTTACAATCCATTGAATATATAAAATTTAGGCTATATATTTGTACATTATGGGGGAGGTGAAGTAAGTATAGTGAGGCTTCATGCAAGGTGTGTTAACTATGCTTATTCTGCATATTACGAAGTACTGAAAGTTCTTAAGCCGAACTGGCCAGACATGACAATAAACAAACCAAGAGAGATAAAACTCTACAAAAAGAAAACTTCAAACGAGACGACGGCCAGTAGAATTGAAAGACTAAAACAACGCGGATATTTCGCCTGTATCCAAACAAGGCGTCTTCAGCACAAGATAGAAAATTAAAAGAAAACTAATCTAAAAACAAATAAAAACCACCACCAATAATAATAAATACAACTGTCGCTACTTATCCACGTAGGGAAAAGCAGCTATTTGAGGTACTTCAATGAGAATCAAAGAGCAACTGGAGTTGCTAACTCAAATAGCTGCTTTTACTAATAAACTAATAAACTAATAAACGTTACTAATAAACAAGGACTTACACCCCTTTTTTACACCTCTGATACGTAAATAATTTCTTAGTTTCTCACTCACATCACAGTCAATAGATTTTAAAAATCAGAGGGATACAAAATAAAAAAAAACAGGTAACTTATATTAAAAACAAGCAATAATTGCACATATATTCATTTATTAGTAGTTTTTCCCAGACAAAAACATTGTATTTTTTCTGAAAATTGGCATAATTTCATCTTCCGGTGTGAAAGAACGATCTAGATAGGTCATGACTGGAGAAAATTCGTGTCCCCTTGCTTTTACTCATAAATCGTCTGAGTGAGATTTGAGACCACTGAAGGTTGAAAGCCTGGCGCATATGTTGAAGGAGTTTCAAAATGAAGTTTGTTGGTTGACGAATCAGTTGGTTCTGTGCTTTTACAGAAGACATTCCCGTTTGACAGCTGTGAAGTGAATCCCGTCTTCCGGTGTGAAAAAAACATCTTGATAGGTCAAGACTGTGGAAAATTCATGTCCTCTTACTTTTACTCCTACATCGTCTGTGACTAAGATTAGAGACCAATGAAGGTTAAAAGCCTTGTGCATGCATAAAAGGAGTTTCAAAATGAAATTCGTTGGTTAACAAATCAGTTGATTCCGTGCTTTTAGAGAAAGACATTCTCGTTTGATAGCTGTGAAGTGAATCCCGTCTTCCGGTGTGAAAGAACGCTCTAGATAGGTCATGACTGCGGAAAATTTGTGTCCCCTTGCTTTTACTCATAAATAGTCTGTGACTGAAATTAGAAATCACTGAAGGTTGAAAGCCTTGCGCATAGTTAGAAGGACTTTCAAAATGAAATTTGTTTGTTGACAAATCAGTTGATTCCGTGCTTTTAGAGAAACACATTCCCGTTTGATAGCTGTGAAGTGAATCCCTTCTTCCAGTGTGAAAGAACGCTCTAGAAAGGTCATGACTGGGGAAAATTTGTGTTCCCTTACTTTTAATCGTAAATCGTCTGTGACTGTCCGACACACATCGTCTGCTGACTGAGATTAGAGACAACTGAATGTTGAAAGCCTTGCGTATAAGTAGGGGGAGTTTCAAAATGATTTTTTTTTTTTTTTTTTTTTGGTGAGAAATCAGTTGATTCTAAGCTTTTGGAGAAACACCTTCCCTAGGCGTTTGACAGCTGTGAAGTGATTCCCGGATTCTTAATTGTTTCGCATTATATACGCAGAAAAATTACAATAATCATTTGTTTACCAAGGGACCGAACTTCAGTCGGTGATTATTGCTCGCAATAAGATAATTGTTTGATTTGCGGTGTGAAAAACGAACTAGATAGGTCATGACTTTGGGAAAATTCGGGAAAATTTTAGAACCACAAATATTTTTTACTAAGAAGATATATAAAAAGGAAAGGAAAAACCACATTTATAGACAAAAATGGAAGGGAGAAAAAGAACGTTTCCATTTATGTTTACCTTGATACGTACCGCGATATTTTTTCCTAGCTTATTTACCAGTTTATTACCGTTGTTGGATGATTAAGCTTATCTATACTTTTCGGTATGGATTCACTCATCTTTCTGCTACACACTTAGAGCGGTGAGGGGGGGGGATCTAACCCATCACCATCCCTAAATGTCCAGTTTTTGCCGATAATTACCCAGATTCTTTGTGCAAGTCGCTGGTTCCTTGGGGGTTTTACCAACTTGCTTTCGCCTCGGATATACATTCCTGCATGTAAACCCGAGCTTGTGTCTCCACTTTTTTTTTTTTTTTCAATTGTTCAATTTCAAACAGAATGCTAGTTTTTTCCAGTCAGTTTTAGAACACTTTATTAGTGAAAAAAAATAGTTTTATCACGGCCCGAAATATCAAGACATAATCTTAACGTCAACCTAAAATAAGCAAGTGCTTTGACCAAAGGCATCTTTATTCAGTTAATTCAGTTTTTCACAGACAACTGAAGTATCCCCAACAATTTTAATTTTTACAGAAAGAATTCATAACAGACATTTTGTTATTTGCCGGCAAGGAAGCATTAAACAGTGACACCCATTTTTGTCAAAGTGTCAGAATTTTTCATTTGCATAGAACTAACTGTCAAAGTACAACAACAAAAAATGCTAAGTAATGCAGGGATGTCTTTCTCACCCTAGTAATATTATCTTTTGTATTCAAAGTTTAATTCCGATTCTCGAAAACAAATTTTAGCTCTATGAAATTATTTTAGTCCTAATATATGCATTTCAATGTTAGCCTATATACTAAGCCCAGTAATTTTTTTGGATAAAAAATTTATGAATCACAGGTTTTATTTTGAAACATTAAAAATAATGCATTTAAAGTGATGTTCTCCAAGATTACGCAAAGAGAAAGAAAGAAAAAGTCAAAGAGAAAAATATCAGATTCATATATATATATATATATATATACATATATATATATATATATATATATATATATATATATATATATATAACGCAAAAAATGAGAGTTGTACTATTTTCTAGTTGAGAATCTTTTTCTTGCTTATTAACTGTTGTTAGTGGTTAAGCGCCAATGCATAAATGCCATTTAGATATTAGTGTCGTCTTTAGCTAAAGAACGAACACCAGAAGCTAGAAACGGCGTTACAACGGAAGACTACTTTCAGCGCCAATAATAGAGATATTGCATGCAGTGACTTCAATTCAAGAAAATGAAGGGGGGGGGGTAACATGAATTTTCAAAATCTAAGGGGATTAATTTTGTTATATCTTAGACTTTTTTTCAACGATTATACCAAAAGAATGTATTTCTCAAAATCTAAGGGAAATTAAATGCCTCCTGCCCACCTGCCCAAATTGACGCACCTGATTTTGTTCAAAAACGTGATTATCAGAAGTCATATGATTGGCTAGTTTAAATTGAATCTAAAACCTTATTTCCACAATAGATGACGTTCAAGCCCTAAAAAGGGTTTCCAATTTTCTAAGATTCAAATAACGTTTATCGAGAAATGACATGGCAGTAGAATATTGGAAAAACTTCCATTCGTTCTATTTCTAGAGTAATTATACGAATTGGGGAATCTCATCAAAATTTGATATAAACAAGTCAGTCAAGGAAAAAACACCTTGCAATGCGGATACCGTAAGGAGTAAGATATACGTCGAATCAAAAAAATACAGAAGAAATATCCAAAAGTAGATCTAGCGACTGTTATGACTTCATAGGCATATGTTCAATAAAGCAATTTTCCTACACTGGAAAGTTCCTTTTCAATTCTACTTAAGTTAATGTTTAAATTGACTTTACATTTTATTCTATTTGACTAACGTTAGTCTACTATATTCTTTAGAAGGAGATTCGCATCTTACTCGTCAAGAAACCAAATATACTATAAAAAAAATACGATTTTGCTGACAAAATAAATTTCTTTCAAAGATTTCAAAATTTGCGCCAGAAAAATAAAGGGTGGAGATGTGAAGGGGTTCAACGAGGTCTAATGGTCTGATGACGGCGTCTCTCCTTGGGAATGCAAACACAGTGTACAACAGTGAGAGATGTCATTATCCTACCATTGTATGGCTTAGTTTCACCCGGAAGTGGCAAGACTCGGCCAAATCTTTATACGGGAAGGGCACAGGAATAAAGAACTTTATTCTGTCATTGTATGTGTAATAAACAAAGCCTAGACAGTAATTTGGGTGTTTTTGGCTGCTGCAAGTGGCGAAGCCCGCAAGATCGAGGCTGATTTGGTCAAAATCATACATTTGTTTGTATGATGCGATTTGTTTGTAAAATCATGCGTGTTTATTTGTTTTTTTTTTCCAGGGGTGATCGTATCGACCCAGTTGTCCTAGAATGTTGCAAGAGGGCTCATTCTGACGGAAATGAAAAGTTCTAGTGCCCTTTTAAGTGACCAAAAAAATTGGAGGGCACCTAGGCCCCCTCCCACGCTAATTATTTTACCAAAGTCAAAGGATCAAAATTCTGAGATAGCCATTTTATTCAACGTAGTCGAAAAACCTTATAACTATGTCTTTGGGGACGACTTACTCCCCCACAGTCCCCGTGGGAGGGGCAACAAGTTACAAACTTTGACCAGTGCTTACATATAATAATGGTTATTGGGAAGTGTACAGGCGTTTTCAGGAGGATGTTTTGGCTGGGTGGAGGGGTTGAGAAGAGGGGGATATGCTGGGGGAACTTTCCATCGATAATTTGTCATGGGGGAAGAAAATTTTCATGAAGGGAGCGCAGGATTTACTAGCATTAAAAAAAAAAAAACAATGAAAAAATAAATATGAAAAAGTTCTTTCAGCTGGAAGTAAGGAACAGCATTAAAACTTAAAACAAACAGAAATTATTACCCATATGAGGGGCTCACCTCCTCCTAATACTTCGCTCTTTACGCTAAAGTATTTTTAGTAATTTCAACTATTTATCCTACGGCTTTTGTGATTCAGGGGTCATTCTTAATGAATTGGGACAAAATTTAAGCTTTAGTGTGAAGAGCGAGGTACTGACGAGGGGGCGAACCCCCTCATATATGTAATAAAAATATGCCCTCTTACGACATTCTAGGACCACTGGATCGATACGATCACCCCTGGGAAAAAAAAAATACAAAAAAACAGATAAAAAATAAACACGCACCCGCGATCTTTCTTCTGACAAAAAATACAAAATTCCAAATTTTTGCAGATACGAGCTTTAAACTTCTACAGTGGGGTTCTCCGATACGCTAGATCTGACGGTGTCATTTTCATTAAGATTCTATGACTTTTAGGGGGTTTTCTCCTATTTTCTAAAATAAGGCAGATTTTCTCAGGTTCATAACTTTTGATGGGTAAGAGTAAATTTGACGAGACTTACATATTTAAAATCAACGTAAAAATCTGATTCATTTGATGTGTATATTGGTATCAAAATTCCGTTTGTAGAGCTTCGGTTACTATTGAGCTGGCTTGCTCCTTACGTTACCACGTTACCACGAACTGTCTGAACAGCAATAAATCGGTTATATCGGTTTCTAGGTCCCTATTCTCAAGTGTACATTGGTTAACAAATAAGTACCGTTTATTCTACTCTTTTGTTATCATAATTTTCCTTAGAAGAGCCGTTAATCAAGGGTAATACCTACCGTTTGATTGTACATCCAATTCCGGTTTCGTATAACATGATTATCATTGTCATCACAATTAGATCTCCCCTCTCCTTAATAGGGCAAGATGCTGATTCTGTTGACTTGCATTGCTTTTGTATTTATTTTTCCTAAACAGTTAGTTCATAATGCGAAATAGCCTAGCCTAATGCCAATTCGAAAAAAAAATGGAAACGTTGAAAATTTACAGGCCTCTATGAAGGAAACGTTAATAAAATCAGTAGTTTACTTATTATACACTCTCTTCGGTTATAATATTCGCGTTTCTTACAATGCTTCTCATCCCCTAATAGCAAGAGATACAGCTCAAGTAGGGAGGAGGGCTACTAAGCAGTTGTCATGGTAGCTAACCATTGTATTAAGAAACATTGTTGAATGGAGAATTAACTGGTACTACTCTTTTGTTATTATATCTAGTGTTTAGCGGTTTAGTTCAGAAGAGGCCATGCAGAAGCATGTTATCTTTTTTGCCCTTTTTTCTAGGTTTATAATGGCAAATAGTACCAATTTGGAAAAAAAAAGCGAGATCAGCCAACTTTTGAATATAGGCCCATTAGGGGGTAGGGGCGGTATACAATTCCCTTGCAACGGTTATCATACTTGAGAAGAGCATTGGATAAAGGATTCGATGGTATATTGCTTCTCTTTAGCAGATTTTTTACCTTACAACCGAAATTTCCACATCTGCCCTAAAAAAAAGTTCACAACTGTCCCTTATTTTTTGAATGCAATAAGAACATCTTACCTATAAAAGCAACAAAGGAGAAATTAAATCCAAAAGGATAAGTAAAAATGAGATCAAACGGAACACAACTGAAAAAACCGTAAAAGAATTTCTCCCTCTCGCCACAAGTACTGAAATGCTACTAAACTCAGATTCACCGGGAAATAATCCGGAACAATCGAACTGCTTAATCTGCGCTCGCGCGATTCAATCGATTCAATAAACCATCTGTCCAACCCCCACATAGCCAAGGCTCCGTACCATCCCCCCTTTTTCAGACAAGAAAGAGACTTGGATCAGGGGTTACAAATTAAAGCTAGCATTCTAGTTATCTCTGTTTTTGTTTATCACTTACTCTTTACAATAAACTTAAGTACTATATCAGTGCTGAGGATTGTGGTCTTCATAATTATTGTGATGATTCGCAACGAAGCATCAAAATAATCGAATTTGTTGATATAAAATGAAAAATGTAATTCAAATAATTCCCTCTCTGATTTTCTTACCCGGGGACAAGACTCAGAGAGTTTTAGAAAAGCTATTTCATGATTATTCTACATAGAGAGAGGGGGTGGGGCGTGGCGAAGAGATAATCAGTATTATTTCACGGTAAAAAAGTCGTGCCTCACTTAGAAACGCAAAATTACCAAGTGAGTTGTAGCCTATGTAGGAGCGCTAGACGCTTTCATCAAAATGCCCAATCCTGAAACCTAACGTTTCCTGAAAACAGTTTTGAGGCAGTGAAGAGCAGCCAAAGGCTCAATTAAATTTAACCGTAATAGGCTTTGCCTTATCTGGATATGACACAATCATCAACAAAACGAAATGTAGACTGATAAAGTATAAGATAGAGATTACTTTATTGGAATGCTTGTCACCCTAAAATAAGCTAATGTGAAAACTAGCCAAAGAGCCTATTGGACGATACGCACTAAAAATTACACTTTAACTCTCTTGTGAGGATCGCGAAGCTCAATCTGATTTTACAGTGGTTCACATTATGAGTATTTTTATGGTACTTGGTAATAACCAAGTGCCATAAAATTTTAACTTACGAACGGTTGATCAGATCTTAATCAAATTTGATGTTTGGATGGATATCGTGTCTCAGAGCGGTTATTTTGAATCCCGACCAGATCTTGTGACATTGGGGGGAGTTGGGAGGGGGAAACCTACAATCTTGGAAAACACTTAGAGTGGAGGGATCGAGATGAAACTTGGCGGGAAAAATAAGCACAAGTCCTAGATACATGATTGACATAACCGGAACGGATCCGCTCTCTTTGGGGTAGTGGGGGGGGGGGGGTTATTCTGAAAAATTAGAAAAAATGAGGTATTTTAACTTACGAACGGGTGATCGGATCTCAATGAAATTTGATATTTAGAAGGATATTGTGTCTCAAAGCTCTTATTTTAAATCCCGACTGGATCTGGTGACATTGGGGGAGTTTGTGGGGGCTAAAATCATGGAAAACACTTAGATTGGAGGGATCGGGATGAAACTTGGTGGGAAAAATAAGCAGAAGTCTTAGATACGTGATTGACATAACTGGAACGGGTCCGCTCTATTGGAGGGGAGGGTTACTTCTGAAAAAAATAGAAAAAATGACGTATTTTTGACTTACGAAGGAGTGATCAGATCTTCATGAAACTTCATATTTAGAAGAACCTCGAATAAGATCTCTTATTTTAAATCTCAATTGGACCCAACGTCATTGGGGGGGGGGGGGCAGCTGGGGGGACCGGAAATCTTATTAAATACTTAAAGAAGAGAGATCAGGATAAAACCGGATGGGAAGAATAAAAACCTGTCTAAGATACGTGACTGACATAACCGGAACGGATCTGCTCTCTTTGGTGGAGTTGGGGGGGGGGGGGGGGTAATTCAGAAAAATGAGGTATTTGTAACTTACGAACGAGTGACCAGATCTTAATGAAATTTGATATTTAGAAGGACCTTGTGCTTTAAAGCTCTAATTTTAATTCCGAACAGATCCTGTGACATTGGGGGAGTTGGAGGGGGAAACCTGAATTCTTGGAAAACGTGAAAATTGGGGTATTTTCATCTTACGAATAGGTGATCAGATCTTAATGAAACTTGATATATGTATATATATAGAAGGATCTTATGTCTCAGATGCTCCATTTTCGACTCGAATTAGATCTGGGGACACAGGGGGTTGGAGGAGGGAAATAGAAATCTTTAAAAACGCTTATTGTGTAGATATCCGGATAAAACTTGAGGGGAAGGATAAGCACAAGTTCTAGATACATGATTGACATAATTGGAACGGATTCGTTCTCTTGGGAGGAGCTGGGGGGTGTTAATTTGGAAAAATTAAAACAAAATTAGATATTTTTAACTTAAGAACGGGTGACCGGATCTTAATGAAATTTCATATTTAGAAGGAATCCATGTCTGAGAGCTCTTATTTCAAGTCCCGACCAGATCTGTTGACATTGGGGGGAGTTGGAGGGGGAAATCTTGGGAAACGCTTGGAGTGGGGGAATCGGGATGAAGCTTGGTGGATAGAATAAGCAAATGTCCTTGACACGTGTTTGACGTAGCCGTACTGGATTTGCTCTCTTTGGGGGAGTCGGGAGGATGGGTTCAGTTATTTGGCGAGTTTGGTACTTCTGGACGTTCTAGGACGATGAAAATTGGTAGGCGTGTCAGGTAGCTGCACAAATTGACATGATAAAGTCGTTTTCCCAGATTCGACCATTTGGGGGGCTAAAGGGAGAGGAAAAATCAAAAAAAATAGGTATTCATAACTTACGAGTGGGTGATCGGATCTTCATGAAATTTGATATTTAGAAGGACACCGTGACTCAGGGCTCTTATTTTAAATCCTGACCGGCATTAAGCCTCCGATTTCCCTTTTAAATCAATCTTTTGATTCTTTGAATTTTGTTAGAGCTCATACCGTATGAGCTCTTGGCTGTTAGCTCTTCTTGCCTCGTCAGAAGTGCCATATGAGCTCTTAGCTCTTGTTAGATTAGTGACTTACTGACATACATTTACCAATAGCACAAAGTAAGGTGTTTGAGGAGAGTAATGTCAAAGTTTCTCTCTAACGGGTAAAGGTAATAGGTTTTCAATCAATTTTTCTATGTTTTTAAAGGAATGACGATATTTATGAGAGAGGGAGTAAATATTTGTTTGGCTCATTTGAACAGGGGGGGGGAGTACTACCTTAAGCGACCGTAATTCTGGGGGGGGTAAATAATTCGGAAAGGTTTGTTGGTCTCAGTATGGCGCACAAGCAACATTTTCTTGTGTTTGTTGTTAATTTAATTTGGAAGTGTGGGATGTACTTCACTCTTTGTGTTGTTCCCAGCGAGTAATTCTCGTTACTCTTTCCTGAAATGAGTTAATTATTTATTATAGTTTCTTTTTGGGGGTATGGCTTTTGCAACTTGAGAAACCTGAGATGTCAATTGTACTCATCCCTGAATGTGGTTTTGTGCGTTTTAGGAATAAAATAAAACTAATCTTAAATAAGTGTAATAGAGATTGTGAACAAAATTTTTTGTATGGTTTTCCCTTTCTCAATTGACAAAGATAATGTAGTTTTCTTATTTCAATTATCCCTTTTTTGCTTGACGAAGCAAAATTGTAACTTGACGAAGATAATATAGCTTTCTTATCCTTTTTTTTGTATGAAATATTCCCCGGTTTCTCCTCCCTCAAATCTCGTTTTTTCTGTTTTCCTGTAATTCCAATATGTTTGTTGGTTATTTCAATGTTAATATCACTTCTACCCCCCCTCTTGCAACCCCCCAGGTAGAATTTCTGTATTAAAATACTATATTTAAAGGAATGCAGCACAAAAGCTAACCTTTCAAAGGGCTTAGAGAAGGTCCACTATAAAAGTGGGGACTCTTACCCTTATAATCACCAAACTGAAAGAAGATTAGTTTTCATTGACCAAGCCATAAAAATCTTTCTAGATTGCTGACTCTCAGCAACTGACCTCGGAAACATTCCATCTCAAAATACGGAACAGAATTATAAACCCATTGCTTGGTCATGGTAGTTTTATTTCTTGTCTCTTAAGTAATGTTTCTCAAACTTAATCTAATCCCTTTTAGAAACGTTTGGGGACTCTTGCTCTAGAGAAAAGGTTTGAGTATGCCACTCCTGACTTTATTGTTATATAACTTTCCTATATCAAACCATTTTACATATTCCGTACTATCACATTTACATGCTTTGTGCAAAATGCGTAGCGTAGCTCAGAGGAGAGAGTAGGTGGCTCATATTCCCCCTTTCCAAAAGATGAAAAATTATTCAAACATTCATAAGCCTAGTTTTTGATTATATCATTAATATGAAAAGCTCTCTAGGACGGTTGAACCCCTTTCCCCTAAAGTATTAATGTGACCCCGCTAAAAATTTAATCTCGGTTCGAAGCTGCATGGAAAGGGTTTTGGTGACGTCGGGCTGAATAGCCGTACTCTATCTAGCATCAAAGAATAGATTTGTGTTCGCATTCTCAGCATTTAGCTTAAATATTAACTTGTAGGAAGTTTTCTGTTCAAAAATACTAATGAGAAGAAATTTTCAGGAGAGAAATGTTTAAAATTTCGAATAAAATCCACTTTTAATCTAATTATTTAACAATCTCTTCGGAAAGTTCTTGGAACCAGTATCGAAGCGAAGGGTGGATTATTTTCTTTTATTATTTTTTGCTCATTTTTCACAAATTACTATGCGCCAAATACCATATACCATGAACCATGCACTAAATAATCATATTCTTGTGTTTTTTATTGCCCCCAACGGTAGTCGAAACATTTCGGTTTTAATGACTAGAGTAACTGAAAAGATAGGCGATGAATCATCACATCCGAGCATGCTGACCAGCAGATGCAATTGCGTCACTATCATATAGCAGCTGTAAATTTCAGATGGAAACAGAGAGAGAGAGAGAAAGAAACAAGGTTTTATTATTCAAAGTACTTTTGAGCAAGCAAACCTACTGACAGACAAAGGAAGCTGGGGGGATGTTGATGAAAAAAGGAGTAAATGTCTGGACTTTTTTTTTACCTCTGTCTAGATAAATAACTTACTCAATTGAGTCCATTAAAAATACGAAGTTGAAAATGACACGTAACATCAAGGGCAAATTCAAGATTTTTTCAGGGGGTAGAGTACAAAAAAAACACATAAAAATTTGCTCACATGAATTTTGTTACATTTTTACGATTCGGGGAAAATTCTAGGACGGTGGAGGGGGGGTCCAATCCTTTGACCTCCCTCCAGGATATGGGCTTGCGTACCATACGTATGAATTTTTCCAAATTAGTTATTAGTACGGCATTTTGAAAACTGAGTAATTTTGACAATTTTGTTTCGACAGTCTAGTTAGTTGAAGAGCGATTTGTCCCCTGTGGAATGTTTTCCGGTACTTGCCGGCTATTGGAAGCACATTCAAGAATCACGCTACGTTATATCTAAGAAAACCAGTTTCAAAACGACAAAAAAAAACAAGTGATGGATGATATAAGGCACTGGACTTGCACAATTTGGGCTATATATTAGCACAGTAAGGTTGCGTGGGGGTTAGGTTGAGTTATGTGAGGTTGGGTCAGGTTTTCATAATTTTGTTTCTAAAGTATTATTTATCATCATGTTTTGTTATTTTTCATTAGGATTAACCTAACTTCACTTTTGGGTGTGTTTTCAATAACCGACAATTATCTATTTTCCTCTTTTATCCCGCTCGGCCACATCATATCGAAAGTTTGATTGCAGAAGGATGAAGGTGGCTCATTCGGTCGTGACTGCTGATCTATAGTGCCCATATTACGTAACAAAATGGATTGAGGGTACCTGAGAATCTGTGGGTCCCCCAGAGCAATCGAACAGTTTATAAAATATGCCTCCAGCTATAGATGGGATAATGTTTTAATGGATAGGGTCAACTTGTCGAAATCAAAGTTATTTAAGCGAATTCACTATTCACTAGGGAAAGACCCAAAGTGTAACTCTTGGGGTCGTGTTCCCACCCCACCCAGTTTCATACATATAGACATGGTGCAACTCTTTCGACTAATTACCACGAAATGCTTATTTAGGGAATGGTTCCAAATGGATAGAAGTTGAGCATTAAAGAGCATTAAGGTCGATGTACAAAAAGCCTAAATCAAAACACATTAAGCGCATACAGTATTTAACAAATTTTATGATCAGTGATTATGGCATTACGAAAGAGACTGTCGAAAGAAAAACCATGGCTCCAATGCTGTTTCATAAGGAGATCAAGCCATTGGACAATGTTGCCTGATTTCTGCCAGTTTTTACCCCAAAACAAAAATTTTTGCAAAGATAGCTAAGCATGATATGTCTCATGGCTAGAGAGTGGGTTAAAACTTCCAATATTTTTTTTTTTTTTGGGGGGGGGGGGAAGGGTGGTAGGGGATAATAATTTTGTGTTTGGAGAAAGTGAATAAAATATTTTTTTCTGCGGTCTTAACAAAAATTATAAGCTATGTGTTTTTCTTTATATCTGTCGTCCGTAAGGCTCTTTGGCTAACTTTAGATTAAACAATTAAACCAATAACTTTAAATCATTTAACAACTAAACACAGGAAACCCATCAGAGACAGCTAAAATAGGAAATTGTGTAAATTTCTTTTAATCTCTCGACGGCTTTTTCTACCGAACCATGGGATCTTAACATTTTACGAGAACATATTAATACCATACAATAAACCACGAGAATCCATGGTAAACAATTTTTGCTGTTTAATGGGTTCCAATTTTTCCTGGCTGTTCTTTGGGATAGTAATAGGGAATTTGACTGGTCATACATAGCCCGTGTAACGATCGCTTTACCTTTACTTTGATCTTCTTCCCGACGCATCCCTTGCATCTAATTCAGTTTCAGTACTTTTTCCCGAAGTATCATTTGCATTTGGTTCTATTTCACTTGAAATGTCTTCCCAACTTTCCAACGGAGCTCTTTTCCGCAGGTCTTTTCCTGCATCTCCATCTAGTACTGACAAACCATTTTCCAATCCCTCAGTACTTTCCCTACACTCTGCTTCCTGAGCCTTACTCAGGTGACTATCTTCCGTCCTTTCCCTTTCTTGGGACATACTTCATATCCACTCTTGTTCTCTAGTGATTTATTACTAATTTTAATCCACTGTCTTCCCTTTGTAACTTCGACATTCTTCCCGGTTGGATTTCCAAGAAATCAGTTTCTTTCGTTGAGTGCATTTCAAAAGGTTGAGACTTTTCAATGGTTTTGGTAGCAGATCTACTCAAAACATAAGATAAATGGCATTTACCAGGCAGGCACCGAGATTGAAATTGAGGATTTTCTAAAACGAGCAGTAATGTCTGTGTCCTTTGGACGAGACTTCCTGTATTGTACGGAACTGGTAGATAGGCTTGCAGTCTATTAGCCAGTAGGTTTCTCTCCTCGAAACCTAATAATCGAAAACCTTTGGTGCGTGAGGTAAGTCGAATAGTTCCCTAGGAATAATATCTTGATTTGCAAGTCGTTTAGACAGCACCTTACTAGAAGCCGCAACGAAAAGAAATTTGTCGCCATGTTTTCCCTGAGAATGGCGCCAGTTACTATGGCCCTAGTGTCAACTGCTGTATAACAGGGGGTTCGACATTTTGTTTCTGAAAAGGCAAGAAAAATGAGTTTTTCATTTGGAAGTTTGTTTTTTAATTTTTGATTTTTTTTATAGGTATTCCCAAACCCATTCTTCTAATTTCTGAAGTAATTTTGTAAGTGGTGCGATGACTTCAATACAATTAATGTGAAAATATCCACACCTACCAGTTCGTCCTAAAACAGATCTTGTTTCCTTGCAATTTTTGGGTCTACTAATACTTTTGATTGCTCCTTATTTGTTTCCTGCTTTGCCACTGAGTATCCCGGCAGATTTAGCTGAGGGGCAAAGAAATGTACATTTTCTGCTTCAGTCTTGCTTCAATCTTATCATCTAAATCCTTCGATATAATATCACCGAGAACAGAGTTGCCTAGGGGAATTGTTGCCCATTGGTAGAATACACTTGGTGGTATGTTGGCACCTTGGGGCACCACATTCCATGTATACGCAACACTCATTGGTGAATGAAATGCTTATTAACGTTTGCTATCTGGATGGAGGATAATGTTGAAGAAATGCATGCTTAAGTTCAAGGAAAGTAACATGTTTCGTATCGCTTACTTCTTGCAAGACATCTCGAACTTTTCTGTTAGGTCAACCAAGCCTTTATTGCCTTACAATCGAGGACTATGTGTGAAGTTCCCATTGTTAATTCACTCTATCGCAATCTTTCCCCGCCTTCGGGTTTCCTACGGACATGATTGTGGAAGTGGCTTGGTCTCATCTATATCGATTCTCCATTCCATTTCACTAACATTAAAACAGAGAGTAGAAATCATGGGACTCTTTGAGCTTGGATATTAATGGGATTTGATTTCCTGTTGTGTGATAATTTAAACTGTGATATGATCGCAGTATAAAAGAAATATACCCATTATCGTCAATTTCTTGAAAAGAGCGTATAATGGCTAGCCGGGGAAGAAGCATTGGTTCCTCAGAATTATAAAAATCGCTATGTGAAACTTATGGATTCTAACGATCAGCCCCTGAAACATGCATAGCACGCCCATTCCTCCCCCAGGCTCAACAAGAATTGTGCTACTGTGTTGCACCATTTCGCCATCTACTGATTGAAGAGCAACTTAAGTGACTTTGGAACATTTTGGGGGCAGTGACGACTTTTGGCAGAATGATACTAGCAAAATAAGATTGAAGAGAATAGGATTGACCTATTCGCTTCTTGGAGTCTGCACTTCTGAAGTGCATTTGATTGTTAGTCATGTCAAATTGAATGTCTAAATCATGCAAGACATGGCATGGTCTTATTATGATCCCAAAGTTTATATTGGCTAAGGTAACTACAAGGATTCCTAAGAAGCATAAAAACTGTTTATTGGTATTTCAGTACTCCAAATTTTTATAGTACAGATTTGCACTTGAGGCTCATAGATCAAAGTTCGGGTAAAGGGTTTTCTTTTTCCACACTAGTTCTAGCCCTCGATCTAGACTGTTTATTTAGCTGCCCGACTTCTTACTGGATTTCGGTTCTTGATTAAACCAAGATTTAAAACTTGAATGGCTTTAACGACCACAAACATAACACTTTTATTTTTGATCCTATGTTTCGATTTATTTGGGGAAGGGGAAGTTTTTTTTGTTTAGCATTGGGACATTCCCTTTGAATGTACACAACCCGCTGCACTTGTAGCATTTGCTGCCCCATGGAGATATTCTGTATCAATTTGAGGCTTCCTCAATGGTTGCATTTTGTCGTCCAGTAGCGCTAAATTCATGTTTGTTTCTGTTAAAGCCATTTTCATAGCTATTGTTTTTTGCCGTTCTAAAAAATATCTTTTACCTCTTCACGGACCCAGCCAAATGATCAACCCTATCTGATAGTTCAGTGCCCATCTGTTTGCCCTGGGGTAGTCGGAGTCACATTATATGTGTGTCATCATGTGTATGATGGTTGTCGAAAGGGCGCGTCAGCAATATCTCAGAAAGAAGTGAGTGTATTAAGTTGAAGGTTTCAGGGCATGTCAAGGAGGATGTTGAAAAGTGGTTAACTAGTACAATATGTTGACGTCAAATCAGCAAAAATACACATGATTTCATACGTAAAACAGCTTAAGGTAATAGGCTGTAGCATCAAAAAGGTAAGAAACAAATTAAAATTATTATTCTAAGTTCTAAGTTCTTAATATGTTTTGCTACCCAATAATTCTTTTACAAGCATGCGTTAACCAGCCGCTAGTGACCCCACAGCGAGTATTCTAGCAGCAACGTCTAAGGTAGCAAAAATCAACTATTTGTCGGAAAGCTATATTCATTACTTATACCGTCTCATAGTTTTGAAAAGACCTAAAATGTCTTCTGTAAGCATTAAAAGTGTTTACTTAATTAATGTTATGAGCTACATAGCTTTCAAATTGATAGTATTGTTCAAACTGCATAGAAAAAATTGTGATCACCTATGCATGGTTTTGTGCATTATGTAAAGACGCTAAAATGTGTACGAGATTAGTTCTTGAAATAAATTTATTACTAGGTATCACAGAAAATGTATAATATATATTTCATTTATTGATATGTGTATCATTAGTCAAAATAAGACTTATTTGTGACACATAATTCGGACATTTATTTTGAAAATCGGACATGATCGGAAAATCAAAAAGATAATATAATTTGCACATTTATTTTCACACCAACACAGAAAGTTTGCTGAACCTTCACTCTTGTCAGGACAACAATTTTAATTCCCATCTTTGTATTTTTCAAATTTTCACAAATTATGTTACTTTTTCGTATGTTTTACGTCACAAATGTAGCAACTCACTACCTGTTTAGTAAGAAGAGGTTTCTTCCTATTTCCCGAGAACTGAATTTTCATTACTGTCTTTAATTAGGTGAATTTAAGATTAAAGAAATAAAAATGACCTTATAAGGATTTTCGATAATCTACATAACTTTTTGTAGAAAAGTTCATTATCTTTTTTTATCTATTCTAATAGAGCCAAACTACTATAGTGATTTAAAAAATCCTGAATCAGCAACGTAGATTAAGTTACTCAGCATCACCAAAATTGTCATATTTGCCGACTAACACCAAATACACGACCTTTGCTATGGTGGGCAGTAAGAAATAAAAGATAAATTTTTGTAAAATAAGATAACCAATCGAAACCTCAGTAAATTATTTGTCTTGGGGAAATGACAAATAGAAAAGATAGGTTAAATCGGTAGAGAGAGGAAAATAAATAGTAGAGTATGGTGGCTATGGAACGCAGAGGTAATGTATCTGATAGCAGTAGGAAGTTTTTTCTTTTTTAATATGAGATACGTTATGAGTATTTCAATGTCAGAAAGGATGGAGTAGTGATAGAAAATATAGGAAAACCATGTGAGAAATAAGTAAAGGTAAAAAAATATTTTCTAGAAAAAGAAGAGGAAACGAGGAAAGGAGTTACATCCAGGATATTTTACTGTGGACCAAATACCACAGGATAAAAGAAAGAAAAAAAAAAGAAGTTTGAAAATATGTGTTAGAAAAGGATTTTGTATAGTTTTAATATTACAGCCTATTTAAAAAAAAGTAAAACACATTATTTACGTATTTTAAAGTTTCAGGCTTGTATGACACTTGAGCCGTCCGAAGGAAGGATCATACAGGTAGGTGTTTTTACCTTTAAGCGCCAAACAGGGGACTTTTATCGAGAATTTTTAGGTTCAAAAGGGATCACCTTGTCTAAACTTAGGTTTTCCAAACAAAATCATTTAGCTAAAAAGAGAAGAAGTGCTTTATACAATCATAATATTTATAACCGAAGTGCATTGTGTAAACTGTACTTACGTGTTATATCGACCACACTGTGTTCTTGATCTGTAATGAAATCGGTTTTCTGTGTTTACTTGGAGATAATCAGCATAGTCTGAGCAAAAGAAACTACTTTGAAGGTATATTTTAATTCAATATTTAAAATATAGAGTTAATTAGGTTAGGTATTTAATATAATGCGTTCTGGGTGGCCTGCTTTTCATAATTCTCTCTTGAAGTTTCCATAATTTTGATACTAAAGTATCATATTTTCATCATATTTTGGTATATTTTATTAGGATTAATCTAAATTCACTTCTTTGGTCTGGTCGCTATAATACACAAGTACGGTGTATGTAGACTAATAACCCACATGCAGATCTTCTTGTAAAATTTAAAGAACCAGTGGCGATCAAAATTTAAAGAACCAGTGGGTCAAGGGCTGCTTTAAATTATGTTATGCTAAACATGGAAACCATTGGCTGTTTAAATTGCACTTTAGACTTATTTACTTCTTTCAAAGTTGGAGTGTTACTTCTGACGAGCTACCGGCTAAAAATGGAAAGCTGTTGTGCTCGTGACATAACTCTTCGTAAGCACCCCACGATTACAACCTGTTGTGCAATATCCCCTTGATTTTTATCAATTAGTTTAGCAGTAATGTAATTCCAGTCTGTTCCATAAAAATGCAATTATAATGTTTTTGAGCAAAGCGAAATTTCCCAAAATTTTTCATCGACTCCAATTTAACAGCCCAACCATTAACTATTTGAATTACTAAGGTCTTATATCCTGACATCTAACAAAATTTATAAGGCTTAATGATAAATTAATATCATAGGTAGCTCTGCTTTCAACTATTGATCAAACTAACATTCTAGGAAGTTATTAAGTGCAAGTAAACAAATCATGGGCGATTCTAAATCGGGTAAATATTGAAAGAAATCAATTTTTTTCATGTTTTCTTCACATTAAAAACCTTTTCCTTGTTTATCTCATCCGCAATTATTATTGCAAAACACACGAAACTAGAGAGCAATTGCTTATCTAAAATAAATAAAGACCAGTGCGAAAGTGACAATAGTTCCCTGGAGATTCATATGAATGTCAAAATTGTCTTTTATATTCTTTAGAATCTCTTCTCCCTCCCTCCCTCAACCTAAAAAAAACAAATGGATATTGCAAGGCAACACCACGATTTCTATTTAAATCTGCACATATATTTGTAACATCATCGCTAACGCTTGATGTAGTTGCAAACAGAATTGTTAATCAGCTTCGCTTAATTTTTTCTCTCATAGTTTTACTCTTTGTTTAAAAAAAAAATTAATTACATATAATTTTGAATTTCCATTTTTCATATCAGAACCCATAGTCAATTATCGAAGTTAAAACAAAAGACAGATAAGGCTATAAAGTTCAAGGGTGAAGACATACACTAATGCAGTAAATAATTATTGTGGACAAGGACATAGTCAGGATTTTACAAGGATATGGGAGCGTTTTTTAAATTTTGATGATGAAATCAATGACACTGTTAAGTGAATAATCTGTGAATTTTATAAATGTTCTCATGTTTCAAATATTTAAAACTTTTTTTAGAGGCCTCCTAAGAATGCCTTTTAGGAAGCTATTCTAAATGATATTTAATCAATAAGGTTCCTCTTGCTATATATTCCTAAGTTTTATAAATCTCACACAGGGTCGTCTCATATACGTTAGGAACAGGGGCATAATTTTCTATGGGTCAGGGGGAGGGGTAACTGCCTCTCCCAGACCTTTGTTTCCCCACAAGATATGAGACATACAAGAGTTACCTAACATTAATAGTACTTTTATAAATGCCTTCAGAAGGCTATTCATTTTGTTTAACATTACTAGGCTAGTCACTTTGCTTTTGCAAATGGCTGATAAAAATTGACTGATAAAACTGATTAAAGTTGCTTTTGTATAACTTATGTGTTATCCAGGCTTTATATTTAATAGTAAGACAGGGTACCTGATATTTGATTGTCATAAATAAATATAAGCTGATATATTTATTAAGAAACAGAAGATGAAAGAGTTTAAATTGATTGGTAGCATAATATCTGTAGGCATGAATGTATAATGAGTCGGAGGTAATAGGCTTGGGACTTATGTTGGTAGAAGAGCATCACAAAGTGCTGAAAACCATGTTGTGACCAGGATGGGCCCAGGATTGCACAAAACCTCCATTCATACAGGAGGGCCCAGGGACTTCTTGCTGTCCGGTTCTAAGGAACAGGCTGATATATATATATATATATATATATAATATATCTTGTAATAGTATCCAGGATCACTGCTTTTCCTGAGACCAAAACAATTTCAAAGGTTTAAAGAACATGAAAATTGGAACTTGGAATATTTTGACGTTAAAAATGACTATCATATTGACGTTTTGACTGACAAATTCAGACGATATGAACTGGACTTATTAGGAGTTTCAGAAACTCATATCCCAGGGGTAGGAAGTGACATAGAATGAAATTAAGTGATATAGAATTTGTTTACTCAGGCAGGAAGGAGTGCATAGACAGAGAATAGGGTTCATGATGAACGAGGAAAATGCTAAGTCTTGCTTAGGCTGAGAATGTATTAATAATAGAATACTAATTGCTCATTTTGTGACTAAGAAGTTCAGGGTGTCAGTTATACTAGTATATGCCCCTGTTGAGCCGACTGACGGAGATACCAGTAACTTAGATGCATTTTACTTACAGTTACAGGAGGAGCAAACAGAGTCCCAGGTAGAAATATGGTGTTTTTACTAGGAGATTTTAACACCCTGGTCAGTAGAAAAAGGGAGAGATGGTATCCTAGCCTAGATAAATTTGGTGTAGGAAAAGAAAACAGTAATGGCTACACACTTTTGCAATTTTGTAGGTATAACAATCTAGTTATAACCAACAGGGTGTTTGGTCATAAAAGGGCCCACAAGTTGAAATGATATTCACGTCATGGTAAGACAGCTAACCTTATTGATTATGTTATAGTAAACAGAAGACTGGGAGGATCAATTCAAGATACTAGGGTATATAGGAGTGCTGCTATTGATGTTAAAAATATTGTTAAGTGTGGAAAATGGTTAGAATAATTTTAGAATTTTTTTTTGTGAATTTTCAGATGGTGTCTTAAGGAAGAAAGTTACGACTGCAGCTAGGAGTATTAGTGAAAACAATTTATGTTTAATAGAGAGGAGAAGGGGTTTTTACAAGAATTATCTGAGTGATAGCTCACGTGAAAACAAAAGGAATGTTAGCAAAGTGGAGAACGCATTAAATTATGAACTAAGGAGGTGTGAAGTGGAGACCATGGATAAAATTGCCGAGGATCTGGAAGATGCATCTAGCATAGACGGCATAATAGTAAAATATTGTACTGACATGTTAATAAATTGAGAGGAAGTAGTAAATCTGGACTTGTCCCAATTAAAGATAGGCACGGGGCCACAATTAGTGATAAGAAAAGAGTTAAAGAGATATGGGTGGGATATTTTGAGAATGTGCTAAACCGAGATACAGTAGCAGGAAAAGATATAGAGGAAAATGAAAGGTTTGTGATACCTTTGATGTGAAGGAAGATTTTTTTTGTGAGGAAGAATTAGCGACAATTCTAAAAGGATTAAAAAATAATAAGACTCCAGGTGCTGATAGTGTGGTAAATGAGTTTTTTTTTAAATATGGTGTCTCTGAGGTTAGAAATAAGTTACTGAAGATTATGAATATGATTTTTGAAAAAGGGAAGTATATAACGATTTTAGGAAAACCTTAATTAAACAACTGTATAAGAAAGGAGATAAGAGTGAGTGTCGTAATTATCGAGGCATTAGTCTGGTTTTTGTAGGTAGCAAATTACTTAGCAATGTGATACTTTTTTAGACTGAGAGATGCTGTAGACAAAGTTTTAAGAGAAGAACAGTGCGGTTTTAGAAAAGGTAGAGGATGCGTCGACCATATTGTCACTCTTGTAGGTTAATAATTGAGAAGTGCCTTAGTTTGCAAACACCTTTGGTCCTCAATTTTATAGATTATGAGCAAGCATTCGATTCTGTTGATAGAAGAGCTGTAGCAAAGGTCTTATCCTTGTATGGAAAACCAGACAAATACATTAAAGCGATTAGTGCTATGGTCGACAACAGCACTGCTGCGGTTAAGATACGAAATAAGATTAGCAGCTGTTCTTGTATTAAATCAGGAGTTAAGCAGGGTTGTGTTCTATCCCCCTTTATGGATCATTTTGATGGACTTTGTCTTAAGGAAATTTGTCTTAAGGAAACATAATGGACTTTGTCACAGGAAAGGAAATAGGAGACCACGGAACCAAATGGAGAGGAAAAGTTTCATAGAATTAGATTATACTGATGAATTAAGCATCCTAGATGAAAGTGTGAGCAAAATCAATAAACTTTTAGAGGCTCTGCGAGCTCAGGGTGCTACAACAGGTTTGAAAATTAATGTTAAGAAGACTAAGTCCCTAAAGTTAGGAACAAGTGAAGATGAAAATGTAACGCTGGGTAACGAAAAGATTGATCTGGTGGGCAGCTTCACTTACCTTAGTAGTATTATTAGTAAAGACGGTGGGAGCAGTGAAGATGTTAAAAGTGGAATAGCCAAGCTCGGGGTGATTTTTCACAGTTAAAAAAAAAAGTTGGGAAGAATAGAAAGATAAGTGCAAACCAAGATTAGAATATTGGAAGGTACAGTGAAGACAGTGGTCAAGCTTGTTTCTGAAGTATGGGCGCTCGAAAAAGCGGATGAAGATTTACTATATTTTTTCCATAGAAATTGCCTACGGATTGTTTTGAATACCCGATGACTGACCATATTTCAAACAGTAGGCTGTATGAAAAATGTGGTTCAATCCCACTTTCAACGGCTATATTGAAAGAAAGGCATAGATGGCTAGGGCACGTTCTGTGGATGAAGGATGACAGATTGCTGACGATTGTCCTTTTTGGCCAACTATCTAGGGCTAAGCCGAAAGCAGGTTGTCCTAGTCTGGGGTGGGAGGATGTTATAAAGAACAATTTAAAGGAAACAAGAATTTCCTGAGAGGGTGTAAAGAGGGGGGCTTTGAATAAATTGGGATGGCTGTGTCGGCCTCATGCGGCTTGGTGCTGTGGTGAGTTTTTAGTAGTAGTAGTAGTCTTGGTAACTGTAAAAAAAGTATGCTTTCTAAGTTTCAAAGCAGGCTTGATATACAGCTAACAATAATAAAATCCTTGCTCTATCCTTTAACAAAGATTAAAATATCAATTAAAGGTAAAACTTATATTTATATGTAAACTAAGTTAAAAAAAAAAAAAAAAAACTTGTAAGAAGTCTTGGAATTAGTAATCTTCCTCAAATTGAATGTACATATTTCAAAATAAAAACACAAAGTGACTTCATTTTTGTCCAAATCCGTAAGTTAATAACCTCTGTCAGAAACAATAACTACAGAATTCACAAGAAAATGAGGAGCTGAACGTGGGTAATATAGTTCGTATTTTTATCGCAAGGCTAATAAGGTAGCAACGTTTTTTTTTCAATTTCTTACCTTATGTAAGTCTTTTTTTTTTAAATATGACGTCTGTTTAAACCCGAATAAACTTTGTATTAGAAGCTGATGAATTTAAATTACAAAAACATTAGGATTATTACAGCTTTTCATTTTCTTGTTTTGCCTACCCCATCAGTTATGTAGCTTTGTCGCTTATGATGGATACTAGAACTATACATGCATCAATACAAAGAATCATTAAGAAGATTCATCGATGTTTTCAAATACGAGAATAAGTTCGAATAAAAATATTATATTTACAAAAGAATACTTCCAAGAAGAAAGAAGTTTTTCGAATTTTATTTTCAATAAATATATATTAGGAATCCCTTCTTGATTGCCGGGAGATCAAAGCTATTGGATTTAAAATCTGAGCTAACCTGTTCGCTTAATTTTAACTAGTTGAGGTGAACTTCGTCAATAAATAAAAAGAAGGGAAAAAACTTTATTACTCATTCGAGTTGAAATAACGATAAATTTATAAAGCCTTTTGCACATATTAAGAGGGTATCTCTACTTTTTAATTATGCAAAAATGCTTCTGAATGAAAACTTGTTGTTAGTCATTTGAATTTTGGTCGAGTGGCTGGGTTTATTGGTTTTACTGTTTAAAATTTGTTTATCTTTTATTTTACCTATTGTTTTCTTCCACGTTGTTAGGCTTTTTATTCATCCAATTTGGATTTCCGTTTCATTTGAATCTCCACTTTGTTTGCTTTTGTCAATATTTATTGTTATCTGGTCTATATCATTCGAAGTTTCACTCAGAAAATGTTCACTTGATTCTTAGAGATTTTCTCAAAATATTGCTAAAGAAAGGAAATAGTTGTCTTCCCGAACATAGTAACACGCAAGGATTGAAGGCCCGAGGGGCATACCGTAGCAAGTACAAAGAGAGGGCAAAAAGGTGGTGAGCAAAAATTACAGTTTTGAAATTGTTATTGAGCTTCAGCGTCAAGAGCGCGAGATAAATACAGTCCTCTCATAACTAAATTAGTTTTAATTTTTTGAACTTTAACCTTACTGTTCGCTTAGACACTTTCGTATTACAAAAAATTAGGATTCAATTCAGTTTCTCTTTTTTATGTTATTTTCTAAAACTCTCATTTAACTGGTTGCTCTAAATGAAGTGTTCTAAATTGATTAGAAAGTGTTCATAACGCTACAGCTTTAAAAGAAAATCTTCATTTCATCTTAATTGAAAAAAAATTATTTTGGAAAGTATTTTTACATTGAAAGATTTTAATAAACAAATACCTCTTATGTTTATTTGGTTTAGGTAGATTTTCTTATTTTTCTAATAAACTGCTCTAGTTAAAACATAAGGAGATAACTGCATTTCATCCCCCCCACTCATTTCGCCGGAACAATGCATATTTTGAACCGTTTTGTGCCTTATCGCAATTCTTTTGATTCAGTATGTTAATGAATCAGTGAGAAAAGGATTATTGTTACCAAAAATGGTGCTAACATTTTTGTTGTTGTTAAAGTTAATACTACTCTTGAGTAAATTATGCCGATTGCTTTCACAAAAGATTAAAAAAGGAATATGCCACTGATTGCCCGGGGAGATTGATAGATCCCCTATAATATCTTTGGAATGCTTTGTCAATGCCTTAATAGTTGTGCGTTTTCAATGTGTAGCACAACATGATGGACAAAGGGATTTATCTTGTTAGTATCTGTTTAGTTACTTACAACGAACGCCCATGAAGACCACTTGACAACGTCAATAGTATGAATATGTATTAATCCACTGACGGTATATGACAGACTTCACTTTATTTAGTGTAGTGCTAGTATTTACTTTCCATTGAAGAAATAATAACTTATTGGTTATTTTCATTTAACAAATAGTAAGAATGGTGCTATAAAGGCTCAGTTGTTTCGACAATTGCTTCTACTACCACTACTGCTAACAACTCACTGCAGTACCAAGGTGCCTGAGGCCAGCACAGCTACGCACGCTCCTCCTGCATACAAATCCATTCAAAGCCTTCCTCTTTACATCCTCCCGGGAAGTTCCTATTTCCCTTTCTTTACAACATCCTGCCACCCCAACCGTGGACATCCTGCTTTCCGTTTAGTTCTAGATGGCTGGCCAAAAAGGACGTCTTTGGCAATCTGTCATCCTTCATTCGCAGAACGTGCCCTAGCCATCTAAACCTTTCTCTCATTATAAACATAGAAAGCAGGATTGAACTAAACTTTTCGTACAGTCTACTGTTTTAAATACTGTCAGTCAGCCGGGCACCCAAAACAATCCATAAGCAATTTCTCTTCGAAAAATCTGGTAAATGTTCATCTGTTTTTCAGAGCGCCCATGTTTCAGAACCACATTTATCAGTCGATTCTTATATCTCATTAGGTATTTACTGATACTTGTTTATTCATATATATATATTTTTTATTTGTATGTAAATTTGAATGAAACCTATTAATAAACAAAATATTCTATAGTATTTCTTTAGCTTTTTCTGACTCCAGCTTGAGAAACGAGAACTTAGACATGGAAGGTCAAAATACTGGAAGGATTTGTTTAATGTAAGACGCAGTGACATCTATTGCGTTTGCATTTTCAAGGTTTCGTTAGCTTGAACTATTGACCAAACGATTTTCACCGGGAGTTGTTAAGTGTTAGTAAACAAACTATGAGTGATTTTAAATCAGGTAAACATTGAAAGATTTCAACTTATTTCATGACTTTCTAACATCAAAAAGTCTTGCTTCTTTGTATATATTGATTGGGAAAGTTCTTTCAACACGCACCAAACTTGAGAGCAATCACTCATTTCAAGGTAGAATGTTGTATATCAGTTAGAAAGCTGTCAAGTACTTTGACCGAAAAATTTTATTGGGCATGAATGGAAAGCATTCCAATTCCTTTGAGTTTTGCTTATTGAAGTTTCGAGAACGCCACCTACTGTCTCGGTATTGAATTAACTGGTATATTTTTTTTTATTCGCTTTTGTTTCTTCTGTTATAAATAAAAAAACTTCTTCCATTCTTGTTGTACAATAAATAAATAAATTTTAGCAGCTCTTTACCTATCGGAATGTAATGCCATAAAAGAAGGATTTTATTGGTAAATTTTTACTTTACTCTCGTCTTGCAAATAAGAAAAATAGCCCAGGTCGGTTGTCTTGATTTACCACATGTTGTGATTCAAAATTTAAAGAAAGTTTATTTAATCAAGATTAGTTGCAAACTGTAGAGAATCGATTCATAAGAATTAGGTCAGTTTTTGAAATTCTGTGAAGGTAAACATATTAAGCCTAAATATATAATTTGTTTCTTAGTATTTTTAGCCCTGATTTTTTCAAGAGGCTTATATTTCTAGTTGTTCCTCTTTTTGATGTCATTAGTGGCTCATATTTTGAAACAGCAGTAAATGGGTAATCCCCTTCCAATTTCTTCTCTATATAAATATTACTCTGAATGGTCTATACTTTCATTTAGTTTTTGATACAAATTTTTTCTCTCGTTTAATCGAAGTAATTTGCTTCTATTTTTGCACCTTTACTTATTTTTTCAGCATAAAGTAGCATTCATTAAATTTAAAATAACTATAATTTAATCTTTGAAAAGTTATATTTTCTGGTAAGACTCAACGCTAGCCTTTTACTTTCTCAAGTTATATGTGGTTTTACTTTTGAAGAACTAGCTCTTACATGTTGATCGCTATAAAATTATTTAATTTCTTGGAAGATAAAATTCACTGTAAATCCTTAAAGGACATTGGAAGAAATAAGTGCATGACAGAATCCAACAAAGGAATATTAGACTTGCAATTAGTTCTCTCATAATTCTCTTTAAGATTTTCCATTTATTATTAAGTTTTGGAGAAATAGCCATGTCAGACTCTAGTTAACAAAGAAATTAACCATCTGAGTTGTTGCATAGTAGAATAAACAACTGTATATTCTTAAAGGAGACTGGAAGAAATAAGTGCATGACAGAATCCAATAAAGGAATATTAGACTTGCAATTAGTTCTCTTGCAATTCTTTTGAAGATTTTCCATGTATCATTAGGTTTTAAAAAAATAGCCGAGCCAGACTTTAGTTAACAAAGAAACTAACCATCTGAGCTGTAGCATAGTAGAATAAATAACTGTAAATTCTTAAAGGAGACTGGAAGAAATAAGTGCATGACAAAATCCAATAAAAGAATATTAGACTTGCAATTAGTTCTCTTGCAATTCTTTTAAAGATTTTCCATGTATTATTAGGTTTTAAAAAAATTGCCAAGCCAGACTTTAGTTAACAAAGAAACTAACCATCTGAGTTGTTGCTTAGAAGAATAAATAAAACGTTTGCCTTCTCTTAAGATCTAAGGTTCTGCCGCTTAACCTTTTACTGCAGCATAATGCCGATTTCTAATGTTCACTACCAAAGCATTTAAGCATCAAAAGAGGAAGTCATATAGGAAGATACTGTCCGTGGACAGCTTGCTCTGTATTCTTAAAGGAGAAAGTTTCTTCTAAAGAGTGCTTGAAATCGAATTTGGTTCTTACTACACAGGCATTTAGAAAAGTTTTCTTCAGCTGGTTGTTGTACTAATTTTGTCTTCCGATACCTTACCAGTAATGGGTTAAAATGCATGGTAACACAGAACACCATCCTATAGAGGGAAGATCCTCTATAGGAGAACAACTGCGGTAAGGCATAGATCCAGATCTATGGAGAATGGCTTCAGGGCTACCTTGACCCTTTCGGGGTACCCGCAAGACTGGGAACCATGCGTTTAACTTTATTCCCACTTGAGAAGTTTCAACCCTGGATGGAAATATAGCCTGGTAAACGACACCAGAATTTACACAAGATTCTGAGTAGTGTATATTCTTACTGAACTTCATTTGTTTTAGTCGGCGTTCTCGGGCTGAAAAATCTCTTCCTAGCTAATTCATCTACTGTGCGTTGTCTCCCCGTATTAGCATGATATTTGTAGGTATGAATATATAATGAATCAGATGTAATAGGCTTAGGAGTGTCTGTGCAGGATTTTGATTTAGCATAGTCAAATACTGAAAATCATGTTTTGATCAAGATGGGCCCTGTATTGCACAGGGCCTCCTTTCAACTGGAAGCACCAGGAATTTCTTGATGTCCAGCGCTTAGCTGGCTTAAGCGCTTCGTTGTAGACCTGAGAAGATGTGTTGGCCCCGTTCTGCTCTAGTTCTAGGATCATTGCTTTTCCCGAGGTGAAATAACTCTTTGATTTAAAGAATACGACAAGTTCAGACATTTCGAACTGGACCAAGTTATATCCTTACTTATATGTTTCCAACATATATCCTAGGGATCTGAAACGTTAAATTGGGGGATATAGAGTTTATTTACTTAGTCAGGAAGGATGGGGTACATAGACAGGGAATAGGGTCCATGATGAATAAAGAAGCTGCTAAGTCCTGTTTCGGTTTGGAAGGTATTGATAATATAATGCTGGTCAAAATGTGATAATGCTGATCAAAAAGTGCAGAGTATCAGTCAGAGTAGTACATGCCCTGTAGAACCGACAGAGAGAGAGAAAGTAGTGACTCATAAGAGCTGTACTTACAGTTACAAGAACAAATAGACAGGGTCCCAGGTAGAAAAATGGTGTTTCTTCGGGAGTTTTTAGTGGTCGGGTCGTTAGAAATAAGTATAGATGGTATCCTAGCCTGGGTAAATTTGGCGTAGGAAAATAAAACAGTAGTGGCTGCATATGCTACAATTTTGTAGGTATAAAAATCTATTCATAACAAATACGGCATTTAGTCATGAAATAATTCATAAGTTAACATAAAAGTTAACTGGGGTGCTGTTATTGATGTTGAAAGAAAAGATAATCATCTAGTAGTATCTTGGTTAATTTTAAGCTGCAATTTAAAGACTCCAGGATGAAAATTTGAAAAAAAATCCAGCAACATTTGAATACTAAACTGGAGAGTTTAAAATTTGACAATATAGAAGATAGATGGAACAACCTTAGGAAAATAGGTTTTTAAATACTGATGGTGTCTTAGGAAAGAAAGTTAGCAAACCATCTAGGAATATTAGTAAAGGAATATATAGTAAAATATTGTGCTGGTATACTAATAAATTATGTGAAAGCATTTAATATGAATTGTCCCAGTTAAAGACAGGAATGTGTCCGTAGCTAGTGACAAAAAAATGGTTAAATTAAGATTGGCACAACATTTTGAGAATGTAGTAAACCAGAATAGACTTAAAGGAAAATACATAGAGGAAAATAAAAAAAGTTTGTGACTCCTTGGATGTGAAGGAAGATTTATTTGTGAGGAAAAACAGTGACGATACTCAAAGGACTAAAAAAAAGTAAGGCCCTAAGTGCTGATTGTGTGGTAAATGAATCTCTTAAATATGATGATATTAAGGTTAGAAATAAGTTACTGAAGGTTATGAATATGATTTTCGAAAAAGGGAAAATACATAGAGATTTTAGGAAAATCCTAATTAAACACCTGTGTAAGAAAAGTGATAAAACGTGAGTGCGGTAATTACAAAGGCATTAACATGGTCTTTTTAGGTTGCAAATTAATCAGTGTGATGATACTTTTCAGACTCAGGGATGCTGTATTCAAAGTTTTAAGAGAAAAAGAGCGCGGTTAGGGAATTTAGAGGATGTTTTGGCAGTATTCCCTCAACTTATACAAGCAGAAACATTTCCCATTGCTACAAGTAAACACATACCCCATCATCCCAAGCAGACACATATCCCATCATTCTGAGCACTCAGTACTTCATCAATCAAAGCAGACCCATATGGTTTTATAGCGTCTTCCGGTTGATAAGGACTTTCCTTGGAAACAATATTATCTGACTTTCGTTTGCAAAGTATTTTGTTTAATAACTAAAGTGATCTTGAAGTGACATGATGTCTAATAAACGAAGTTTTGATATGGATTGTAATATATAGTTCGAAGATATATTTTTGTACTCGAATGGTATCAAGCCGATTATTGATTATTGATAATTGATTATGACTACAACTGGCCAGGTATCATTTTTGTAATGTAATGGTCCTGAACACATCAGTTTCCCATTACCGAAGCTTGCACATGAGTTTGGGTCCTCACATTCCAATCCAGGACCTAATGTCCCCCACCAGGGCCATGAGTCCCCCTCTAGTGCCACATGTCACCTTATAGGACCCTGAACCTCCTCCGGGGCCCTATTGACCCCTCCCCCACCCCCAAGTTTTTGTTCCCTCTTTTAATTTTCTTAGCTTCGACTTTTGTAGATGTAGGTTTCTTTTCGACACACAGAAACGCAGTCACAAGTGTGACTCACAGATGTCATAACCTCCAGTTAAAGCATAAGCTTTCACTGGGATGTTTCCCACATCAACTCCTTGAACAGAAAGACACGTTTCGAAGTGTTTCATATGCTCATCCATAGGCTCATTACCTTTTCCCAGTTTCTAACCGCACCTGCACAAAAACAAACTGAATCTGGTCACTGTGCCCAACAAAACAAATCCAGATTTTGCAAGTTCTTTGGTATCAACGAAATCCTTCGACCACCTTCCATTAAATGTCCTTAGGCTAATATCCTTTCCTTTAAGAGCACTACATTCTTCCTTTGACAGTAAATGTTGGGAGGTATACCATGGAGGTTGCAGACATAAATTAATATAGTTTTGACTATAGTTTCATGATTCGCTCAAAAATGTCATAATCTCAGGTTAAAACAGGAGGTTTCACTTGTATGTCTCCCACATCAACTCCCAGAACAAAAGAACATGCTTCAAAGTGTGTTCTATTTTGATCTAAAGGCACATCGCCCTCTTCCCAGTGTCCAACCACACCTGCAACAAAAGCACACTGAGCCTAGTCACTGCAACCAAAAAAACCGGCTTTTGCGAGTTTATTGGTATTGACGATATTCTTTGAACACATTTTATTAAATGTCGTTAGTCTAACATCCTCTCATTTAAGAGCACTGCATTTTTTTCATCATGCTTATATGATACCTAGTCACTTAAAATGTTTTTTTTTATATCATTCCACTTCACTATTAATATTGATCGAAAGCGTTCAATAAACCAACTACTATAATTGACAAAGCACAGGGTACAAATGAGACGCCCGCATGAAAAAGCAAACATCCGCTCAGACACAGAAAGAGAGAGGGACAAGTAAACAGCCGTTCTGTCACACAGACACAGAAAGAGGGACAGAGACAAAACATCTATAAACACACAAAGACAGGCACAGAGACATGTAAAAAGACGCTCAGTCACACTGACAAGATGGGAACGAGACAAAAAATACACACTAGAACACAAAGTGAAACACACAAACACACAAGGACATGCAGAGAAACATGCAAACAGACGCTCAGTCAGACAGGCACGGAGGGAGAGAGAGTAATATGTTTCCTGGTGCCTTTTTGGTATCATTCAAAGAATGTGCATACCACAGTGATTTGAGATAATTGCTAGTTACACATATTATTTTTTATGATCAATAAAACACATTTTGATCTCCAAAAAGTATAATGAGTAGCCTACAACCGACCAGGTATCCTTTTTGTAATGTAATGGTCCTGTACATATCTGTTTTTCATTACCGGGGGCTTGCACATGAATTTGGGACCCCACATTCCCATCCTGGGCCCCATGTCCCTCACCAGGACCCCAAGTACCCCTCCAGGATCCTATCGCCCCTTTTTTGGATACATTTTTTAGGGACTTATAATTTTCGGGAACTCAGTATTTATTTGGCTTTTTGGGGGTTGTAATTTTTTGGGACATATTTTTTTTGGACACAATTTCTTTTGGATTCAGAATTTTTTGGACTTTATTTTTTTTCTGTTTTTATGAGTTTTATGTAATCTTTAGTAAACATGTTTTTTTTTAAAATTTTTCATGTAGCTGCCTTCTTGGTACTCTTGCTGCCTTCTTGGTACTTGGTCATCGACACTACGTAGTTTATTATATGTTTTCAATCAGTATTTCTGTACGTTGGAAGGATAAACGCCTACATCATACATTAAAAAGTGAAGATGAAACATTCAAGAAACTGTGTGCACATGATAAAGTTATCGTCGCGTTGAATGCTGACAAAGACAAACATCTGAACTTTGAAACAAGTATTAGTCGTGACACTCTTGGAAAGGTATGCATACATTGTCATGACAGTGAGAGATTAAATTCCTTTGGAATATAGAACAGATTCCACATTACTGATGGTACAAGTGTTACATTTGCAGAGATGATAAAACTCAAAGAGAATGCAACCATAGAAATAGTAGTCGACGATGAGGTGCAACTTCTTGTGGGAACATGTTGCCCAGTGATAAACTCTATCGCTAGTTTTTGGGTATTAACATTCAATGGAGGTCAAAAGAAGACAGGCATACTCCTCTACTAATATCACAAGCCATATTTTGTCTTTGTGCCAAGTCTGCAAACTATGTAAAAATTATTGTGGTAACAGACAATAAAATCGAAAGTAAAACAAAAAGGGCACTGACAGATAATATCATCAGGGAGCATAAGGATGAATTAATGAAAAACAAAGCGCATATGAACGTTTTAGTACGAATGGTTGTATACCTACCGATTCAGTCAATGAATCCAATAATAACAATGTCAAAACGCATAATGGGCCTATAGGTGACATCACAGTATAAATTGTGTATGACTGAAAATGAATTAATGATTATTCTACTGGTTACGAACTAAGAGAAGAGAATAGCTACACTATCAAGAGAGAACATGATGATGGACCATGGTAATGGAAAACTGATGTGCTCAGGACCTTTACATTATAAAAATGATACCTGGCCGGTTGTAGTCATAATAACTAATCAATAATTAATAATTGGCTCGATACCATTAGAGTACAATAAGATCTATTCTAGTTATATATTAGAAATCATATCAAAACTTCGTTTATTAGACGTTTTGTCTCTTCAAGATCATTTCAATTGTTGAACGAAATACTTGGCAAATGAAACTCAGATTATATTGTTTCCAAGGATTTTTCTTATCATTCAGAAATTGAAATAACGCTATATTTGTCTACTAGGAATGATGGGGTATTGTGTGCTAGGAATGATGGAATATATGTCTGCTTTGAATGATGGGATGTGTGTCTGCTTGTAGTACTGGGATATGTGGCTGCTTGTTTGGGTTGAGGGGTACTGCTTGTGTCCAGCAAATTTTCACTCGTAGCTTAATAAATGAGAAGTGCCTGAGCATAGTTGCTAGGTTTTAGGCAGAAGGTATAGCCTATTTGGCGCAATCACAAACTCAAACTAGCCCAATAAAGCGAACGCCATTACAACTTTGTCCTATTGCAGCACTATGATGGGTAAAACCAGAAAACAATAAAATTGGCATATTAGATAACTTACACATAAGTATGGGTCAAAAGCAAAATAAGCGCACTGTTACAAACAAAAATTACCATCCCTCAACGTATGCCGTTGTAAAATTGACTAGTGCTTTACTGAGAGCAAAAATACATAAAATAAAACCGGTGAATTGCTCTTTATGCATTCAGTTTATTGCATACATATCTTATTGTAGATTGCACCAAATTTGTGCTACAAAATAAAAATTCCAGGAACAGATCAACAGCCCCAAGGAAATTGTTTAGAGCCCCACTATAGTGCTAGGTCTTGATTTACAACCTTTAAAAGCATTTAGAAAAGTGAACTCAATACAGCTTCTTGGGATTATTGCAATTAGTTAATGAGTAAGTACAGTTATTATTCTCTTTTGAATGTCATTTGAACCGCAAAATTAATTTTACGCGAGTAATTTTAAAATTATAAGAAATGGTCAAGTCTAGCGGACTAGCTCTCCCTCTCTATGCTCTTATATCGTCTTTTACACCAAAATTATAATTGAAATGATTTATATATATATATATATATATATATATATATATATATATATATATGTATATATATATACATGTATATATACATATATATATATATATATATATATATATATATATATATATATATATATATACATATATGTGTATATATATATATATATATATATATATATATCTATATATATAAAAATAAGTTGTCTGTCTGTGGATGTGTGGATGGATGTGTGGATGGATGTGTCAGGTGACGTCACCTGAAAAAACTGGATTAGGTGACGTCAAAACTGAAAAAACTAAAAAAAGGCAAAAACTACAAAAAAAACTAAAAACTAATAAAAAAAATAAAAAAGCTAAAAAACTAAAAAAACTATAAAGGTAAAAACCAATAAAAAACAAAAAAAAAACTGAAAAAACTAAAAAAAGGCAAAAACTACAAAAAAAAACTAAAAACTAATAAAAAAAGTAAAAAAGCTAAAAAACTAAAAAAACTAAAAAAACTAAAAAAAGGTAAAAAACTAAAAAAAATAAAAAATAAAAAAAAACTAAAAAAAAGGAAAAAACTGAAAAATAAGCTAAAATAAAGGTAAAAACCAATAAAAAACTAAAAAAAAAAAGGAAAAAACTAATAAATGACGACACTCAAAGAGAAAGCGACCAGGACAAAAAACTAAAAAAAAAGGCAAAAACTACAAAAAAACTAAAAACTAATAAAAAAAATAAAAAAGCTAAAAAACTAAAAAAACTAAAAAAAGGTAAAAAACTAAAAAAACTAAAAACTAAAAAAAAACTAAAAAAGGTAAAAACTAAAAGAACTAAAAAAGAAAAAAATAAATGACGACACTCAAAGAGAAAGCGACCAGGACAAAAGGAATGTTCGATTAGCAATCAACAAAGCACCGGGACACAGGGAGTATAAATGACGACCAGGACACAAGTAAAAAAAAAAATTAACAAAACTAAAAAGAAGGTAAAAACTACAAAAAAACTAAAAAGAAAAAAAAACTAAAAACTAATAAAAAAACTAAAAAATCTAAAAATCTAAATAAACTAAAAAAGAAAAAAAAAGGAAAAAAATAAAGGAGAAAAACAAAACTAAAAAACGAATGTATATACAGACCGGTACACCGGGATACAAATGACGACCGGGACACAGGGAATATAAATAACGACCGGGACACAGGGACACAACTACAACGGGGACACCGGGGGAAACAGGGGGATATAAATGACGACCGGGACAAAAAAACTAAAAAGAAATAAAAACTAAAAACTAATAAAAAAAACTAAAAAATCTAAAAATCTAAATAAGCTAAAAAAGAAAAAAAAAGGAAAAAAATAAAGGAGAAAAACAAAACTAAAAAACGAATGTATATACAGACCGGGACACCGGGATACAAATGATGACCGGGACCCGGGACACAGGGAATATAAATGACGACCGGGACACAGGGACACAACTACAACGGGGACACCGGGGGAAACAGGGGGATAACCTGACAATCTATTTATATGCAAAGACAATGGGACAGCAAAGAATGTTGTATATTCGCAAGTTTTACGTAGTTAAAACCATATATATATATATATATATCTATATTCACAGGTGGGACATAGGGACACAACTACAATGGCGCGTAACTATTATGGCGCGTAACGACTTACGCGCGCGGGGGGGCTTGGGGGGGGCGCGAAGCGCCCCCACCAACTAGGTGTTGGGGTGGCGCGAAGCGCCACCCCAACAGCTAGTATATATATATATATATATAGCCTATATTTATGTATATATGTATATACATAAATTTAAAATCTTGCAGTCCCATAGCACCTATTAGAAAAGGTTTTAGCAGGAATATTTTTAATCTATCTTGAAAGATATATACCCCAAAAATGTTATATTCAGAAAAGAACGAATTGCCGCATATTGAGCTCTGACGCACAATAAGCATATAATCTATTTAATAGGTTTCAATAAGCACTATTAGGGCCTAAGAAAAATTCCATCATTGCAACTGCATATTGAGCGCAAAATATTACAACAAAATCAAACACAATAAGCTAATTAATTTGAAATATATCGTAAGGAGATCAAAGTTCTTTGTCAGACCATTAATGTTGTGTTCTCTACACCTAGAGTAAAAGAAAAGCAGAATAAAAAAATTCTTTCCAAGACAGGTATATAGACATGTCAACTACGCAATTTAAGTCCTACAAATAGGAAAGGAATGGCGACGAGAGCTAGAAAACATCCTTGTAGTATTGAAGGCTCTAAATTCACTCAAGAAAGTTTCAATCTCCCAACGCATAGATTTTTAAGACAGCAAAAAAGCCCCTCATCTAGAATGTTGTCAATGATCTATTCTTTCTTGTTATTTATTCAATAAATTAGATTAAATAAAAAGTTCATTCCTCTGTTCTTCATGCACTGAAGTAGGAAGAACTAAAGCAACGTTACGCACTGCTTTTTCCTTATTATCTCAGAATACAAAAATAAATGTGTAATCACACAGTTTGAAGAATAGGTAAAGAAACCAATCCAGCATATCTACCGTAATTTTATTGAAAAACAATATTAGATAAACTTAAAAGAATACCTTTTAATAAACACAAAATTCACCTCTGCACTGTTTGGTTCCAAGCTTATAGCATACCACTGGTTATTTTACCAGATAAATATGCTCCTTAGGGTCTTGGGCGATAAATGCTCATAGATACTGGCCACTAAGTGGCTATTTCTTTTCTAGCACTGAAAGAATGACCTTCATTTTATTTTTTGGGGCTTTCAGAAAAGCACTAGTCAATTTTATGACGGCACAAGTGGATAATGTATAACTAACAATTTTGGATTATTAGGTATCTATTATGTTCGAAACCTAGAGTAAAAGAAAATCAGACTGAAACGACAATTGCAGAAAGGTTTATTGTTATTCAAGATTAAACTGGGTGTAAACTTAGGAAAAGTCAAAACGTCTTTGGAAATGCCATAGATATCATCGAAGACCTCATAAACTGCCGCTACTTCGACATCACTTGATTCGCTGCTTTCCTTAAACTTCCTTACATTGAATTGTCAAATCTCTAAAACATTGATGTAGATGGAACATATAGATGGTTTGATAACATATTTTGTCCCCAGAAAAACATCCTCTTATAATTAAGATGGACAAAAGCAACTTAAAACCCATTCTGTTTCTAGCGTTTGTTTTGACACAATTATATATATTACCATGAATGTCGAAATACAGTTAATGTCGCCGTTAACCGGTGAATGATCGAAATTCATTTTTCTCTGCTTCGATTCATTTAGCTTCGTGAGTCAGCTTTTTCAGTCTTATGCAAGCTATGATTATACAGGCACAAGAAAGATCACGCAAAAAGAGATTCGTTATGTCAGAAGGGGAACAGGAACATCAAAATGAGACATATAGAAAATAGGGATTTCCCTACAGAAATATCTTAAAATATACTATAAAGATGGTGGTGAAACCTCAAAGAAAAATATGTATAATACAAAATGTAACAATGAATATTGTGGTGAATATGATTTAAAATAAAGAGAAAAAGTGTCCCTTCAAGAGAGAATATAAGGGATTAGTCTGTGGAAGGGATTTTAAACATCGAAAGTTGTTCTGGAAGAAATCCTATATTCCGTTTTATAACATATCTCACCATTGATATGTTATATAAATTTTGTACTATAACCTTACAATGAATTTGTTTTTACATATGAATTTTGTCTTACACCTTCGATAACCTAGAGTAAGTATACAAGCAGGGGTTTCTCTATACGAATAGCTCGTGATCTTCAACATATTAGACAAAACCCCACTGCTAGGGCATTTGAGATGCTAGTGTTGCATTTCAAAGATTTCTTGTCAGAAGGAGCATTTCTCAGACCATTTCTAAATAAATTACAATAGATGAATGAAAGAGAAGTAAGGTTTATATTTTATACCGAAATCCTTTCATCTGTGTTTTTAAAAAATAAAACACATACAGGTATAAAACACTAATTCTGAAAAATAAACAATCATAACACAACAAACATTATTTAAATACTTAAATTCATTATACAAAACTCATTAAAAAGTAAAAATTCGTTTTAGCAAAATCTTAAAAACTTAAATTTAAAAAAAAACTAAATGCTCATTTCTTTCAAAAGACTATTATCAAAGAAAATTATCAACTGCCATGCGCCCTTCTTGGTGAGGTTCTGACCGATGCAAAGGGGTTTCCAACCATTGGGCGGGGTACTGCGAGGGGAAAACGGTCTGCACCCATCCGTTCTGGGGAGGGGCCCGGGCTTCGCCAAGGTGACAAGGAGGGTAAAATGGGCTTTTGAAAGAAATAAGCAATTAATTTTTATTAAGGAATTAATGTTTCTAATATTTTACTATAGCAAATTTCAATTTTTTTGCATTATAAATTTAAGTCTTTAAAATTTTACTATTGTGAGTTTTTATCTTTAATGTTTTTCTGTTATGATTTTTATTCAGAATTAGTGTTTTTTATATTTGTGTTTCATTTTTTAAAACACAGAAGAAGCAACATAGGTAGACAAGCATAAATCTTGCTTGTCTTTCATTAATTTTGTGCTTTTTCAAGAAAGGGTTTGAGAAATACTCCTGGTGACAAGGAATCTATGAAGAGGTGCACCAGCCCCTCAAATACCCCAATGGTGGTTTTACAAGTACATGTTGAAGATCCTGAGCTATTCGCTTAGATAAATCCCTGCTTGCATCCTTACCCTAGGTATATTAAAGGTGTAAGACAAAACTCATATGTAAGACAAATTTATTTTAAGATTATGGTATAAAACTTATCAAGCATATCAACAGTGAGATTTATCATAAACTGACATATATGAGTTCTTTCAGAACGATTTTCAATGTTTAAAATCCCTTCCATAGGATAATCCCTATGTTCTCGTTTGAATGGACACTTTTTCACTTATCCTAGATCGTAATCATCACAATATTCATTGTTACATCTTGTATTATAAACATTTTTTTGAGGTTTCATTACTTTCTTTTCTAGTATATTTTGAGGTATCTCTTAGAGAAATTCCTCTTTTCTATATATATTATTTTGATTTTCCTGTTCCTTTTGTGAAATCAAATAAAAAAAACTATTTTTTTAGCTGAAAGTAAGGAGCGACATAAAAACTTAAAACGAACAAAAATTACTCCGTATATGAAATGGGTTGTCCCCTCCGCAATCCCTCGCTCTTTACGCTAAAGCTTTTAATTGTTTTAAAAAATAGAATTGTGGCAAAGAGTCAAACTTTAGCGTAAAGAGCGAGGGATTGCGGAGGGGACAACCCATTTCATATATGGAGTAATTTCTGTTCGTTTTAAGTTTTAATGTCCTCCTTACTTTCAGCTAAAAAAATTAGTTTTTTTTTATTTAATTTCTGAACGTTTTTGAATTAATGCATGTTTGGTTTTGGCTCTCCGCAGATAAATTATTAAAATGAAATGTATATTAATTCTTTTTTGGCTAAATGGCTTTCTCTTAGTTTCGATCAGACGATTTTGAGGAATAAGGGGTGGAGAAGGAGGTTTAGTTGCCCTCCAATTTTTCGGTTACTTAAAAGTGCAACTAGAACTTTTAATTTTTAACGAATGTTTTTATTAGTAAAAAATATACGTAACTTAAGAATTAACTTACGTAACCAACTTTCATAATCTTATATTTTTATTATGTATACGAAGGGGCTTGTACCCTCGTTAATACCTCGCTCTTTACACTAAATCGTAAGTTTTGTGCCAATTCTTTAAGAATGACCCCTGAATCAGAAAGGCCGTAGAATAAATAGTTTAAATTACTAAAAATACTTTAGCATCAAGAGCGATGTATTTATTTCCTCCTAAATACCTCGCTCTTTATGCTGAAGTATTTTTAGAACCCCTCATATGCGTAATAATCTCTGTTCGTTTTAAGTTTCAATGGTACTCCTTCCTTTCATTTGAAAAAACGCTTTCATGTTTATTTTCATTGTTTTCTTATAGTAATGCTAGAAAATCCTGCGCCCTTTTCATTGAATTTTTCTTCCCCCATGACAGATTCCTCCAAGGAAAGATCCTCCAACATAGCCCCCTCCCCTCAGCCCCACCCCCAAACAAAATAAAACCCCCCTGAAAACGTCTGTACACTTCCCAATAACCATTACTATATGTAAACACTGGTCAAATTTTGTAACTTGCAGCCCCTCCCCCAGGGATTGTGGGGGAGTAAGTCATCCCCAAAGACATAGTTTTTATGGTTTTCGACTATGTTGAACAAAATGGCTATCTCAAAATTTTTATTCGTTGACTTTGGGAAAAAAAGGAGCGTGGGAGGGGCCTAGATGCCCTCCAATTTTTTTGGTCACTTAAAAAGGGCACTATAACTTTTCATTTCTGTTAGAATGAGCCCTCTTGTGACATTCTAGGACCATTTGGTCGATACGATGACCCCTGGGAAAAAGAAGAAAAAAAAAAACAAAAAAAAAACAAATATACACGCACCCGTGATTTGTCTTCTGGCAAAAAATACAAAATTCCACATTTTTGTAGATAGGAGCTTGAAACTTCTACAGTAGGGTTCTCTGATACTCTGAATCTGATGGTGTCATTTTCGTTAAGATTCTACGACTTTTAGGGGGGTGTTTCCCTCTATTTTCTTAAATAATGCAAATTTTCTCAGGCTCGTAACTTTTGATGGGTAAGACTAAACTTGATGAAATTTATATATTTAAAATCAGCATTAAAATGCAATTCTTTTGATGTAGCTATTGATATCAAAATTCAATTTTTTAGAGTTTTGGTTACTATTGAGCCGGGTCGCTCCTTACTACAGTTCGTTACCACGAACTGTTTGATTACGAACCGCTTTTTGTGCGACCTTCCTTGCGCCCTGTATTAATTTCTCTCTATGTCAATATAGAATCTTTTAGTCATTCCCTCTGAATTCTTCTCGTCTATTCTAGAGTCCAAAATATCTAAACAAGTTGTGGTTGGCTCAAGAATAGAATAGCTGAAATGATGATAATGTTCTTTAAATTTTGAACAGTCGCAAAAATAAGATATTTTTAAATCAGTATGATCATCCATGTTGACGCATAACAGACTTTTCAAACTGAATTAGAATTTGTCTGGGGTTACATAGGAAATCCCCCAAGAAGGGCTAGCGTGGCAAAATTAACGCCACAAATCCCTAATGATAGGGTTGGAAACTAAACAACTGCTAGCACAGCAAGAATAGGGCTATGAATCTCTAGCTGCAGGCTTTGGAAAAAAAATTCATGTCAGTATATCGATACTACACTATACCATGAAGGGTAGAATATTTCCTTAAAACAAACTGAGAATACGATCCAACTCTAAGATTCTAGAAAGATTAAAGAGCAAGGTGTTGCCTAAGGGTTGAACCCCCTCATACACTTAATAATTTCTGTTTGTTTTAAGTTTTAATGTCATTCCTTACTTTCAATTTAAAAAACTTGTTTTTATTTAATTTCTGATCGTTTTTAAAAAAAAATGCTGGGAAATCCGGCACCCTTTATAGAAATGTCCCTCCCCCACTAATAATTTCTCCATGGAAAGGTCCTCACAAATAACCCATCTCCTGACCCCCCCCCAAAAAAAAATAAAATACACACACCAGATAAAATCCCTCCTGAAAACATATGTAGACTATACTTCCAAATAACCAATACTATTGTAAACAATGGGCAAGGTTCATAACTTGCAGCTCTTCCCCCTGGGGGGGTTAAATCATCCTAAAAGAGATAACTATTAGATTTTGGACTATGTTGAACAAAATGGCTATCTCGAAATTTTCATCGTGTGACTTTGGGAAAAATGAGCGTAGGAGGAAACCTAGTTACCCTCCAATTTCTTAGTCACTTTAAAAGGGCAGAATAAAAGACAGTCAGACACACAGCCACGGAGAGAAAGCGACGAAAGAATACACACACATAGTCAAACACACGAAGACAGACACAGAGACATACAAATACACAGTCAGAACCACAGGCATGGAGAGAGAGAGAGAGAGAGGCAAAAATCACACACAAATGCACAAAGTTAGACACACAAAGATAGACACAGATACAGGCAAAACACAGTAAGACACAGAGACAAGGGGAGAGAGAGACAAAAACACATAGTTTTAGAAACACAAACACACAAAGATAGGCGAAATGACAGATAATCACACAGCCGGAACCAGAGGCAAGGAGAAAGAGAAAAAAAAAACAGATACACAAAATAAAAGCTTGAGGTGCATTAGGGCCTTGTTGGTTCACATAGAGCCCCATGACGGTGACAGTGGGATCCTGGAGGGAAACATCGGGAGAGAAAATCCTGCGCAAGCCCAATAATGGAAAACCAACGTCTTCAGGACCATTATATTAGAAAAGGGATACCTGGCCGGTTGTAGTCATTACAATTTTTGGGTACTGAAACAGCTGTCACTGACCATCAAAAAAATATGTCTGCCTAGCATGCATCTCAGGTCACTGTGACACATAGATTCTCGGAATGATTTCGAGAAAAGGCGTCCAGAAACAAATCTCTGACAGCATTTACCGTAGATCCACTTACAATTGAGAAATCGATTACACAATTAACTTGGCACGATACAATGATGTTTAACACTAGTTAGGTAGTGCCCAGAAACAATACATTGATTCCATAGAATTTATTTCTAAGAAGATGATATCATTAGGTTTTACCTAAAAAGACCTGATGTTAGGGCTGTCACATGACCTGTTGTATTCTTTCACCGACAACATGAATGATTACCCAGTACCAGATTAAGCAATGCCAGATTATTGATATTCTTGGAAACATACCAAGAAATTTTTGGAATTTGGGATAGGGCTGTCGTAGTAGTACCTAATGGGATACTACTTTTGATTCTCATAATAAAAATATTAAGAGCTGTATAGCTTAGAATACGAAATTTAGCAAGAAGACCTTTATTCTAAACACACAGAAATATAAATTTTGCCTGTACGTACGAATTTCATTCTATGGGATTGAAAAGCCGTTGAGAAAAATTAACTGAATTTAAAAAATGTATAGAAAACATTATTAAAATGTCGTGATATCAGGGGGGAGGGGGTGCAGACAAGGAGCGGAATAAATGTATGTACCAAATAGCATAAAATCCATTTTCCTAACTTGCATTTGGAAGAAAATTTAATAGAAACCATTTTTTTATCCATTAAAATTGAAAAGAATCAGGGGCGTTGTAGGAAGCCTGGAAATTTTCAGAAAGTAATTTGGAAAGTATTTAGAAGGATCGATTCAAATTGGCTTCCTTATTCCAGATGAAGATTATTTTGTGTTCGATATAATTCATTGGTATTTATACCACTAAATGGTAAAATTATTACATTAAACTAAACTAGGAAATTGGGAATATAGGACAATTACAAATTTAAAGTTTAAATTCTTTGGATTTGCGTTTTTTTGGATACTCTGGTAAATGCGGTTAAGAGAATGCTAATCTGGTTAAGCTGTTAGGATAATTATGATCAGGAAGATAATACTAATATTTTACAGAACCTCTACAAGGAGAGTAAATTTACAAAAAGAAGCAATCCGATTAGTTTTGTCTACTTTAATGAAAATTGGTAATTTTACGCTACAACGTATTTGCTTCTTTTTGAAAATGTTTCTTCCTGCAAGTTTCCTCAGTGTGATAGGCAAAATATCATTGTGAGAGCAATCAGTAGAGCTCAGTAGCGTAAGCCACTTAGCATAAGAAAAAAACCGGCAATGTGAAATCGACATAGGTCCCCGCACCCAAAAAAAAAAATTTCATTCGATTCTTTAGCCTTTCGGCCCAGGCGCGTACACAAGGGCCACCTTTCTTTCAAATATCCAAATTTTAAGGATTTTTTTCGTTCTTATTTTTTTCAAATTCAGTCCCTAGTCTCCACTTCCGTGTCAATCATTTCAAAATATATTATGTTGGGTTCATAGATCTTAGATTCTCTAGGTTTAGTCTCCTTCAAAACAGGCTTTTAAAATAGATTATTGAACGTTGATAAATTCCATAGGTTTAGGCTCAGACAAATTCCTGCTTATGCGTATCTTCAAATTTGTGTATTACAGTGTTTCTTATAATTTGAACTTGCTCATGAGCAAGTTTTGATGTGGTTTTAGTTTACAAAACGGAGGGATGTAGGTTTTTATGGAAAAATTACGGTGGCCAAAAGTAAGTGTTGGTAGAATTGTATAGCTGTAGTGGTTTTAATGGCATTTACGTAGTTTGGTCAAATCTGTTTATTTATTAAATAAAGAAAAACAAGTTTTTTTAACTGAAAGTAAGGAGCGGTATTAAAACTTAAAACGAACAGAAATTACTTCGTATATGAAAGGGGCTGCTTCCTCATCAATGCCCCGCTCTTTACGCTAAAGTTTGACTCTTTATCTTAACTCTACTTTTTAAAACAGTACAAAACTGAAAGTAAGGAGCGGCATTAAAACTTAAAACGAACAGAAATTACTTCGTATATGAAAGGGGCTGCTTAAACAGTTTTTTACTGTTTTGAAAGGTAGAGTTAAGAGAAAGAGTCAAACTTTAGCGTAAAGAGCGGGACGTTGATGAGGAAGCAGCCCCTTTCATATACGAAGTAATTTCTGTTCGTTTTAAGTTTTAATGCTGCTCCTTACTTTCAGTTAAAAAAACTGTTTTTTTTAATTTAATTTCTGAACGTTTTTGAATCAATGCATGTTTTGATTTTGGCTCTTCGCCGATGAATAATTAAAACGAAATATGCATATTTATTTTTTTTGGCTAAATGGCTTTCTCATAGTTTTGATCGAATGATCTTGAGAAAAAAAGGAACGGGGGAGGAGGCCTAGTTGCCCTCCGATTCTTTGGTTACTTAAAAAGACAACTAGAACTTTTAATTTTTTACGAATGTTTTTATTAGTAAAAGATATACGTAACTTACAAATTAGCATACGTAACGAACTTCTGTATTCTCATGTTTTTATTACGTATATGAGGGGGTTCCCCCCTTTGTAAGTACCTTGCTCTTTACACTAGAGCTTAAATGTTGTCCCAATTTCTTGAAAATGACATCTGAATCACAAAAGCCGTAGAATAAATAGTTGAAATTACTAAAAATACTTTAGCGTAAAGAGCGGGGTATTAGGAGGGGGTAAGCCCATCATATTCGTAACAATTTCTGTGCGTTTTAAGTTTTAATGTTACTCATTAATTTCAGTTAAAAAAACTTTTTCATATTTATTTTTTCATTGTTTTTTTTTTAATAATGCAAGAAAATCCTGCACTCCCTTCATGGAAATTTTCTTCCCCCATGACAAATTCCTCCAAGGAAAGCTCCCCCAACATATCCCCCTCTTCTCAAGCCCCCTAACCTAAAAATACCCTTGAAAACGTCTGTACACTTCCTAATAATCATTACTATATGTAAGCACTGGTCAAAGTTTGTAACTTGTAGCCCCTCCCACGGGGACTGTGGGGGATTAAGGCGTCTCCAAAGACATAGTTATAAGGTTTTTCGACTACGCTGAATAAAATGGCTCTCTCAGAATTTTGATACGATGACTTTGGGAAAATAAGTAGTGCGGGAGGGGGCCTAGGTGCCCTCTAATTTTTTTGGTCACTTGAAAAGGACACTAGAACTGTTCATTTTCGTTAGAATGAGCACTCTCGCAAGATTCTAGGACCACCGGGTCGATTCTATCACCCCTGGGAAAAAAAGAGCTTTGGTTACTATTGAGCCGGGTCGCTCCTTACTACAGTTCGTTACCACGAACTGTTTTAAATTGATCTATTTATTATTTTTTGAGTTTTCTCATTCTGTCGTGATGTGTTTGTGCCAAAACAGGAGAAGAAGAAGAAAAGAAAAATGGCAATCGAGTGGCCAAAATTGCAAACTTTAGGCCTATGTTCAGTCACGATAAAGAAAGGAGCCAATTTAAACCGTAATATGACCTATTGTTATCAATAACTAAATTACAATTAAATGTATAATTAGGAGCAATTAGAAGCATTCATAGTAAAATAATACGTGTAATGTAATTAGAAGCATTGGTGGCAATTAATTTTTCTTTCAAAAAAACTGGCTCCTAAATTAAAAGGAAATCACTAAATTAAGAGGTGAATTAAGAAGCATTTCAAGATCATCCAGTATGCTCCTTGTGGGTGATCTGAATATACCTTTCTTGAAATAAATTCAAATGAAGGTTCTTGGTCGACCGGCCGACAACAGAGACATTTTGTCGGTAATTCATAAAACAATCACTGTCAGCTTACTGCATCAACTTACTATTGATCTGACTTGATCAAACTTGTTCGTTACCACGAACTGTTTGATAAGCATTTTTGGTAGTTTTACGCTTGAAAAATTATTTGACTTTATTTTTCCTCATTTTTGTTTTAATGTGGCTCTATACTTAATTTTGAAAAACTTTTTCAGTAAAAAAGTTTTTTTAAATTAATTAAACAGTGAGGTTGTTGAACTTCGAAGACCGCACTGCCTTTCCATGACGAAAGTAAAACAGTTCAAAATAGGGGTGATACCTTTTTATTGACAGTAAATAGATATAAAATTATTTATCTGGATATTTCGAACACATATACAGTGTTCATCATCAGCAGTAAAACTCAATATCCAGTTAAATAATTTTATATCTATTCACTGTCAATAAAAAGGTATTATCCCTATTTCGAACTGTTTTACTTTAGTGAGGTTGTTGTGCTATATCTTTCAGATAGTGACACGCAATGGGAATTAGAAGCAGAGTAAATAATTTTCGTGTTGATTTTCATTCTTAGTTACCTGATCACAAATTGATGCGACTATATTGCGTGAGGCACTGAAAATTTAGGAGTTTAAGTCTTTGGGTGTCGACATTTATCTCTTGTTTGTATGTTATCAATGTCGTTATTAGGATATTTAATTTCAGCCCTAATAAAAACTGATGAATCTACCAAACTGTATATACCAGTTGTTCTGGGCTTTCAAAGATATAATGTAGGAAATTAAGCGAAATATGATGACTTGATCACTTGTTCAGCGCAGCTGCAGTTTCCAGGTTTTTATACAGAGCTGATAGGTCAGGAAATCGCAGTAGTTCAGTTTCGTGTTTTAAGCAGTGTAGTAATAAACAAGGACTTAATATTCTATCATGTCCGCATATTTATTAGAATAGTTTGACAAGTAGACCAGATCTTTGTTATCAAAATCTTCGGTTTATTACTGAAAACAATTCATCAAAAATATCTTCAAACAAGACAGGATGTTTTAATAACGACTTACTTTCTACTTTGTGGTTGAACACCCGCCTCGGGTACATCCTGCATTATGCAAGCTGTAGATCCACTTGAGCATGTTCTTCTGTATAAACAAAAGGATGGTAGGATCCAAATATTCAATATAACTGTAATTGTGTATTACACCGCCAACTCTCAAGTTTACGCTGTTTAGAACTCGAGAATAAACCAATTTTATCTGTCTGTATCGAGAAACAATTAGCTTACGCTCACTGGAAAAAAAAGTTGTGGATGACAAAATACATTGGAATTAAGTAATTTGGGTTGTATATTTGTATATAAGGGAGGGGGTTTAAGTTAGATTACCCCCACCCCCTTAATATGCAAACATATATCCCAAATTTGTTTCTAAAGTATTATATTTTCTCGTGTTTTGGTATTTTTCACTAGAATTGACCTGAACTCACTTCTTGAGCATTGGTGGTATAATACATTAGTACCAAAATAACAAAATCAAAGCATTTTTTCCTATATGTCATATACAGGTTATTGACTCCTTGAAAGGACAGGAACTTTTTTGCCTACTTGGGTCTAAACGTCCTCTGCTTTTTTATGGCACTTGGTACTAACCAAGTGACATATAGCAATCGCAAATTCTGTCGGTCTGTCGGTGTGTCTGTCGGTCTGTCGGTTCCGGTTTTGCTACTTTAGGCACTTCCAGGTAAGCTAGGACGATGAAACTTGTCAGGCGTATCAGGGACCGGACCAAATTAAATTAGAAATATGCGTTTTCCCGATTCGAATATCTGGGGGGCGGAGGAGAGGGGGCCCGTTAATTCGGAAAAAAATAGAAAAAATGAAGTATTTTCAACTTACGAACGGTTGATCAGATCTTAATGAAATTTGATGTTTGGAAGGATATCGTGTCTCAGAGCTGTTATTTTAAATCCCGACCGGGTCTGGTGACTTTGGGGGGAGTTGGGAGGAGGGAACCTAAATGTTGGAAAACACTTCGAGTGGAGGGATCGGGATGAAACTTGGTGGGAAAAATAAGCACAAGTCCTAGATACATGATTGACATAACCGGAGCGGATCCGCTCTCTTTGGGGTAGTTGGGGGGAGGGGTTAATTATGAAAAATTAGAAAAAATGAGGTATTTTTAACTTACGAACAGGTGATCGGATTTCAATGAAATTTGATATTTAGAAGGACATCGTGTCTCAAAGCTATTATTTTAAATCCCGACTGGATCTGGTGACATTGGAGGGGAGTTTGGGGTGGGGAAATCTAAAATCATTGAAAACGCTTAGATTGGAGGGATCGGGATGAAACTTGGTGGGAAAAATAAACAGAAGTCTTAGATACGTGATTTACATAATTGGAACGGATCTGCTCTATTGGGGGGGGGGTTAATTCTGAAAAATTAGAAAAAATGACGTATTTTTAACTTACGAAGGAGTGATCGGATCTTCATGAAACTTCATATTTAGAAGGACCTCGAATAAGATCTCTTATTTTAAATCTCAACCGGATCCAGCATCATTGGGGGGGGGGCAGTTGGGGGGGACCGAAAATCTTAGAAAATACTTTAAGCGGAGAGATCAGGATGAAACTGGATGGGAAGAATAAAAACATGTCTAAGATACGTGACTGACATAACCGGACCAGATCTGCTCTCTTTGGTGGTGTTGGGGGGGGGGTAATTTGGAAAAATGAGGTATTTGTAACTTACGAAAGGGTGACTAGATCTTAATAAAATTTGATATTTAGAAGGATCTTGTGCTTTAAAGCTCTAATTCTAATTCCGACCAGATCCTGTGACATTGGGGGGGAGTTGGAGGGGGAAACCGGAATTTTTGGAAAACGTGAAAATTGGGGTATTTTTATCTTAGGAATAGGTGATCGGATCCTTGTGAAATTTGATATTTAGAAGGGATTCATGTCTCAGAGCTCTTATTTAAAATCCCGACCAGATCTTTTGACATTGGGGGGAGTTGGAGGGGAAAATTTTGGAAAACACTTGGAGTGGAGGAATCGGGATGAAGCTTAGTGGATAGAATAAGCAAATGTCCTTGATACGCGATTGACGTAACCGTACCGGTTTCGCTCTTCTTAGGGGAGTTGGGGGGAGGGGTTCAGTGATTTGGTGAGTTTGGTGCTTCTGGACGTGCTAGGACGATGAAAATTGGTAGGCGTGTCAGGGAGCTGCAAAAATTGACTTGATAAAGTCGTTTTCCCAGATTCGACCATCTTGGGGCTATTGGGAGGGGACAAATTAAAAAAATTAGGTATTTTTAACTTACGAGTGGGTGATCGGATCTTAATGAATTTTGATATTTAGAAGGACCAGAGCTCTTACTTTAAATCCTGACCGGCATTAAGCCTGTGATTTTCCTTTTAAATCAATCTATTGATTCTTAGAATTTTGTTAGAGCTCATACCATATGAGCTCTTGGCTCTTAGCTCTTCTTGCCTCGTCACAAGTGCCATATGAGCTATTAGCTCTTGTTTTTTATTACATATTCCCGTTCATGGGTATTGATTTCTATTGGTAAAACAGTTCTGGAAACGAAATTTAAGTAAGGAGCGACTTGTGCTAATATGTACCCAAAACTTAAAAAAAGTAGTTTGATAATAATACCTGGATCGAAAGAATTTGATTTTACAGCGATTCGAATTAGGCTACCTGAAGCTAATTAAGTTTGCAGTCACCCAGCAAAGGTTACAAGGCTGAGAAAATTTGCCTGACCGTCGAGAAAGGAGGAAAACACACTCGAAAATTCAAGTGACCTTGACAAAAATTGCACCATCATATCAGTGAATACTATTGAAGAGGGTTTAACCCCCTAACTAAGAACTGAAAAATTTCGAATTTTCTAAGGAGGATGATCACGGATGCGTGTTTATTTGTTATTTTTTTTTTCTAAATGGATATTCATGTGGAACAAATGGTCCTAAAACATCGAGATAAGACATAGTCGAGCGAAAATCAAAAATTCGTACATCCTCTTTAAGAAGCAACGAAGATAGTCCCGCATTTAATGGGCGCTTTCTACCGTTTTGTGGTGTGATACAGCAAAAATACAATGGAAAGAAAACTCAGAAATAGCCACTAGGTTAAAATCAGTTTCCATTTTTCTTTGGAGTAATGTTACACAGCAACATAGTTCTTTTTAAAATTTGACGTAGTTCATACCAAATGAGGGTTTTGAAAAGTGAGTTTGATGCCCAAATTTTTTGATGCTCCCTGGTCCTCCAGATAAACATAGAAGGAGGTCGAAAATTGACCTCGAAACCATGAGAACAAGAACCCTATATTTTATCTTTGATATTTCAGACCCCCCTTCTAACAAATATTTGTATAGATGCGTTTTTTAGGGATGTTTTTCATTATCGAAGGATTGTTCTACAATCGTTCGCAGTTAATAGGCGCTATCTGCCGTTTTGTGGCGTACGACAGCAAAATGCGATGGAATGAAAACTCAGAAATAACCAGTTGGTTTAAAATCAGCTTTCACTTTTCTAGGAAGTAATGTTGCATAGCAAGATAGTTCTTCTTAAAATTTGACGTAGTCCATACGAAATAAATAGTTAATACAGTCATTTGGTGTGTGTGCCTGAAGCCTTGGAAAGTGAGTTTGATGCCCAAATTATTTAATGCTCCGTGGTCCTCCAGATAAACATAGAAGGAGGTCGAAAACTGACCTCAAAACCATGGGAACGATGACCCTATATTTAATTTTCGATAATTCAGACCCCCTTCTAACAAATATTTGCGTAGATGCTTTTTTTTGGGATGGTTTTCATTATCGAAGGTTTGTTCTACAAATCTTAAACTTGGGTGCAAAAAAAGGAAGTTGAAGGAAGGATTAGTAGCCTCGACCACATTTAAGAGAGGCTTGGATCAAACAATAGATATTTGATTTGAGGAGAAACCATCCCCCAAACCAAAGTCCTGAGTACGGCCCTGAGGGCTCCACATTGATCGCTATCTCCACCCTCCTCTTGTCTCTTTCTTTGAACTAATTTAATATTTGCCCGAAAGATAAATGAGACTTGGAATGTTTTGGTATTAAAATGCACCTTTTGAGGCATATCTATCCCTCCCAAACTAGCCAGAATATTTTTAAGGTCTATACAAATTTCACAGTCTTAGGAAAATTCAATTCCAAACATTTGCGTATAGGGGCTTTAAACCTCCAAGTGGGGTTCTATGATTGTTTTGTAGTTAGGGAGGGAAATGCCTCAAATTGTGCATTTTAAAACCAAAATATTCCAACTCTCCATGGGCCTTCAGATAAATATAGAATTAGTTCTAAGGGAGGGTAGAGGTAGAAATTGATATAAAATCCCCAGCGCCGTATCCAGGACTTTTGTTTGGGGGGCTATTTTTTTTTAGTGGAAAAAAAATTAAAAACATACAAAAATATGGAATTGATATTTAATCCCTCTTGATTTCTGGAACTATTTCTGGTCTACCCTATTATTGTGAGAAATGAAATATTATGCCCCAAAATGAGCAGAATTATTTCCGTATAAGAGGGATATTGCCCCTTCCTCATCCCCACCTCCGCCTCATGGTCATAAAAAATTCGGAGGATGCTCCTTTGATCAGAAATCGAGATATCTTGTCGTTTTTTTTATAAGCCAAAACTGACTAGAAACCAACCAGCCGCGGGAGGGATGGTGGTGGGTATTTTACAGGTGGCGGGAAATTTTGTGTGTGTGGGGGGGGCGTTTTCCAACATTGACAGGGCACAGACGAAAAACATAAACAAACATTAGAAAAGAGAAATAAATCTCGCTTTAATGGTCTGTAATGACCGATTTTCTTTGATTTTGTGATAAGCAAACCGAGCTTTTTTATGAATCCTCTCGACAGGCTTTTATACCATGACTTTCAAAACAAACAATTCCAACAAGGTTGAACATGTAAAGATTCTAACTTGTGTTTTACCCAGTGATATTGCCTTATATATGTAGAATACTAAAAAGACTGAGAACGGTGGTTCAGTTGCACGAGGGTTCAGTTACACGAGGATTCAGTTCCGCGGGGGATCAGTTAAACGGGGGTTCAGCTATACAGTGGTTCAGTTGCACGGGTTTTAGTTGCACGAGGGTTCAGTTACACGGGGGGTCGTATATACGGGGGTTCAGTTAAACAGGAGCTCAGTTAAATGGGTTGAGTTGGGCGAGGGTTCAGTTGCACGGAGTTCAGATGCACGGTGGTTCAGTTGCGTGGGGGTTTAGTTGCCTGAGCGTTCAGTTGCACGGGGGCTTAGTTACACAGGGTTCAGTTACAAAGACATTCAGTTGCACGGGAGATTATTTACACGGTGGTTCAGTTGCTTGGGGTTCAGTTACACGGTGGTTCAGTTACACGCAAACTTGCAAAATTTTAGGAAAAGGAATTAAACTTCCAAAAAATAGGACCACCTTGATAGAAAATATGCAATCAATTTCCTAAGGCCTTTCTTACGAAATAAAAAATTTGTTTTTTTCCAGAGAAGGGCGGTCTTGCAAATAACCATCCACTTTCCGTAGTCATAGATTAATAAACTAGGATTCATTCGGACAAATATTTTAGGATCTAGTGCCCTTTTTAAGTGATAACAGACATAATATCATTGGAGAGTGCTACATTCGAACGCATTCGAACGGGACTAAAATGCTATTCTGGCAAAATTTCGGCGAACTATTGAAAAAGTTTTTATTTATCCTCCTAATCTCAGAGCCAATGCTGGCATAATATATACTATTCATTCCTAAGCATGAATGCAGTCAATAAGCAAAATTGGTCATCGCTGATTATAGACCATTTATCAAATAAAAGTAAGGGCAATAGAGAATCGCACAGTTGCAGACCATGTATTATGGCGTTGACCGATAAACTAACTTTCCTATGGGAAGGGGCACCGTAGCTCCAAGTAAGCGTATAAAGTTCATATTTTCAAGCTTGCTGTGTTAAATGCTCCAGGAAGCGCTGAGGGGCGATATTCCCCTTTTATTGAGGACACGATAGTTGGTTTTGTTTCAAAAAACACGTAACCAAATATGCTCCTTTTCTCAAAGCATTGCTCTGCAAAGTTGAATATTTCTTATAAAGAGTAGGGCTTGAGGGGGGTGCTACCCCCTCGTAATTAGGGTAACCCTAGGTTATGATGTTATAAAACAAGTATATAAATAAAATAAAAATAAATATTTTTTTTTCAAATCATAGCTCAGAAGCTACTATAAATTAAATCAAACAGAAATTCAGCCATATTTTATGCGGGCCCTCCCTAATTAGCCCTCTGCTCCATATTATGACGTCCTACTTTGTCCTCGATGTTTTAAGAACAACCACTGAAACAAGGGCAAATGGAATGGTATAATAAGAATTTTTCACGATATCTTAAGAATGGAAGAGCTTATTGATGTGAATTTCCTTTCAACGAAGAAATTTTCCGTTCAAATATCTTAAAAGACAATCGGTGAAGAAAATCCTTAAAATTACACCTTAACTGTACATGTTGCACTCATAAACGCTTTCAGCATAGCACTACAAAACTTCAGCATAAAGAATGAGGGGCTAAGGAGGTGGCTGCCCACCTTACAGTGAATCAATTTCAACTCATATTAAGCTTGAATGTCACTCTTTACTTTCATTTAAAAATCATTGTTTTTTGTTTAATTTACTATAAAAATCATTAATTTGAAGAAAAATATGCTGTAAACGTTGTAAAAAAAAAAGTGCTGCAGCTTGTTGAGTTTAATCTGTCAGGTTTTGGGATTATGCCAACTTGATTCATGATTTATTCATTGGAACTTAAGATATTTGCTACAGTAAAACTCCACTGTTTCTCTAAATCATTTTGAAAAGCCCCAAGATTTAGGGTCTTAAGTGTCATCCATAAATTATACGCCTTCTGTAAGAATTGTCTTTCCAGCAAAATTCAGTCTAAAGATAACTTTGTGCAGTAATGCATTTTTACACCATACCCTCTAGGCTAAGGGATAGTTCAATATGATAACATGACATTATACCCCCCCCCTAAACCATTCTACTATGCTTGAAAATAATGTTGGTCTTTTAAACAATTTGAAATACCGGTTTGCTCACCCGAGGCAACAGGTGCCAGTGGATCTTTGTTCTTTTGGCAGTTTAAGATGGCAGTCCCTCTCTATGTTCTCTGTACATCTAAAATTTTAAATGCTTTTCATTGTCTTTATTTTCAGAAACTGATAGCGATGAGGATATTAGCACAGGAAATGTTGCCCGGTTAGTTTTAAGGCCAGCAGGACATACAGGAAAGGCTAAACGTGGTCATCTTTGTTTCGATGCTTCTTTTGAGTCAGGTAGATATTTTTGTATAGCGATTTCAAGCTACTTTACGGTTTACTCTCGCCGTTTTGTTGGATTTTCAAAGCCAAAAGAGAAAGGATTTACCCCTTTCATGAACCAAAACTTCTTTACCGCCAGAAATTCAGTTATACCACTGATCTTGAATCTATTTAAAGATGCGTATTTGCCTCAAATCAGCTTCCGTTTTTAGGTTACAGACGCATGCCAAAAAAAATATCATATGAAAAAAGTGCAAAAACTCTTCTATGAAATTAAATAAAAAAAAACTAATTTTTTTAGCTGAAAGTAAGGAGCGACATTAAAACTTAAAACGAACAGAAATTACTCCGTATATGAAATGAGTTGTCCCCTCCGCAATCCCTCGCTCTTTACGCTAAGGCTTTAAATTGTTTTAAAAAGTAGAATTGTGGCAGAGTCAAACTTTAGCGTAAAGAGCGAGGGATTGCGGAGGGGACAACTCATTTCATATACGGAGTAATTTCTGTTCGTTTTAAGTTTTAATGTCGCTCCTTACTTTCAGCTAAAAAAATTAGTTTTTTTTTATTTAATTTCTGAACGTTTTTGAATTAATGCATGTTTGGTTTTGGCTCTCCGCACATAAATTATTAAAATGAAATTTGTATATTAATTCTTTTTTTGGCTAAATGGCTTTCTCTTAGTTTTGATCAGACATTTTTGAGAAATAAGGGGTGGAGAAGGAGGCCTAGTTGCCCTCCAATTTTTCGGTTACTTAAAAAGGCAACTAGAACTTTTAATTTTTAACGAACGTTTTTATTAGTAAAAAATATACGTAACTTAAGAATTAACTTACGTAACAAACTTTAATAACCTTATATTTTTATTATGTATACGAGGGGGTTTGTACCCTCGTTAATACCTCACTCTTTACACTAAATCGTAAGTTTTGTCCCAATTCTTTAAGATTGACCCCTGAATCAGAAAGGCCCTAGAATAAATAGTTGAAGTTACTAAAAATACTTTAGCATAAAGAGCAAGGTATTTATCTCCTCCTAAATACCTCGCTCTTTATGCTAAAGTATTTTTAGAACCCCTCATATGCGTAATAATCTCTGTTCGTTTTAAGTTTCAATGCTACTTCTTCCTTTCATTTGAAAAAACGTTTTCATGTTTATTTTTCATTGTTTTCTTATAGTAATGCTAGGGAATCCTGCGCCCTTGTCATTGAATTTTTCTTCCCCCATGACAGATTCCTCCAAGGAAAGATTCTCCAACATAGCCCCCTCTCCTCAGCCCAACCCCAAACAAAATAAAATCCCCCTGAAAACGTCTGTACACTTCCAAATAACCATTACTATATGTAAACAATGGTCAAAGTTTTTAACTTGCAGCCCCTCCCCCAGGGATTGTGGGGGAGTAAGTCATCCCCAAAGACATAGTTATTATGATTTTAGACTATGCTGAACAAAATGGCTATCTCAAAATTTTGATCCGTTGACTTTGGGAAAAAAATGAGCGTGGGAGGGGGCCTAGATGCCCTCCAATTTTTTTAGTCACTTAAAAAGGGCACTAGAACTTTTCATTTCCGTTAGAATGAGCCCTCTTGCGACATTATAGGACAACTTGGTCGATACGATGACCCCTGGGGAAAAGAAGAAGAAAAAAAAAAAAAAAAAAAAACAAATAAACACGCACCCGTGATTTGTCTTCTGGCAAAAAATACAAAATTCCACATTTTTGTAGATAGGAGCTTGAAACTTC